>NC_058133.1:9853796-9912133 GCF_016433145.1 Gracilinanus agilis | reverse complement strand
GAGAGAAAGGGAGAGAGAGGGAGAGAAAGAAAGAGAGAAGGGGAGGGAGGTGGAGAGGAAGAGGGAGAGAGAAAGGGAAAGAGAGGGAGGGAGAGAGGGAAAAGGGAGAGGAATAGAGGGAGAGAAGAAGGGAGGGGGGAGGGAGGGAGAGGGAACAGGTCCACGACTGAGCTTTGGGGCGCATTTGCACTTAGTGGGGAGGAATCCGATAATAATCGAGCCAAAGAGCCTGAAATGGAGTGTTCCGACAGGTAGAGAGAACAGTGTCATGGAAACCAAGGAGGAAAGAATATCAATGAGGAGGGAGTGGTCAGCCGGCCCAACGAGGCAGCTCCAGCTCCGAGGGAGAGAATCAGGGCAGACAAAGGGCTATTGCTTTTTGCGGCCAGGAGATGGCTGGTGAGCCTGCAGAGCCGGAGCAGGCTTGGTCAAAGGGCAGGGGCAGGAGGCGGCGGGAGGGGGCAGGAAGGGAGGGCCGGGAGCAGGGCGGATTCGGAGAGTTCCCCAGTGACAGGTAGGAGAGCCAGGAGGGAAGAGCTTCAAGCTTCCCCCGAAGAGGCTTTTCTCAAGGCTGGGGGCCCCCAGGGGGTTTGCAGGCGTCAAAAGAGACAAGAACCGGCTTGTTATTGGGATTGAAGGGGAAATGGCGCCCGAATGGGTTCGATTTCGATCTGAGAAATTTCAACTGAAAATATAAAAGGGTGGTGCCGCAGCCCCGGGCTCCTCTCTAGGCTTCCCGGGTGGCCATCACTAGTATGGGGAGGCGCCCAGCTACCTTCTAAGCAGCTGGCTGGTTGGGTGCCCAGCCTGGGTGGAAGGCAACACCGTCCAATGGGAAACAAACTGGACCAGAGTTCAGATTCTGCCTCTGTTCCTGTGTCCTCAAGGAAGCCGCCCCCTTTGCTTTCTGGCTCTTGGTCTTTTCCTCATTTACACGAAGGGGCTGAACCAGAGGACCCGGGTGCTAGGCTGGCACTGCAGCAATCACCGTTGGATCCACTGTGGCCTTGGAATCTGGAAGACCCGTGTGCAAATCCTGCCCCAACACTTACTAGCTGGGTGACCCAAGCAAAGTCACTTAACCTCTGTCTGCCTCAGTTTTTTTTTTATTTTTTTAAACCCTAATATCTTTTTTTTTATATATCCTCCTATATTAATTTTATTTGTTACAGGGCTAGGCAATGGGGGTTAAGTGACTTGCCCAGGGTCACACAGCTGGGAAGTGTCAGGCCGGATTGGAACCTAGGACCTCCTGTCTCTAAGCCTAGCTCTCAATCCACTGAGCTACCCAGCTGCCCCCTTTGACGATTACCTTTAAACGGTATTTTCCTTTCTACCATCCCTCTCCTCTTGGCAACAACCTGGTGAGAAGCCAGGCATGGTACTGGTATGCCTGAAATCCCTGCTGCTGGGGAGGCAGAAGTCTAGACAGGGCATCTGGGTAGTGCAGTGGACAGAGCACCGGGCTTGGAGTCAGGGAGACGTGAGTTCAAGTCTGACTTTGGACACTTACTGGTGGAGTGACCCTGAGCAAGTCACTTAACTTTGCTTGCCTCAGTTGCCTCATCTGTAAAATGAGTTGGAGAAGGAAATGGCAAATGATTCCAGCATCTTTGCCAAGAAAACCTCAGGAGGGGTCACGGAGAATGGACGTAACTGAACGACAAGAAAGCTGATTAGGTCTGGGTTCAGTACCGGTATGATGAAGCCCCAGGGAGCAAGGCGGCCACCAGGCTGGCCCAGCTTGGAAATCAAGCAGGTCATTTAAATGAAAGAAAACAACAAACAGAAATCTTGCCTTGAAATCAAAAGGACTGAAGAGCTGCAGTGTTAAGCCTTAACTCTCTTTTCTCCCTCAACTCCCTCCACCAATCAGTTGCCAAGTCTTCCTGGTTCTGCTTCTGACGGCATCTCTCACCCACGTCCTCCCCTCATTCCATATCCTATCATCTTGTCTGGCTTGTTGCAACAGCCTCCTAACTGGCCTCACAGTGACCAAAACACAGACCTGACAATGCCACTCCCCTACTCGAACACCTGCAGTGGCTCCCTACTGCCTCTAGAACACGGAGGTGGGGAAGAATCTTCAGGCTGGCATTTTGAATGAATTCCCCATGTGGCGGCTCCCACTAATTTTTCTATTGTTTTTCATTTGAGTCCCCTTCTAATACTTTCTGGTTGGATGCGACTGGCCGGCTGGCTCTTTCCCAAACACAATATTTCATCTCCCACCTCTTGTACGAGAAGGCTCCCACGCCTGGAATGCACTTACTCTGTTTCTTGGCATCCCTCGCTTCCTCCAAAGCCCAAGTCAGATAGATACCACCTCCTATTCGAGACCTTTCCTGATCCTCCCAGCTGTCATCCTTTCTTCCTCTTGAAATTACTTTGTATACAGTTGGTATCTACTTATCTGTGAAACGTTGTACTATTGCTTCCCTCCCCCTCCACCCCCTGCCCAAGAAGCAAGCAAGCTTCTTGAAGGCAAGGACTGGGTTCTTCTTTTTTCTTTGTAACTCCAGAAACGAATGACACACCAAGCGCTTAATAAATGCTTGATTAATTGAATTATTTGGCATGTTATATGCACTATCCAAAGAGAGGACAGGTACACGGAGGGCGGCTGGATGGAAGAGATGTCTCAATGCTGATTTCTTCAAAGATATTTTACTGCAAAATTCATCAGGTTTATTTAGAAGATATTTTCTCATTCTCTTTTTGAGAAAAAAAATTCTAGTCTTGAAGGTGATCATGGTAATGGCTTTGGAAAATGGCCAGTTTAATACTATTGTATGAAACCTATTTATAAATCCTACATTAACAGCTGGCATCAGACCTTCCCTTCCCCCCGCCTCTGGATTCAGCAGTGACGCATCGTTTCATCTTAGAATATTGATTACATTCTCATTTGAGTTTGTATTAGAACATTCTTGAGGATCTGTATTCAAAAATGACTTAATCCGGATGAAAAGGCCAATGAAATCCACTGTTTGCATTGAGACCGGGCCACACAGAAGCAAGGATAGCAAATGCCAGTTGCCTCATATAATAATGTTAACAAAAACAACCACTCATATTTATATAGTGCTTTAAAATTTACAGAACGCTTTCCTCAGAACAACCCTGTGAAGTGGGCAGTACTATTGTTATGATCTTATTTTATAGATGAGGAAACTGAGGCCTGGGGAGATTAAGTAACTTGCTCAAGTTCACAGAGTTAATTGCCTCTTTCCAACTGCCCTATTACTGTTGAGGGAATCACCATCCTCACAGGTCTTCAGGCTTGCAATCCAGAAGTCATCCTGAATTCCTCAGGATCTCTTCCCCCACCCCCCACCCCCACCTACCCAATGTTCACCAGGCTTGTCAATTTCACCTCTTCATGATGTCACTTCTGTACCTTGAAGATTTCACCTGTGCAACATCTTACAGCTTTCATCTGTGCAAAATCTTATAGATTTCACTTAAGCCACAAATCTCATCAATTTCACCTGTGTTTGATTTGCTTATCTTGTAGATTTCATCCATGCAACTTGTCTCATCAGTTTCACCCGTGCAACTTGTCTTGTGGATTTTATCTGTCCCATCTCTCAATTTCACATCTAGATATCTTTTGTGAATTCCACCTCTGCAGCATCTCTCCAATATGCTCCCTTCTCTCCTCTGACAGTCCTGACCTTCTGCAGGCCCTCATCACCTCACATCTGGACTACTGCAGTAGCTGGGTGGGTCAGCCTGGCTAGAGCCTCCCATTCCAGTCCATCCTCCATTCAGCCACCAAAGTAATTTTCCTAAAACACAGTTCTGGTCATGTCACGTTTGTACTCAATAAACTCCAGTGGCTTCTTATCTCCCCCAGGATCAAATACAAAACGCTCTGTTGGAAATGAAAAGTCCTTCAGAACCTGTCCCCCATTTACCTTTCCCAGTCTTCTTACGCTTCTCTTCCCCTCATGTATGCTTCAGTCCAATGACCTTGGCCTCCTGGCTGTTACACATTTTCACTGGCTGATCCCCATGCCTGGAATTCTTTCCTCTCTTTCCTCCATTTTCTGCCTTCCCTGCTTCCTTCAAGATTCAGCTGAAACCTGACCTTCTACGAGAGGCCTTTCTGGGTCCTTATTACTGCTAAGACCGTCTCTCTAAAATGACCTCCCATTTAGACAGTCTAAATCTTATATATCTTCTAGTTGTTTCTATGTCTCCTGCATTAGACGTGAACTCTTTGAGAACAAGGAGCTGTGTTTTCCCTTTCTAGGGGGAAAAACTAGGTAGTACAGTGTCTAGAATGCAAGCCCTGGAGTCCGGGAGACCTGATTTCAAACCTGGCCTCGGACACCGGGGAGGGGAAGGGCATAAGCATTTATAAAGTGCATATTATGTGCCTAGCACTGTGCTAAGCATTTTACAAATATCTCATTTGATCCTCACAACCACCCTGGGAGGTAGATGCTATTATTACCTCCCACTTTACAGTTGGTAAAACTGAGGCAAGCAGAACTACAGGAACTTTCCTAGACCTACACGTATCTGAGGCTGGATTTGAACTGAGGTCTTCCTGACTCTAGCCCCAGTGCCTTATCTATTGTACCACACAGTTGGCTACTACTTACTAGCTAGACAACAATGTTTGCCTCAGTTTCCTCAACTGTAAATTGGGGGATAATAAAAGCACCCACCTCCCAGGGTGGTTATGAGGACCAACTATGAAATCATATTTGTAAAATTACTTGGTAGCACAGTACCTGGTACACAATAGGTGCTTTCTAAATGTTTGTTAACTGAATGAACTGAGATCAGGTTAAAGTCTCTTTCATAATCTTTTGTTTTATCTTAAAAGCAACTGGAAAAAGGTGTCCAAGACCAGGTAACTTCTGAGGCCCCTTCCCTTTCGGACATTCTAACGATGAAGGTCAAAGCAGGAAATAAGTCTCAAAGAAACAAAGGCTCGAGTCCAAGAAGAGGAGCAAGCCAATATGCTGGGCCTGGTGGGCAGGCCGAGTCCAGTGCCCAAGGAGGAAGAGAGCCAGCAGGAGGGAAAACAAGGGCAGGGTCAGTAAAGGTAAGGTCTTACCCTGAATACTGCAGGGCATACGGACTATCGGGCCACAAGCCACCAGGATGGGCTGAAAACAGCAAAGCCTGTGAGGGAATCTTGGGACAAAGACCTGGGCATCCTTCTGGATCTGCATAACTAAGATGTCAGAGACTGGACTGGACACATAAAACAAGGCAATGCTTTCATCAGCAAACCTCCCTCTAAACTAGGCATGCGTGAGAAGCTGTGCATTAGCCCAGAGTCACATTGGGCTCTGAGGGGGGCCTAGAATGCCCTCCTGCCTTACCTGAGCCTCGTAGGGTCCTCACCTTCTTTCCAAGCACAGTCCAGGTCCCACCGCCTAGATCAGGCCCCCATACCCCTAACTGCTGCCTGTCTTCCCCCACCCACATTTTACTTGGTTTAGTATTTTTTTTTTCTGTGTGAGTTTTCCCCCCAGTAGACAGCGAACTCCTTGAAAAGCAAGGACTGTTTCCTTTTCATCTTTCTATCTCCAAGAGTTCTGACACAGATGGGTTGGTTGTGTGACCCTGGGCAAGTCCCTTCACTGCTAAGCCCAATTCAAATGGAAACAGATCGCAGGGGGCTGCATATTGACTTAGAAAACCCCAAATGAACAGTCTCTGTATTTTATTGTGGGTTCGCTTTTCCCAGGTGTATTTGAATCTGCTTTGGGCCCCCTCAGGAGAGATGGCCACCTCTGCATCTAAGCCCAGAAGATGCCACTCTGCATTGATGAGGAGTTTCCTTTACCAAACTAATCTCAGTTCCAGCCTCCATCCCTATCCTTAGTGGCCGCCACACACTGTCGAACTGAATAGAAATTTCATTTTCCATGCTAGAGGGAAACCTGTTATTTAAAAGGAATTTTATAGTTAATCCTTAAGCAAACGGATCACTTGATGTCGGTAAATTTTATATATTTCTCTATTTGCTTTTCTTTGCATCCCCAGAGCTGGGCCTGGTGTCTATCAAACATTAAGCACTTAGCACCTACCTCAAGGAATTGTTGCCAATCGTCCATTAGTGTTCATTAAAGCACCTACTTTGTGCCAGACACTACTAAGCGCTGGGGACCCAAAGAAAGACAAAGGCTGCCCTCGAGGAACTTACATTCTAATGGGGGGGAAACAGTAAGGGAACAAATTGGAGGGAGGGACTCGAAGCAGGCAGTAAAGTGGCTCAGGAGATAGAGAGCTTTGCCTGGAGATGGGAGGATCTGGGTTCAAATCTGGCCTCAGACACTTTCTGGCTGTGTGACCCTGTACGAGTCACTTAACCCCAATTGTCTAGCTCATGTCTGTCTTCTGCTTGGAGGCAATACACAGAATTGATTCTAAGCCAGAAAGGAGGGTGTTTTTTTTTTTAATGTATACAAACAGGCATCTCCAATATAGGTAGAAAAGAATGAAAAGAAAGTTATTGTTTAAATGTAAGCTATTGGTTATTATTACTATTATTCTCTGAGATATTCAATAAGGCCCATAGAAAGAGTAGATGAACTGAAGAGAGAAGGCATTAGAGTGAAGAGGAATTGAGAAAGGATTCATGTAGAAGGTACTATTTTATTTTATTTTTTGTTATTTAAAAGTCCCTTGCTTTCTGTCTTAGTAACAACGCTAAGATTGAAGAGCAAGGGCTAAGCAAAGGGGGTTAAGTGACTTGTCCAGGGTCACACTGCTAGGGAGTGTATACATCAGATTTGAACCCAGATCCTGGGACTCTATCCACTATGCCAACCCAGCTGGCCCAGAAGGTGATATTTTAGTTGAGGCTTGAAGGAAAGCAGGAAGCAGAGAGGAAGAGGGAGAGCATTAGAGGCGCAGGAGGCAGCCAGAGAACATCCCCAGAGCTGGAAGATGGAGCGTCTTGTTTGTGGAGCGAGAGCCAAAGGAGTCAGTTATCTGTAAAGCACTTTGCAAACCTTAAAATAGTACCAGCGTGTTAGACAGCATGCCCGGCATCAGCCTCACTCATCAATGAGGCCGTCGACAAGCACCGATGAAGCCCTCCCTCTGCGTCCCTGCCCTCGAGGAGCTCCCGATCCCTCATCCTGGGGTCCACAGTGCCTGGACGAGGCGGCCTCCATTCAGTCACTCCCAGAGCACTGATTAGGCAGCTGGGTGGGAGCTTGGAGGCCCGAGGAGGCTCCCATCGCATTCTATGCCGGGCTGGCATCGGCTTCCTCCACCGGGACGCCCTCTCCCGTCTGCCTGAATTCCTCCCGGGTGAATTTGGACGTGTCGGATGCCTGATCGTGCCCCCATCCGTTCCCCATGGCTCACCCTCGCCTTGGGGGAAGGGAATGCCCAAGACCGCACGACCCTGCTAGTGAGCCCCAGATGCCAGCAATGCTCACATTGTGGGGGCCCGAAGCTACGATCACCGCCTGACCAAGAGTGAACACCCCCTGCCAAAGGCTCCAGCCACAAGGCCTCTTTCCCTGCCTGCTTCTAAGGAAAGGAGGAAAACAAGGCAAACATCGAGTCAGCATTGGGAGGGCCTCTTGGAGAGCCTCTGCTCTCCCCTCCATCATGAACAGAGTCCCATCAGGTAGGCAAAGGGATCATCAGGATTCAAACCCAGGTCCTCAGACTAAGCAGAGCCTGGCTGTGTCATGGTGGAGCTCTGCCAAAGGCTCTGTCCGTCCATTCATAAGACAGAAGGGAATCCTGTTCTGAAAGACTCCAGTTTCTCGTTTTGGCCAGGAGGAGGAGGGAAGGGAGGGCGAAGAACAGACACCGGTTCGTCTAAACCTCTGACGGTATTTAAATACAACCTGACTCCCCAAATCCACCCTTCAGACCCTGCCGGCCAGCAGGTGAGGCTCCATCTGCAGGAGCCACAAGGCCAAGAGACTTCAGGCCAAAGAGTGAGCAAAGGATCAAAGATCTGGAGCTAGCCAGGGTCTTGGGAGACCCTCGAATCCAAAACTCTTGGCCAGATGAGGAAAGCAAGAGCACACTAGGGTTTGAACTCCCTTCCGAAAGGCAGGATGGTAGCCAGTCTACACCACAAAGATGCTTGTGCAACTGCTTCATCAACAGATGGCGCTTACTAAGTGGTCATGGTGACCCCGCCAGGCTCCGATAAAAGGCCAAAGAATGACATGATCCCGCCTCAAAGTGAGTCCATGTGCAAAAGAGAGCCTGTAAATGCAGAGGGAGGAAGTCCATAGAGACACGGATGGCTCGATACAGGCACTTTGGAAGGGAGGACCCTGGGAGTTGGGGAGAGGGAGAGGGAAGTCTTCAGCCAGAAGATGGGTGCGTGAGCACCATCTCAAAGGGGGGAAGGGCCTCGCGAGGGGCAGAATGGGCTTTTTCACCTTTTGGGGATCAGGGACCCCTTTGACCGCCTGGGGGAGCCTAGAGAACGGCCGTAGGAAAATGCTTTTCAAATTTCAGAATGAGGCTCTAGGTTATAACATATTCTCTATATAATATGAAACCATATTCAATGCATCAAATATCACAGAATGGATTCAGTTCCATGAAAAGAAAGACAGAATTTTTTCCCCATCCAAGTTCATGCACCTCCAGGCCCCCAGGTTAAACTTCCTGGAATCACAGGAGAGAGTGCTGGGCCAGGAGGGAGAAGAGCCTCCATTTTCCTGGGGGACTTGTCCAAGGTCACTCTGCCAGGAGGTGTAGGAGATGGGAGATGAGCCCTGCTGGCCATCTACAAAGCCCCCCTCCCTTTCTCATTACGACTGATTCTTTGCTCTGCATGAAATGGAGTCCCCAACTTCACTGGCTCTCGTTCTCAAAGGGGCCGCTCTTTAAAAGTGGAACTCGAGCTTTTTAACAAGCTGGCAGCCTCGCACCCCCGGGGGCCCTGCCCCACCCTGCCATGCTGCTTTCCAATTAATTTGGCCAGGAACACTCCGCAACAGCTTACCCATAAGGCACAGGGCAAAAACCTTGCTTCTGAATGGGGAGCAGCCAGACCCTGAGGGCTGAAGAGCTTTTAAGAGATCCCATGAAGCTGGATCTGAGAAGGGAGCCCTTCAGGGACCCTGGACAAGTCCTTGGAGAGCCAGGAAGCAAAGAGCAGAGGACACGCTGGCTATTTGCATCCTCAACCACACCGCCAGGCCTTTCTCTCCCCTTTTTTCAAGGCACAAGAAGGAAATCACTTCTCCTTCTGAATGGACAGGATAAGACCTGCCAGCTCAGCAGAGATTTGGAAGAGCCAGTTTCCAAGGTCCTGCAAGAGTGTCCACGGGACAGGCAGTCCCTTTATCGACACCTTGAGGCCCCTTCTGCGGCCAGTGAGTGGGGAGGCAAGGGATGAAGGAGATCTGAAAACTTCCCAAGTGAGGGAAATTCAGAGCTGACAGGGACCTTCGTGAGCTTGTGGTCCAAACCCTACCGTCTGTAACAGGCATAGATGTTCATGCAGAAGTGACAGGACCTTGCATTCATTCTCTTCCAACTTTTAATAATCCTCTGCCACATACCCATACATTGTTAGTGGAATTGTGCACTGGTCTATTATGGAAATCAATTCTGAATTTTGCATAAAAATGACCCAAAGAGGGGGCAGCTGGGTAGCTCAGTGGATTGAGAGTCAGGCCTAGAGACGGGAGGTCCTGGGTTCAAACCCGGCCTCAGACACTTCCCAGCTGTGTGACCCTGGGCAAGTCACTTGACCCCCATTGCCTACCCTTACCACTCTTCCACCTATGAGTCAATGCACAGAAGTTAAGGGTTTAAAATAAAAAAAAATAAAAAAAAATGACCCAAAGAGCCCACTGTTGGGTATAAAGCAACTTGAAGGTAAGCCAGAGATAGAAAGAATCCCTCTTCACCACTATATTCTCTATAGTTCTATTTGGTGGTAGTAAAGAATTGGAAGAAAAAAAAGATCAAGGAATAAGAGACATGCTCAAAGTCTCGAAAGGACCGCTTTTTAAAAGCCCAACTCAAGCTTTTTAACAAGCTAGCAGCCTCGCACCCCCCGGGGCCCTCACCCACCCTGCTATATATATATATATACATATATATAAAATATGAGAATATTCATGTTCCATAAGATACAATACACAAAGGGAAGAATGAGAAAACTTTTATGAACAGATGCAAAAGGAAGTAGAACCAGTAAAACAATATAGGTGGCAGCTAGGATGATCCAAATAGAAATAAGAAGGGGAGACAATGGGAAACTTGTAGCCAAAGGTTGTGGAATTATGACCAAGAAGATGGGACAGAATGGTTCTCCCTCCCATCACTGAAAAGGTGGAAGCCCATGAAAGTGGGATGTTGTATCCACTTTCAGCCATGACTGATGTATTATGTATTTTTCTCTTTCTTTTAAAAGTCTTTGTTACAAGGGGTAGCTTAGTGGGTATTTGGGAATTAAAGTAATAAAATAAAATACCGTCTAACCATTGCAATAAAAACAGGATTAAAAATATGGCAGCTAAGGGGTTCAGTGTGTGTAGAGTGATGGGACTAGAATCAGGAAGACCCGAGTTCAAATTTGACCTCAGATGCTTACTAGCTGGAGGACTCTGGGCAAGTCACTTTTACCTCAGTTTTCTCTTCTGTAAAATGGAGATAATAATAGCACCTACCTCCTGGGATTATGAGGATCAAATGAGATAACTGAATTTTTTTTTGTTGTTTTTTTTTTTCCTCCCTCCATTGCACACAGAAACTATTTTTTTTTAAAACCCTTACCTTCCATCTTGGAGTCAATACTGTGTATAAGGCAGAAGAGTGGTCAGGGCTAGGCAATGGGGGTCAAGTGACTTGCCCAGGGTCACACAGCTAGGAAGTACCTGAGGCCAGATTTGAATCTAGGACCTCCTGTCTCTAGGCCTGGTTCTCACTCCACTGAGCTACCCAGCTGCCCCCAGAAACTATTTTTAATGTTCCTTTTCTGACACGTTGGGATCCAAATTCGTCCCCCTCCCTCCTGCCTAGGGCAGCAAGCACTCTAAGTTATGCTTGTGCTGTCTATCATGCAATACAGATTTCCATATTCGTCATGTTGTGAAAGAAGACACATATCACACATTCGAGAAACACTCACAAAGGAGAAAGTGGAAAATGGGCTCCTTTATCTGCACTCAGAGCCCCTCGGGTCCTTCCCTGGCAGTGGAGAGCCTTTATCGCCCGAGTATGAGGGAGCAACTATCAGGCGCTTAGCACAATACCCGGCGCACAGTAGGTGCTGTTGTTATTCTTTTAAAAACCCACCAGACAAACTCTCCTTCCCCACCCACTTCTTTTCCCTCCTGGTCTCCTGATCTCCAGCAGGCGATTCTCTCAGGAAACCTTCGTCCTGCTCACTCCCAATCTCTGCCCTCATTTCTATGGAGAAATAAAAGCAGGTTCGAATCCGGCAGGTGCCAGTCAAGTTCTCAACCCATTAAGCTATTCAAAGAATCCGTCACAGAAAAACGGGGGACACAATTTACCAACGGACTGGGGCTCCTGAACGGTTTTTCCTTTTTCCTTTAAAAAACTAGCCCTGGGATGGCTGTTCAGGCATCACATCCTAACTGGGAAACTCGGAAGCAGGAACAGCCGAGAACATCCTCTCTCAGTGGAAGGGTCTGGGATACTCCGGCAGGCGCGAGGCCTTGGGTTCGGGTTCTGCCTCTCTCTCTCTGTCAACTCTCTGGGCCCCAATTTGTTCCTCTGAAGAATGAGAGGCTGGGCTACGTCTAAGGAAGGTCTGGGCCACTGCTGATATTGTAGGAGCCTACAGCTAATTAAGTTCCTGTTTGGGTCCCCAGAGAGGCCCTCGGAATAGCATCGGACACTGAGGAATCATTCATAAGTACCCGAAGCCACTACTTCCTTTCTCCTACTAGGATTAATTAGGATGACACAAGTCCCCCAGCAGATTCAAAATGGCTCTTTTAAACCACCGTCTCGACATTTCGGGAAGTAATACAGAGGAACGGTCGGGGGCTCTAAATCTGGGCCTCAGTTTCTTCCTAGGGCTCTCTTCTAGTCTTGGATTCCATTAAATAAATTGACTTCGTTAACTAAATCATTGAAAACTGCATTTAAGATCACAGATTTAAGGCTGCAAGGGACCCTAGAGACTAGGAGGCCCTCATTTAGACAGATGGGGAAACAGAGGCATAGAGCAGACTCATAGATTTAAGGCTGGAAGGGGCCTTGGAGACTAGCAGGCATCGTCCCCTCCTTCTGACAGATGAGGAAACTGAGGTTCAAGGAGGCTATAGGATCATGGGTTTAGAGCTACAAGTAACCTTAGAAGCCATCAAGTCCAACCTCTTCATTTTATTAGATAAGGAAACTAAGGAAGAGAGAGGTGAAATGACTCCCCTAGGGTCACGCTACCAGTAAGTGTGTGAGGCAGGCTTTGACCACAGGTCTTCCTGATTCTCGGGCCCTCCAGGTTATATCGGAAAAAACCCTAAAGAGTCAAAATCTGCCCGTGGCTTGACAACCAGTAAACATCACAGGCAGAATTAGAACCCGGTTCTTCCCAACTCCAAGGCTGGCTTTCTAGCCTCGGAAGCCCCTTGCCTTTTCCAAGTGCCGCCATGATTCCAGAGACCTCTGAGGGTGGCGGCAGCCACAAGGGCGGCGCTGGCCACACTTTTACTTAGTCGAAACCTGTTTCTTTGGGAGCTGACCTACTTCCTCTCCTGCCTCCCCAAGGCCTGTGCTAATGAACACGACTGTTTCAAGAGATCATCTCATCGGGGAATTCCCTTCTAAATTGGAAAGCGAACACTTGATGAGACGCTCCCCTCTTCTCTTGGCTGAAAAGCCAACTCCAGCCTCCATGAACAACAAGGCACAACTCTGGTCATTAGGAATCCTTTCAACCTCCCTTTGTGCCACGGACGTGCCGGCAGCCCATCACGCCAATGGACCCGGCGCTGGGCATCGGCTCCAGAAATCTGCTGTTCGAGGCCATCGGGCTTAAATTCGGAGGGGAACGAGGAGGGCGAGCCAGGGGAAGGGGCGGGCACTTGGGAGGGCCACTTCTGCAAGCTCTGCCTTCCCTGGGCGGCCCGAGAGGATCAGGTCAAGCCCCAGGAGTATTGCTTTCCATAATCTGTTTATTCCATCAGAGCTTCATGGGATCGGATTAGACAGACATAAGGAAACTGGCCCAACCCGGCCCTTTGCAAATGGCCCCACAAACCCCAGGCTGGAAGTAATCCCATTTGGAATTTGAAGACTGAGGCTTTCTTTTTCAACAGGGAAAGAAAAAAGGCTCCAGGAGCCTTGGTGATGTCTCGGAGTCTCCTCCTGGTGAGTGTCAAAGACCTCATTGGATTTCTATGACCCGAACGCTTGATAATAAGCATTTATTAAGCGCCAACTCCATTTCAGGGGCCGTGCTGGGCCCTGGGGACACGGGCTGCCGCTGCCTAATGGAGTGCCGTTTCCGACCTATTATCTCGGGAAGCAGAGAGAGGATCTTGGGCCCACCAAGGGAAGCTCTTCGATCTCTGGCCCTTCTTGCTTTTCAGATCTTTGCCAAAAACATGCAGCCAAGCCAGGACACCGTCTAGCTTATCTCCCATCTCCCTGCCGTGGCCTTGACCGTCCCCCCTCGGGCTGGCACTTCTGCCCATCCCCACCCCTGCCCCCACCCAGAAGGTTCCATCCTGGCTTCCTTGAAGACTCCCTTCTCAGGAGAGCTTGGCTTGCCTTCTCTCCCCTGCAAAAGCTCGCTGCCTTCCCCTTCCCTCTGAGAAGACCGTCCATTTGCCCCAGAACTGTTTGGATGGGCGCTCCTAGAGGGCAGGGATGGCACGCCGGGTTTTCTGTGTCTCCCCAGCGGTCAGCACAGTGCCTGGCACACAGTCGGAGCTGAATAAGTGCTCCTTATACACACATGCACTCGGCCATGAGAGGAGAAGGCAGGGATGGCACTGGGCCATGGAGAAGAGTCCAGAGAGGCACCAGGCAGCCATTTCCTATTATACCCTCCACTTGTCCCCACTGATAGCCCTCCCAAAGGTCCCTTTCCTGATCCCCCTCTTAGAATCTGCACTCTGTCCTAGAGGGCAGGGACGGCCCCTTTTTCAGCCCTTTTATCCTGGTCAGTCATCAGCACTTGACCAAAAAGTTTCATTCATTCATTCATTCATTTATTCATTCATTCATTCATTTATTCATTCATTCATTCAGATATGAATGAGAATAAAAATGGCCTCCCAACAAAACTGGAGATTCCTACATTCAGTAAGGATAGATTAATAATAATAACAACAACACTGATCCAGAACTCTAGAGTTTGCAAAGGGCTTGACATTGCCCTCCATCTCACTGGACTTCCAGGAGTGGGTGCTTCCTTTCAATATTATCCCCATTTTACAGATGAGGAGACTAAAGGTGAGGGTGACTCACCCAAGGTCACCTTGTTTCCACAGAGGCACACTCTGACTCACCTAGATTTAGGGCTGGAGGGAACCTTACTGCCATGGGCAGAGGACTGGGAGTCTCAAAGTAGGGAGGGGGGAAGACCTGAGTTCAAATCTAGCCCAAGGGCAAGTCATTTCATCTCAGCCTCAACAGCTTCCTCTGTAAAGTCAGAGAGCTGAGATGGGCATTTGCTGCGGCCATCCCCAGGGGTGGAATTCTCTTCCTCCTTCTCCTCCTCCTCCCTGACTTCATGCAAGTCGGTCAATGAACACTGATGAGGCTCCTCTGGAGCCCAGGCTCAGGTGCCCTTGAGCTCCAGACAGGAGAAATGGGAGATAATCCGTGGAGGAAAAGGCTGGAATTGAGGGGCTGCAGGGGGAGCCTGGCGGGGTGGGAGGGGGCTCTGCCTGCCTCGTGCCTGCCAGGGGGTTCGGGGTTTGCTCTGGGAGACAACGAGAGCCACTGCAGCAAACCGAACGTGGGGTGCCAGGAGCAGCCCTTCCTCGGGGAAATCATCTGGTGGCTGAACGGAGCCTGGATGCGGGTGGGGAGGGCCAGAGCAGGCAGGCAGGCCCACCAGCGGGCTGTGACAATGGTCCAGGCATGATGTAATGAGGGCCTGCATCAGAGGGGTGGCAGTATCCGAGGAGAGAAAAGAGCAGACTGGAGAGATGGTGCAAAGGTGAAATCAACAGGCCTCGGCAACAGATTGGCTGAGGCGGGGGAGAGAGGCAGGAGGGGGGGCCGGGGAGCCCGACACCCAGAGGAATGGGGGGGGGAGGAAGAGAAGAAGCCCCACCCTGGGGCCTCCCTTCCCCACAAAGCCCCTGATTCTGTCCAATTTATCTAGGCTGTGGTTTATTGGGGGCTCCCCAAGAACCAGGATCTTCTCTGGCCTTTCTCTGGGGCCCTGAGCACACAGTAGGGGCTTCATCCACAGTGGGGGGCTGATGTCACTTGCCCAAGGTCACCCCAGTGAGCGCCAGCCCCCGCCCATCCCACTCGGGTCCAGCTTTTTTTATGGGCCCCATTTCTCCTTCCTTTTCCCCTCCTGGGGGTGGGGGGTGCTGATTCAGGGCTGTCGTCTGGATGAAGCTGTTTTATGGCTTTGTGTCCCGTGTGAATGATGGAGGGATCGGCTTCCAGAGAGCAGTGCAGTCCCCCAACACACACACACACACACACACACACACACACACACACACACACACACACACACACACACACGCCAGGCCTTCCTACCTGGCGTGGATGAATGAGCTCCTTCCCTGAGATCATGATTAAACACTGGCATGGAGAGGAGACAGGGATTTTGAAGAGGGTGCTGCTGGAGGTTAATGCACTTTTCCCACCCAGAGCCAAGAAAGTACTCTTTTAAAATAGGAGGGGGGGGGGCAGAGGCACCCGAGGAGATCTGGCCTTCTGGCAACCTCCAAAAAGATTCATTATAGACAATATATTCCGTCTGGGTGAGAGCTGCGCCAGGAAATGTAAACAGCCTGTCCCCAAAGGCAGGAGGTGGGGAGAAGGGAGTAAAGGATGGGAAGGAAGCTAATCCTGAAAAGTTTATCCAACTCCACACGTCTGACTGTCCAACAAATTCCAAGTGTCTTTCCCACGGCCAGGCCCGCCATGGAGCAAACCAGGGAATGTTTAAGGGAAAAAACCACCCCCTCCCCCCCCCTCCCCTTTTCTGGCTTTTCCTTATCTCATCTCCCTCCGGGGCAGGAGTGAAATGGAGCTGGAGCCCCTCTCGAAAAGGAGCCCGAGCAGCGCTGTCGGAGGAGCAGCGCTGTCGGAGGAGCTCTTGGTAAAAAGGGCAGGGCCGGGCCGTCCATTTCACCTCGCAGCTGGGGAAATGTCTAAAGTTTCACCCGGGAAAATCTCAAGTGAAAGCAACACTCCCTCCTCTCCTCCTCGGGAGAATTTTATGAATGATCTGAGGGAAGCTTCCCGGGCTGGGATCGGCGGCGAGGCTCAGCGTAAGGCAGGAGGGCCGGCCAGCCCGGGAATCGGGCGAGCGGAGCCAGCTGGGGGAAATGTGGCCCGGCGAAATTGAAAGCTTCCGTGGCCCCTGCACTCCCCATCCCTGCCCACACCTCTGGCCAGCCTTCGGATTGAAAAGGAAAGCACAGCAGCCTCCCTTTCATCAAGTCAGGCACGGGCTTTCTCCACGCCACCGCCTCCAGATGGTCGGAGAGAACACGCGTGGCCTCCCCTCCTTCCCTCCCCCCCACCCCCGCCTCCGATCGGATCCTGCGGTGCGTGGGAAGTCCTGGGTTCCGGTGGCCGTGGCTGGCCCTTAGCACCACCACCCACTTCCCCGGGCCTGGCTTTTCCCACGCTAGCCCGAGCTCTGTCCCCGGATGCTCAACCTGGGTGCCCGCTACGCCCGGGTGCACTCCTTCCCAGTTTGGGGGGGTGAGGGAGAGGGGGCTGCGGGAGAGGGGCGTGGCACTCCCCAGAGGCGTTCTACGCCAATCTCGCTTCTCTGCAAAGAGGTCTTCCCGCGACCCCCGGAGGGAGGGCAGCGCCCTCCTTGCGCCGAATCCCTCTCCCGTAGCCCGGGCCAGGGCTCGGGGGGCATCCTCGTGGAGGACGCGCCCAGGGCAGGCAGGAGTAAGGCAGCATTTCTCCTTCCTCTCCCCATCCCCCAAACCAGGCACACCCGGCTAGGGTGGGAGGGCTCCCCCAGGCCCAGCGCCCCCTCCCCCCAGGCTCGAAGCCCGGGCCAAGCGCCCCTTCCTCAGCTCCCGCGCCCAGGGCGCAAGCACGCCCTCTCCTGGCCTCGGTCTGGGGGCGCCCTGTGCGCGAAGCCAGTCTCCGCCCTCCCGGCCACTCATGCCTGCCTGCCTGCCTGCCTGCCTTCCTTCCTTCTTTCCCTCCCTCCTTCCATCGCTCCTCCGCCCCAGGATTCGGCGGCGCCGCCGCCCCCCAAAATCTCTGCCCTGTGCCGCGCCCTGCGCTCCGCCGGCCCCGAGGGGGGCCACCTCGTACCCCTGGCCGGGGCGGCCTCGCTCACCTCTCGCCGCAGCCGCTGCCGAGGGACTCTGTGTCTCTGGGCGACCAGAGACTGCTCCGACCTCTCCTCCTGCTCCTCCGGGTCCCCGGCTCCGCCTAGCTCTGGGGGAGGCGGGGCGCACGGACAGACGGGCGGAGCAGTGGCGGCGGCGGCGCCGGGCTTAGCAGCAGCTTGGCCCAGGCTCCCTTGCCCCCAAGGCTCTCCCCCTCCCTCCTCCTCCTCTCCCTCCCCCGCTCGGCTGCAGAGCCCGTGCCCAGAGCGCGCCCTGGCACCCGATCCTGGCCCAGCGAGAAGTCTGCACCACTTCGGGCTGGGCACAAGTGGTCGAGGGGGGCGGGGAGCCCTGCTGGCCCCCACGGAAAGCTCTGCCCGGTTATTTGGGGGGTGGCAGCCCCTGGCTCACCCCAGGGTGGCCTGACCTTTCTCTGGGGCTGCCTCCAGATGTTTGGCCCGACCCAGGGCGCGGAAGATCCGCTCGGGGCCCTGTCTGGGGGCTGGGCGCCGGGCCAAGGCCCTTCATTCCGTAACATTCGGGGGTCCTGGGGGGCCTTCCTGGAAAGTGGGCAAGGTGGGGCCGGCCTCTGTCTTATCAAGGCACCCCCCACCCTTCCCTGCACTGGCTTCCGCATGGTAGGCGCCTGCCCTTGGCAGCCAGGGATGCCCGGGGTGGGCAGCGCTGCAGAATCTGACCCACTGGGTTTGCTTTGGCCAGTGCTAGGGCCGAAGGAGGAAGGCAGCAGTGCCCCGCCCCCATACCACCTACATGGGTGTGAGTATACACACATGCAGAAGCACACACGTCTATGTCCACGTTAGTGCTGGGGTGGGGGGTGAAGGCTCCCTGGCTGGGGGCCCACATCCCCTTCTTTGCCTCAGTGGCTCTGGGAGGGGCTTGAGCCTCTTTTAAAATGAGGTGACCGGATGGGGACTTCCATGAGCCCTTGTGGCCCTCGCTGGGCTGCTCCTGTGTCTAGTGGTTGCCTGGGGTCAAACCTGGGGGGAACTGGGGGAACTCCCTGCCTTTGCAGAATGCTGGGGGTGGGTTGTTTCTCAGCCCCTCTGACTCCTTCCTGACCCCCTCTGGGGTTTTCCTGGTGGTCGGCCATTGCCTTTTCCATCTCATTTGACAGATGAGGAAACTGAGGCAAACAGGGTGACAGTGACTTGCCCAAGGTCACGCATGTACTAAGTGCCTGAGGACAGATTGGAGCTCGGGAAGCCCACCTCCAGGACCCCTAAGGTCCCTTCTGCTCTCCAAAAAGGAACCCTCCCAGGCAGGGCCCATTCCTGAATAGCCGAGTCCTTTATTGGCCAGGTCAAGTAGTCTGTTCCTGGGGGATCTCCCACCTCTCCCCGGCTTTGCCCCAGACTGTTAGAGTCGCCCCCTGCTGGTCTCGCTGCCTCCAGTCTCTCCCTGCTTCATTCCTCCCTCCAAACAGTAACCAGAGTGACTTCCTTCTGGCCTAGCCTGCCATCATCCCTGCCCCCCCACACACACACACACACTGGGGCCAGCTGAGGGATTCTCCTTTGGGTCCTGAAGCCCTCTGGAGGGCCGGCTGAGACCTCGGGGCCCCCTTCCCCAAACCCTGTTTCTAAAGGCCTCCCAGAAGCCCCCCAGCATCCCAGAGGAAACCCCAAACAGTTATTGAATGGAATAGAGACTCCTCCTCTGGTGGCGACCTCACCCCCCTGAGCCCCTCGCTCCAGCCCATCTGGCCCAGGGCCACCCTGCTAGGACGTGTCTGAGGCCACATTTGAACCCAGGACCTGCCATCCCTGGGCCCGGCTCTCCGTCCTCCGAGCTTTGTCCAGCCCAGCTTGCCAGGCATTTTTCATTCCTGCCTTCTTGCCGTTCCTCCGTCTCCCTTCTGGGATCTTTGCACCTCCCGCCGCTGCCCTTCTTCCCTGCCGCTTCCATCCGCCTCCCGTAATCCCTGCTTTCTCTGAGAGCTGAACTCAAGCATCGCCTTCGACCGGAGGCCCAGCCTGCTTCCCCCAGCTGCTCCTGCAGCCCCCCCTCCATTTATTCTGGCCTCAGACACTTCCTAGCCGGGTGACCCCGGCCAAGTCACTTTCACCCTGATTGCCTCAGTTTCCTCATCTGTCAAATGGCAAACCGCTCCAGAATCTTTGCTCAGAAAGCCCCCATGGGGGTCACCCAGAAGTGACTGAACCACCACAACGTGCTTTCCCACCCAAACGCTGCTGCCCCCGTAGACTGGAAGGGGCAGAGGGCAGAGATGCTGTAGGTTCTGTACCCCTTCTTTGGCCCAGAGCCCCTTTGAATGCTTGTGGACTCTTGGGACCACCTGCCTTTTCTTAGCTGGGGGCCTGTGGAGAGAGAAGGGACAGACGGGAGCCCCTGGGGGGACGGGGCCCTCCGGTGTGTGTGCCAGAGGGCCATCCTGTCCCCAAGAGGGATCTCCAGAAAAGAGCGCGATTGCTCCAAAGAAGCAGAGATGCACCATGGGAAGGCTTCCGTGTCAGTCACCTGTCCTGCGTCCAGCAGAACGGCATGGTGGGCCCTGAATGCGACCACAGGCAGCCCCTGGGGAGCACTCCAGTGGAACTCTCACCCCCTGCTCTCCTCTTCTCTGCTCCTGCCACATTTGTGCTGGCACTTTCATGGGAAGAATTCCGAAGGAGGGAGAGAAGGAAGAGAAAGGGGTGGCTGCTGAACAAGGAAGCATCTTGGAGAGCTTTGTTTTAATCCTTACCTTCCATTTTAGAAGTAAAACCATGTATTGATCCTAAGGCAGAAGTGTGGTAAGGATTAGGCAGTGAGAAGTAAGTGACTTGCCCAGGGTCATTCAGCCAGGAAGTGTCTGAGGCTAGATTTGAACCCAGGACCTCCCATCTCCAGGCCTGGCTTTCTATCCACTGATCTCTGGTATCTTTGATAGCTGTCTCTCCCCATCCTAAAGATGGGGATCATCAGCGGGAAAGAGTCAGCCAAGCACAGCGAGCCTCCTTTTTTATTATTTCTTATCCCCATCAGTAATAGGAAAGAGCAGACCAGTTTTGAGAGAGTCTCTTCAAGGCTCTTCCCGTAAAACCAAACACTGGCTCTAGAGTCAGGCAGCAAACACTTACTGAGAACTTCTACTGCTCGGGGGGCACAAGCATCCGCCAACGAAGAGACAGACCCTACCCTGGAGGAGCGAAGGGAGGAGAGGCGAGAAGTGCGGCGAGGAATGCTTTGGTAGGACGGAGCTTTGGGTGGAAGATTAGAAAGTCAGAGACAGCCAAGAGAGGACCGGAGAGGAGCAGGCTGGACCCTCCCCCAAAGGAAGCCCAGGGAGGAGCTCGTCCATGGGAGGGGGGGAAACGGTCTAAAGGGAGAGAGCCCCGGGGTGAGGCGGCCCCAAGGACCAGGGCAGGAGACAAGAGCCGAGGCCCCTGAGTTGGAAAAGGCAGAAGTAGAGTCTGGAAGGGAATGACGCTTGACCTGTCTGGGCCCCTCCCCAAAATGGGGCCCTGGGGGGGACGCAGCAATGAAAGAAAGCTGCCACGGAGCCACGCGGGATAAGCAAGCAGCAAGTTAGTCAATCAAGGAACATCTGTTAAGCCCTTGCCACGAGCCAGGCACCGTGCTAAGCAGGAGGGTCCCAAAAGAGCAAAAACAGGATCTCGGCCCTCACGCGGCTCATTCCCGCTAGAAGGGGGCCGATGGCATCCCGGGGGCTTCTGTACGGGAACAGAACTGCCCCGAGCCGCCAGCCTCGCTCTCTCCCAGAGTCCTTGAACGCCAAGGACAGGAGGAAAGCCGAGCCGCCTTATTCTCATGTTCCAGTGGGAAAGAGCGAGGAGGGCGGACGTCCCACATTGCCCAGCCGACGAGCCTGCTTTACCAGGCGAGGTGGGTGATGGCACCCTTCCCGTGACGGAGCCGGGAGTGAGGACGAGGGGGGAAGAAGCCGGGCCCTCAGCCCCCCAACGGCTACACGGGATTTGCTCTGCTGATGGCTGCTCCCTTCCTGCCATAGACTGACAAACACCCAAACGATATTCCTTGAGCTTCTGAGGTTTGGGGAATACGTGCGAATTCCTGGGGGAGGCCCCGGCCTGGATGGAGTAAAAGTCCCAGCCAGTCTCCATACTGACGTTTTGAAGGGTTTGTAGAGTTGATGGTCAGGGCAGCTGGGTAGTGCAGTGGATAGTGTCGAGAAGACCCAAGACGCTTAGTAGCTCTGCGCCCCTGGATTGCCTCAGTTTCCTCATCTGTAAGATGATCCGGAAAAGGAAATGGCCCAGCACTCCAGGATCTTTGCCAAGAAAACCCCAGACTGGGTCACAAAGAGACAAATATGACTAAAAAATGGCGAAACACAGAGTTGATGGTGGCTGTCCCTTCGTGTGGTAATGCGGCAATAATTGATACTAAGCCAGAAGATAAAAGGGATATCAAAAATAAGAATACTCGCCATTTACTGGCGGGTTTCTCCCCATACCGGTGCATCCTCCATTCAGTCCCAGGAGTGATTTTCCTAAAATGTAGGTCCAACCATAGCACTCTGAATCTATTCTAGTGGCTCCCTATTGCCTCCAGGATCAAATACAGAATCCTGTGTTGAGCATTCAAAGCCTTTTTTTTTTTTAAGCCCTTAACTTCTGTGTATTGGCTCTTAGGTGGAAGAGTGGTAAGGGTGGGCCATGGGGGTCAAGTGACTTGCCCAGGGTCACACAGCTGGGAAGTGTGTGAGGCTGTATTTGAACCCAGGACCTCCAATCTCTAGACCTCACTCTCTATCCACTGAGCTACCCAGCTGCCCCTCAAAGCCTTTCTTAACTCAGCCCATTCTCCCTTCCCAGTTTTTTTCCACCTCTCCTTCCCCACATCCTCTGTGATCTTCAGACAAGACACTCCTCTCCACTCTAGACATCTTCTCTGGCTCTCCCTCCTCCTCTCCGCCTCTCGGCCTCTCTGGATTTCTTCAAGTCCCAGACAAAATCCCACCGTCTACAGGAAGGTTTTCCCAACCTCCTTCGTTCTGGTGCCTTCCTGCTGTTGATTATTTCCAGGCTGGCCTGTCTCTAGCTTCTCTGTCCATGTTGGTGTGTTGTCTTTCCCGTTAGACTGTGAGCTCTCGGGGGGCCCCGGCTGTCTTTACCTCCCTCGTCTCCCCAGAATTCAGCTATTGATCACTGCCAGAAGGATAGGACTTTGTTTCTTATTCCTTTTGCTTCTCTGATTAGGAGTAAAAACCCATGTCCAGTGAGTGACACGACGCCATTCCTCAACTGCCCGAGGCCAGGCTTTTGCCATCCTCGTCCACTTCGTGAAGCAAGGCAGGGAAAGGGACTTGTTCTTCTCTTTTTTGCCAGTGGCTGATGGTCCAAATCCTAAGTGTCTCATACCCAGCGTGGATCTAAACTAACAAGAGGGGCACAAAAGGAAGAGCTAGGAGACAGGGGAGCCGAGCTTCCGAGAAGAGAGTCTGGCATTTCCTCGAAGGGCCCCGTGCTGGTAGGAGGAGCACCTGAGCTCTGGCCCAGAGGACTGACTATGGGATGGCCACTCTGTGGCCCTCATCCATGAGCTTGGGCGAGTGCTCTGCCAACAGTGCCCTCTGGTGGCTCAATTTCCATATTCTGATGATGCTAAGAGCCACATGGGCACGGATTATCACAATTTCCTTAAGAAGCTCAGTTGATACAAATGGACTACCATAACAAGAAGCCCCAAAGAAGCCCGGAAACCACCTCAATCCCCAAACGCTCTCCTTGCCAAAAGGAGAAATTTGGCAACCGAGGATAACAGCCATTTAGGATATAAGCTTGTTTGGAAAACTTCATGGAGAAAGGTGAGAGAAGGTAAGAAATGAATGAAAATTATTAATAGAGAAATGCAAATCAAAACAACTCTGAGGGGGCAGCTGGGTAGCTCAGTGGAGTGAGAGCCAGGCCTGGAGACGGGAGGTCCTGGGTTCAGGCCTGGCCTCAGCCGCTTCCCAGCTGTGTGACCCTGGGCAAGTCACTTGACCCCCATTGCCTACCCTTACCAATCTTCCACCTATGAGACAATACACCAAACTACAAGAGTTTAAAAAAAAAAAAACAACTCTGAGGTATCACCTCACACCTAGCAGATTGGCTAAAACGATAGCAGGGGAGAGTAATGAATGTTGGAGGGGATGTGGCAAAATTGGGACATTAATGCTGGTGGAGTTGTGAACTGATCCAACCATTCTGGATGGCAATTTGGAATTATGCCCAAAGAGTGATAAAAGACTGGCTGCCCTTTGGATCCAGCCATACCATTGCTGGGTTTGTACCCCAAAGAGATCATAGATAAACAGACTTGTACGAAAATATAGCTGCGCTCTTTGTGGTGGCAAAAAACTGGAAAACGAGGGTGTGTCCTTCAATTGGGGAATGGCTGAACAAACTGTGGTATCTGCTGGTGATGGAATACTATTGTGCTCAAAGGAATAATAAACTGGAGGAATTCCATGTGAACTGGAAAGACCTCCAGGAACTGATGCAGAGCGAAAGGAGCAGAACCAGAAGAACATTGTACACAGAGACTGATACACTGTGGTAGAATTGAATGTAATGGACTTCTGTACTAGCAGCAACGCAATGACCCAGGACAACTCTGAGGGATTTATGGAAAAGACGCTACCCACATTCAGAGGAAGAACTACAGGAGAAGAAACACAGAAGAAAAACAACTATTTGAACACTTAGGTTGATGAGGACATGATTGGGGATGTAGACTCGAAAGGACCTCACCAATGTAACTATCAATAATATGTAAAGAAGTCTTGACTGACCACACATGTTAAAACCAGTGGAAATGTGAGTTACCTATGGGGGTGTGTGTGTGAAGGGTGGGTGAAGGGTAAAGTAAAAACATGAATTATGTAACCATGGAAAATTTTTCTAAAAAAATAAAAAGAAATGAATGAAAAGCAGCGGAGGGGGAAAATCAGGTTATTTATTTCTTCTGCCCCTCCTTCCCCTCCCCATATCATAGAAGGCATCACCCAGCAAAATATACAGATACCTGTCTTTTGGGTTTCTACTCTTCTGCCCATTTTCTAGAAGGGAACATTTGTAAGCCATTCCTCAAATATTAAATCTGAAGCTGTATAAAATGTGCTCTTGTTTCCACTTATTTCCCTCTTCATTATCTCATGCAGTTCTTTCCAAGTTTTTGAAAAAAATTCCTTTGCTTTAAATCAGTTCTTTAAAGACAATGTGGTGATAGAATCAATTGAACAAAATCATCCAGAGATCGTGGAACGATAAAACATGAAGAACAACAAACTGACGAAAAATGGAAAAGATCTGGCGAGAATTTCCAGGCAAACTCTTTTCACCCTCAAACAGTGGATCCGTAATGTTTGGATTGTAAAAGCACCGACTGGGATGTGGTTCTTGAGAAAATGGACCTGGTAAAGAAAGGTAAGACGGGGAACAGAGCTGACTAGGCTGAGATTCATATCGAGGAGGCCCATGCTGGAGATGATGCAAATTTAAGCATACCCAGGGTTCAATTTCCTATGATAAGAGGGGAGGACAGCAAAGGCATGGCAGATATCTCAGACATTATTACCAAAAAAAAAAAAAAAAAAAAGACGACGGAAAGGACACCAATAACTATCAGCCCATGTGCCTACTTCCCTATATTCGTATATATGTATATGTTTGTATCTAACTATATATATATATAATTTTGCTGTCATAGTCTACATACATATCAGAGGCATCCTTGATCAAGTTATATGAAGGGAATAGCCAGCCCTGCACAAATGACATTTTACAATAGGCCACATTTTTACAGTCATACCTACTATGGAAAGATATTGAAAATACAGGATTCCACTGTGCTCAGTGCTGGACATTAAAAAAAATGGTTTGGTGCCCCTTGAAGGGCTTATGCCCAAGAATATGCCCATCAAGAATATGTTACAATGGTGTGGAATTTCACATAATATGCAACAACAGAAAGAGTTTGCACAAGTTTCCCGCCATTCACTGCTGACGTGATCTTGGACAAGTCACCGACTCTCTGGGCTTCAGATTCCTCGTCTGCAAAATCAGGAGTTCGGTCTTGAATGATCTCTCATCTTCTTCTAGCTCCAAGTCCGATCCTCTGCCAACTTGTTAAAAACTCATGCCACTTACTGCCCGGGGAACTTGGTCCTCGACGGCTTCATCTGTAAAATGATGGAACTAGCCCAGATGATCTCTAATGCGAGAGTTCTTCATCTTTTCTGTGTCATAGACCCCTTTGGAGTCTGGCAAAGCCTATGGGCTCTTTTTCAGGATGTTTTTAAATGCAGAAAATACTTAAGATCACAAAGGAAATGAGTTACGTTGAAATCATTATAAAAAGGTTTTTACAAAGATTACGGGCAGCAGCTTAGGAACTCCTGCTCCAGGTCCTTTCCAGCTCAGAATCCGTGATCGTACGACCCTCTAAGTGGGAAAGCTCGGCAAATACGTTTGCCCCATCATTCCGGAGGTCCCGTAAAAGTTCCATCTCAAGGAGAGAGTCCTTGGAGATGAGAAAACTCTGTAGACACTCCTTATGTTTGAGATGATACCAAATACTGCAGAGCCGCGCGACTAAGGTCTAGCATCGCTGGCCAAGTTAAGCCCCTGCCAGTCCACGTAGGCAAAACCAAACGGACAAAGAATGGGCATCGTCGAAAGAACGCTCTGTAGTCGGGTGGATGAGCCACAGAATTCATCCACTTCGAGTGTCCTAGCGTACTTGGCCTGCATGATGTACACGCCTGTTTATGTTCCAGTGGATGAACTCCTCTTCACTTCCTTCTCCACTTACAGTAAATAGAGAAGGAAGTGACTAGGAGGAAGAGAACACACTAGATTGCCTTTGGACATGGCCCAGGCCTTACAATAACCCCAGCTTTTCCCTAAAACAAAGAAAGGCTCATCTACTTACGACGAATATTTCCCCAGTGTTGCGTGTCTGCGAATCGGGAAATACTCCGATTTCCACAGAAGAGAAGGTGAGAATTCCCCAAAGAGCAGTAGAGAGAGGTTTGTACCATATGACAGATAGACTATGAGATGCTGTAAATCAGACAATATGCCAGGGAGGCCGGGGTGTAAAAGGCATCATCAGAAATGGAGGGTTACTAGACTTGTAGGCAGGGGAATGCGATTGTGCATACAGATCTACGTGTGTGTATGGAATGGATTTGGATATGCATATGGATAGACGTACAGATAGATACAAATGGAAGATAGATTACATAGACATAGACATAAACATAGATAAAGACACAGGCACAGGGATTGGCAAAGCAATATTATATAGTGTAGGCATTGGACTAACTCTCCCAACTTGTGCTCAAACAGGTCACCTTCCCCAAGAGCAGCAGCTGCCACTTCTTCCCTTGGGGTTCTAATGGCTTCCAAGGAAATGGCTCCTGAGCCCCCATCTGAAGTGTTGTCCTCCCAACATAAACTAATCAATGAACATCAATGAGCTTTTCCAAAAGGAAATTTACTAAGAAGGTATAACAAGGACCAAAGTGCACCAACGTCCTCCCAACAAAGGGCGTATGCTCTCCCCCACATACTCGCGGGGTCCTTGAGGGCTGTGAACTTGAACTTTAGGTGGCTGCTATAAAATCGTCCCCTCTCCCTCGGCTCAGGCAGGATAGACTTCTGGGCCCCGGGTTTTTATCTTCGTTGTAGATTCCTCATCATGTTCACTGAGTATGGCAGAACCAATGAATGACTTACTCTTTCTTAGCTGGACTGACTCCTTTCTAGATTGGGTTAAGCAAATTCCTTCTCAGAACTGCTTGGGAATCTCCTTGCTAGAGTAGGGGAGATAGGTGGGCAGTAGGACAAGTCCAGAAGACCCGAGTTCAAATCTGATCTTAGACACTTTATCACTTGTATTACTTTGGGCAAGTCATTTGATCCTGTTTGCATAGTACTGGACTTGGCCCCCATTATCATTGGCTCTGGGACAATGGTTGTCAGCAGGACCTCAAATAGTTCTCATGGATCTTTTGGCCTCACTGGTCACCTGGGTTCTCCCTTTAATAAATCCTAAGGTCTCGATACTCTCTTGGAAATCCTAATCTCAGGATGTTCATTCATCCAAAATCAGGAAAGAAATATAACAAGTATAGAAACATCATGTGTTTAGGGACACATGGTTGCCAGGCATGAGAGACACCTCTCTCCAACCTGAAGGCTTACAATTATTGTCCACAGTTCTTCCTCTTCACTAGAAAGCTGCCAGGGAGTCAGAGGACCTTGGTCCAAATCCTACCTCTGACTTTTCCAACCTGTGTGGCTACGGCTGAATAATTTGACTTCTGAGTTTCCTCCTTTATAGAATAAAAATTCATGGTCTCTGAGGAAACTCCTGGTTCTAGATTTTAGGTGTGGAAACCAAGGCTCTGAGACACAAAGGGGATTAACCCAAAGCACACAGCTAATTGTAGAGCTCAGCTTGGGACACAGGTCTTTTCATTGGCAATTTACCATATCCTTTATTAAACTGTGGTCCTCTAGGTTGGGTAATGTTGGGGAAGTCCTACTCTGTTTTGGGGGCCCTCTCTTTCCTTGTCAGTAAAATGAAGAAGATGGACTAGACAAATTTTAATGTCTCTCCTAGATTTTTTTATTCTGTGATTCCTGGAGCGATTATGGGATCCGAATCAGAAAGACCTGAATTCACATCCTGCTTCAGGCATTTAGGATCTGTGTGATTCTAGGCCAGTCACTTAACACATCTGTGTCTCAGATTTCTCCTACATAAAATGAGGATATGGGCTAGCTAGGTGGTGGAATGGATAGCGCACTAGGCCTGGAGTCAGGAAAACTCATTTTCCTGAGTTCAAATCTGGCTTCAGATACTAATTAGCTGTGTGACCCTGGGCAAGTCATTTCACCTTGTTTGCCTCAGTGTCTTCATCTATAAAATGAGTTGGAGAAGGAAATGGTAAACCCCTCTAGTATCTTTGCCAAGAAAACCTCAAATGAAGGTTCATGAAGAGTTGGACCTATGTGAAAGGAATAAACCATTTAAAAAATGGGGTTAATAATAGCATCTACCTCACTGTGTTATGAAGGTCAAATGAGTTAATACAGTAAAGTGCTTTGCAAACCTTAAAGTGCTATATAAAGGCTTCCTATGACAACTACAACTACTACTACTACTACTACTGCTACTGCTACTGCTACTGCTACTGCTGCTGCTGCTGCTGCTGCTGCTGCTGCTGCTGCTACTATTATGACTACTACTACTACTATTCCTCCTCACTCTTCTAGAGAGCTAAGGAGAGATGCATGCATAATAACCTGCCGGCAGTATTGACCTACAGAGACTACAAATCCCAGCATGCACAGGAACCCCAGTTCTGTACTTCTGCCTTTATCTTTCTAAGCCTCCAGCACAAGGCATTCAATCATTAGTTGCTTATTTTGTCATCTCAATGGCTCCCTGTTCCCTCTGCAATAATATGTATACTTCTCAGAATATTATTTAAATCCCCTCACAGTCTGGCTCCCATCCACCTTCCCAGCCTTATTTCCCATTATCCTCATATAAACATTCTATATTCTGGCCCAAATGTTATTCCCTTTATTCACCCAGTCATCTTTTCCTTCTATGCCTGGGTATAGACCATTCTCCAGACTTAAAACTGATTTACTTTTCTTGTCAGAGACTCATTTTGCTTGCAGGTTCAGATCATAAAATCTTCTCTGTGAAGACTTCCTTGACTTAAATTTTCCTAGGTTCTGGAGGGTCAGAGTGAAGACTATTTTTGTTTATTCATTGTTTATTTTTTTAATGTTTGTATCCTCAGCCAGGTGTCTGGTATGTCTCCCTCCAACTCCTCTAAAAAAATCTGGACCTGTGATTTCATTGGTGTAGCTAACTCCTTGAGTACAGATAGGCAGGTTTTCAACAGCTTATACTCCTTGTGTGTTGTCTGGGACATAGGGAGATTAAAAGACTTTTCCCACAGTTGCACAGCCAGAATGTCTTAGACAGGACTTGGACTCAGGTGTTCCTGATTCTGAGGCCAGAGCTCTACACACTGGATCATCCTATCTATCTAACTATCATCATTATCACGGGTCGGCAACGTATGGCTCTCTAGCCATATCTGGCTCTTTCGAGGGCCAGATATGGCTCTTTCTGCAGAAGCCATAAAGTCCATTTTTTTTTCAGGTGCTGTTATAGGAGCACGCACTGTGAGCATTGTACGGCTCTCACAAAATTACATTTTAAAAAATGTGGTGTTTATGGCTCTCACGGCCAAAAAAGGTTGCCGACCCCTGATCATTATCTTACCATCACAAATGCTCACAATTCCAGACTGCTTTGTTCCCCAAACACTTTTTTAAACCTTTGCCTTCTGTCTTAGTAACAACTTTAGGACAGAAGTACAAGGGCCAGGCAGATGGAGTAAAATGACTTGCCCAGGATTGATTACATAGTTAGGAAGTATCTGAGGTCGCATTTGAACTCAGGTCTTCCGGACTCCAGACTTGGTGCTTGATCCCCTCTGTCCCCTAGCTGCCCTTCCAAAGCACTTTCCTGATAGCTTTGTGAGGTAGGTAGTGTGTGTATTATCACCCTCATTTTACAGATGAGGGACCTGAAGTCTGGAAAGGAGAAACTGCTTGCCGGGACTCACCGTAGCTAAGTGGCGACCATGCTTTGATTCATGCTCAGGCTTTCTGATGTCAAATCCCATGCTTTCCCCACCAAGTTAGGCTGCTGTTCCCTTTCTTTTTCTTTCTTCTCTTCCTTTTATTTTTTTTTCTTCTCCCAAATACTCATTGTTGCCAGTGACCCTAAGAACAGTAAAAGGTCCCTGGTCACTAGCCTATGGATAAAACTGGTCCCATTACATCTAAGCCGCAGAGCAGCTCTCAAAATACTTTCCAGGGGGTTGGGATGAGGAAAATGAACAAGAATTTCTTTCTTGTAATCCTCATGAGGTCTATGAGATTAATGAGTTTGGGGCCCTTGTGAGCTGATTTTTAAAAAAATCATAGCTGAACCTTCCTCCTTTACTTGCACAGTGCGGGACTGACTGTAGATTCCTGCCCATAATGTAAGCCTTGGTTAGACTGTAGGTTTTGCTGAATTGTTTTTCATTTCTCTTTTTAATCCTTTGTTATGAGGGATGGAGATGGGAAATGAAGGTGATGTGAAAGGAAAAGTTATTCAAAAATAAATTCAGATTTAGAATCCTGCTATGGTAAACCAGTATACAGCCCGGGTACAAAATGATAGCTGGGCTTTTCTTAGTGTTTTAAAGTTTGCAAAACCCACTTCTACAGATCTCTTTTGAGCTCTGTTACAACCCTACCTAGGAGGGAGGTACTTTTGGTATTATTAGTCCCATTTCATTGATGAGGAAACCAAACAGAGAGGCTAAGTGATTTGCCCAATATCATACAGCTAATATGTTGGTCCTTCTATATCATGCTGTCTTCCGCCTTAATATCTTTTTTTTTTTATTGTTTTTTTTTTAAACCCTTAACTTCTGTGTATTGGCTCCTAGGTGGAAGAGTGGTAAAGGTGGGCAATGGGGGTTGAGTGACTTGCCCAGGGTCACACAGCTGGGAAGTGTCTGAGGCTGGGTCTGAACCTAGGACCTCCCGTCTCTAGGCCTGATTCCATCTTAATATCTTAAATGTCAGTTATTGTTATTATTTGTGGATCACAGATTTAAAACTGGAAGGGATCTTAGAGGTCACGTCTAACTTTTCCCTCTTCTTTCAGATGAAGAAAGTGAGGTTAAAAAATTTAGGTGGCAGCTAGGTGGTACCATAGTAGACAGAGCGTCGGGCCAGGCTGAGTCAGGAAGACCTGAATTAAAATCCTACCTAGATACTTTCTGGCTGTATGACCCTGGGGAAGTCATTTTCTCAGCTAGGCATGGCTTGTTTGTAAAATGTTTGCAAAATGGGGCTAATAATATTAAGTACCTTATACGGTTTTAATAGCAACTAAGAAAACATCTATAAAGTGCTTTGCAAACTATAAAATACAATATAAATGAGTTTTTACTATTAATTACCATCAATATTACTGTGTGACTTCCCCAGGGTCATACAACAAATAAGTGTCTGAAATGGGATTTGAACTTATGTCTTCCTAATTTCTGATCCAACGCCATATCCACTACGAAATAGGGGGTGAAAGGTGAGAGGGAGGATTATTAGAAATCGGAACAAAATCTGTAAGGGAGCGTGCCAAGTTTTAAAAAAAGGGATAAATAAATGTTTCAGCTTCAGCTGGGCTTCTTAACCGGAATTCCACAGATCCCTAAGGGGTCTCTGCATAAACTTCAAGGGGTATTTGGACTTTGGTTTAAATATCTATATACTATATGGACATATAGATGGATAGATATAACTCTCAGTATAATTGGTTTCCTTTGTAATTCTCCACATTTTATTGTATGCATTTCAAAACACGAGTCTGAGAAGGGTTCTATTCCCCAGCTGCCTAAGGGGTCCACGACCCCCCAAAAGCTAGACTCCTACTTTAAAGGATGTGGGACACAGTCACGGAGGAGTCTCTTTGGCTGGTCCTGCCTGTCTACACCCCAGGTCTATCTGTCCAAACCTGCTCCTGGTTTTGGGGAAAAGCACCTTATGACTCTCCTACCTGGCTTCGGGCTTCAAAACTGGTTCTTCTGCTCGGTCAGAAGTTGCTGTGTCACCTGGGCTGAAGGCCGGGAAGCGCCCACAGTTATGGGAATCCCCTGTGTGATTCGGGCTCCTTCAGACGCAGCTGCAGCGGTTCACCTGAGCCCTGCCCTCCAATGGGAGAAGGTAACTGAGGTCTGGCTAGGTGGGGCACATGCCTGGGAAGGTCAGCTCCTTCTGAGCTCCTTCCTGCCTTCCTCATGGCAACAACCTTCCTTCATATCCTCGCAGGGCTCAGTGCTTGGGGAAAAAGCTGGATTTTGAGTCTGATGATCTGGGCAGGAATCCCTGTTCAACCCCTTACAAGTGGTTTTGTTGAATGAATGAATGAATGAATGAATGAATGAATGAACCAGCAATCTTGCAGTGGGTGCTGGAAATATGCCCTTGAGAGGTCAAAGACAGAAACACACACACACACACACACACACACACACACACACACACACACACACACACATTCTTGTCGCTGCAAAAATCTCAAAAACCAGACCAAACTAAAGCGTGTGTCCGTCACAGTGGATGGCTATAGAAAATTGTGGCCTATAATTGTAATATTAGTTGATTGCACCGTAAGAGTAAGGAATCCAGAGAAACATGGGTAGACGGATGAACTGACATGGAGCTGAGTAAAGAGCTCTGACTGGAGAATCAGAGGATGTGGGTTCAAATCCCACCTCTGACACAACCTATAGAACTTTGGGCAAGTCACCTCCCCTCTGTTTGCCTCAGTTTTCTCAATTGTAAAATGGGGGGGGGGGATGCCTTAGATGATTCTGAGTCCCTTCCAGGTCTATGGCCTTAGGAAAGAAAGTGGAGTCAGGAGGACAAAGAAGCGTCTGTGGCACAAAGAAGAGAAAGGAAGTGTAGCTCCTTCCTTTCCTTGGAACGCTGGGCACTATGGGTGTGGCATGTTGAATACACTGTCAGCGTGGAGGTTAGTTTGGCTAAACTTATTGCCTTACTTAGAGAAGGTTCACTCCGGGGTGTACATGGGCAAGGGGGGAGAAGGGGTTGTCCATTCAGAAGTGACTGGAGGAGGAGCAGATGGGTGGCTCAGTGGATGGAGAGTCAAGCCCAGAGATGGGAGGTCCTGGGTTCAAATCTGGTTTCAGACACTTCCCAGCTGTATGACCGTGGGCAAGTCACTTAACCCCCAGTGCCTAGCCCTGACCGCTCTTCTGCCTTGGAGCCAATACACAGTCCTGATTCCAAGATGAAAGGTGAGGGATTAAAAAAAGAGAAATTATGGGGGTGGGGGAAAAGGAATGCCCAGAGCAGTCGCCATCGTGATGGATGGGGATCCAGGTGTGGATTTCTCAATGCTGCCAGGGCAGAAAGCAAAGGCTTCTCCCCAGCAAGTTCGAGTCTCTCCTGCTGAGCTCATCCGCCAGGCCTGGAAGCCCATGAGTCCCCTCTGACCTGAGGCTGCAGGCAGGGCACACAAGGGGATCCTTCACCAGGAGCGGCCGTTGGCCCACTCAGACACTGCAGAGGTCCGGATGGCTTCTGTTCAGGAAGCATCTGAGCCGGGGGGTGGCCAAGAAGAACATTTCTGTTGGGCCATTTAATTACTTACCACGGGAGGGCCTTGCCAAGAGCAGCGCTGCCAGCGCCCAGCCCTTGGGGGGAGGCTCCCCCATGGGCGAGGGCCCTTCCCTCTGCAGGTTGGCAGCCATCGCTTTGTCTCCAGTGGTCTTTCTGAGTCATCGCTCGGAGGCTGCAGGCCCCCAAAGACAAGTGCGCACACACGCGCGCACACACACAATATTGACATCTTCCCAGAGGCCAGGAGACCAGAAAAAGGAAGAAGCTTTTTGCAAAGTCAGGCTCACTGGTATAAGCGAGCTAGATCATTGTTCCTGCAGCTGAAAGAATTCGGGTCTGTTTTGTTTCTGAGGCAGAGATTACATCTGTCACACTGAACATATTTGGAAAAAGAAATGCAACGATGAGATTCTGATGTGGTCTCGCCTTTCCCTCATTCCACCCCCTCCCTATCCAATCAATCGACCTCCACAACATCTCTGACATTCATCTCCACTTTCTCCATTCACCGAGGCCCTTCATCACTTCTTTCCGGACTATTGCTAGAGTTTTAAATGGTTGTATGACCTTGGACAAGTCATTTAACTTCCCTAGACCTTAGGTTCTCCATTTGCAACCTCAGGGAGTTTTACTCAGGAGCCTCTTAGGTCCCTTCTAGCTGTTAAACTGTGACGTATTCTCAGTGTTCCCCTCCTCCCTAATTCCCTTCAAGGCTCCTCTGAGCCATCTCCTACAGAGAGACTTTTCCTGATGCCCTCATTTTTTTTTTTAAACCCTTACTTTGTCTCTTGGAATCAATACTGTGTTTTGGCTCCAAGGCAGAAGAATGGTAAGGGCTAGTTAATGGGGGTTAAGTGACTTGCCCAGGGTCACACAGCTGGGAAGTGTCTGAGGCCAGATTTGAACCCAGAACCTCCTGGTTCTCAGGCCTGGCTCTCCATCCACTGAGCTACCCAGTTGCCCTCCCCTCATTTGTCCTTGATCTGACCTCCCCATCCTTTCCTCTCCCCCAGCTCTCACCGGTATCAGGGGATTAACTTGGTATACATTTCTACTTATTTCTAAGCATGTCCATGGTTTCCCCTAAACTCCTAGAGAGCAGAGATTGATCTAGTGTAGAGGCTGGTGGAAATGAATTGAATCGAATTAGATTTTTCTGTTATTGTGAGTCTTTGAATAATGGCTCCGACCTTGGGGAGGAGGAGGAGGTTTTTGTTCATCTCCAGAGGCAAGGAAGCATCATGATGTGGGGCTGGGAGCCAAGCAAAGGGGTGGGGATACCCCTAGAGGAGGGAGGCCGTGCTGGGCTTCCCCTGGACATGGGGGGCAGCAGAGTGGGCATGGCAGTGGGGAGGGTGACCCCCGTCCCTTCCCTTCCCTCCTAAAACTATCCTCTGGTCAGGCAGGAGAGGCAAAAGGCAAAGGAGAACGCAGCGAGGGATAAAGGCCACGTTGTCTCTCGCTGGTGCTTCTTGAGCACCTACTATGTGCCAGGCCCTGGGCTCAGCCCTGGGCATACAAGAAGAGCGGGAGGGCGGGAGCTCGCACCCTCGCTGGAGGGCCAGGCGATCTCATCACCTCTCCCCACCTTTCCCCCCGCGGGGTCCCAAGGGCATCCGTTCCCAGCCGTCTCCTCCATTTCTGTGAAAGGCCCCAGAGGGCGCGTCTTCCTTCTCCCTGACGTCCCCCGTGCCTCTGTGGGTGCAATGAGGGCCGTGGGCAGGGGAGGACCAGCGGAGAGAGAGGCCTTTCCCAGAGCGCTCAGAAATGGGCCCCAAGTCCGTGAGACGTTTCTCTCCAGAAGGGCTCAGACCTTCCGGCTCCACGTGCCGTGTGCGGAGCCTCTGCGGGACAGGAAGGCTGGTGACCGGTTCTGCTCGACCCCGGGTGGCCCAATGGACTTGGGACCGGCGATTCCGAGCTTTTTATTCTTCTTAAAATGAATTCGGCCGCTTTCTGAGACTCTTAAGTTGGAGACCAGCCGCCAGGCTGCTTCCCGGGATGGGGAGGGTCCCTGACTCAGGAAATCGGAGGTCCAAAACGATTAGGGCGGGGAACGGATTCTAGTGACCGCCGCAGCGGCGACGATTCAGAGCCTGAACACGTGGCCTTTTACACGCATGCACATATGTAAGGCGTGTGTACATGTTATCGTGTGTTGTTGTGAGGATGGAATCATAAATAATTACAGCTGTACGCCAGGAGGCCAATCGGGAAGCCGTTAAAGAGTCCGGGTGAGGGGCGACGAGGGTCTGGACGGAGGCGCTGGCGGTGGGGGCGGGGAGGGGCCAGAGAAGGCTCAGAGGCAGAAAGGCCGAGATTCAAACCCATCAGATAAGAGGAAGGAATGGAATGGTGTCAAAGGGGCGAAGCTCAGGAAGGAGCCAGCTTTTGGGGAAGGACAACGAATGGCGTTTCGGACACCTCGAGTCTGAGATTCATCTAGGACAGGGACGGCGAACCTTCTCCAGGGGGGCTGATGTGAGGAACGGCCTCAGGCGAGGGGGAGAGGGGCAGCCCGGCCCACGTCCCCCTGGCTTTCTAGTAACGAACTCTGGCAAGCTGGGGGGGGGCGCCGTGCGTGCCCCCAGACAGGGCTCTGATGCCCCCTCTGGCATGCGTGCCATAGGCTCACCACCACAGAGAGGGAGGGAGGGAGGACATCCGATTCAAAATATGGTGGCACTGGAGTTAGGAGAGAGGCTGAGGCTAGGACTATAGAACTGAGAGATGATCATTACATCTGGAGGAGCTGAGGTGGAAGAGAAGGGGGACCCGGCCCGGCTTTGGGGTCCACCCACAGTTAGGGGACATGATCTCTGGGGCGAGCAAACCAAGGAGCCTGAGAAGGACGGATTAAACAGGCAGGAGGAGAACCCAGAAAAAGAAGGCTCAGAACTCAGACGCGGAGGAGGGTTGGCCGGCCGGGTCCGGGCCGTGAAGAGACCCAGAAGGATGAGGACTGAGAGAAATGGCTGCTGCATGGGACAAGGAAGAGGAGAGCGGATGGGGCTGAGTGAGGGGGAAGGCGAGAACCTGGGACACGGAAGGTGGCCCCCCGGGGAAGAGGGATGAGATCGAGGGGAGCCTCTAGGAGAGGCGAGAGAAGACGGGCCGCCCTGGAGACCGCAGAGCAGGGAGGTGACCCGGCCAGACCCGGGCCATAAAGATCCCTTTGGCAGCCGTGCGGAGGCCGGACGGGTGAGAAGAGACACTTGAGACAGTGAGACCAACTGGAAAGGCACCGCCGTGGTCCGGGTGACGGAGGGGGAGCCTGGGGGGGAGGTGAGAGAAGTGGGGGGCAGCCAGGCCTGCTCCTCCTGCGCCTTTCCCTCTGGGCTACTGCAGAATGGAAGGAGGGGGCAGGGGGAGCTCCCTCACTGGCTGGCTCCATCTCTGGAGCTCGAGCCGGCTGCCATGGTGACGGGAGGATGCCGCAGTGTGGGGGAAGGGCGGGGAGCCGTCTGCACAAATGCTGCAGTGTGTGTGGCTGCCATGCTCAGAGCCTCCCGGATGTGCCCAGCCTGGAGCAGCCAGCCGGGGGGGGGGGGGGGCAAAATGGGGACCCAGGCCAGGGGGCAGGAGAAGATGGGGCTGAATCAGCCCTGCAGCTGCCTGTGCTCCCCCCTTTGTGCTGGCTGAGCACACACCTTGGGGAATCCGGTCCTGGCTTCTACTTGGGCCCGCGCTGAATTCCCCCAGAGGGACGGGAGCCATGGTTTCCCCGGTTTAGGGAACTCCCAGAGGAGGACAATCCCTTCAGGAGGGCCTTTCTCTGCACGTTGTCATCTGAGAGGGCGTCCCGGGCCCGGGGAGAGGCTCCATCATTGGCCCAAAGCCCCACAGCCAGTGTATGTTTGAGGCAGGCTCGGACCTCTAGTCTTCCCGGCCCCAAGGTCAGGTTTCTGGCCAGAAGGGCCCGGCTTCGTCCGGCCTAGCAGGCTTTCCCTAAGGGGGGGCTTGTTCCCAGGACCCCCTGGGCAGCGTCTGGCGAGCCGGGAGAGCCTTCCTCAGAGCAAACTGACCCCATCGTGGCCCCTCCAAGAAAAACCGAGACGCAGCTCGTGGGCCAGTTTAGGGCCCGGGATGGGGGGTTTGTCCCGAGGATCTCACGGGAGCCTCTGTAGGTCTGCGAGCATTCTCCAGGCCAGTGCGGAGCCGGACGCCAGGCTCTACGGGGTTAAACCGCTTCCCTGCAGCCCAGGCCGTGTCAGCTGCCCTGATCAGAGCCGCCACACCTTCAGACTCTGTATTCTCCTTCCCATCCCTTCTGCCCCGAACGCCTCACTACCCAGCAGGAGCCTCTGCTGATTTCTTCATTCCCAATGGTGGAGGCCAAAGCCTTTCAGGCAAGAGTGATCCGGGATGGCACCAGGGAACAGGGGATCCGAGTTCTAGTTCTGCTTCCATGTCCTCGACTTACCCCGAGGCAAGGTTGCTCCATCTCTGCCTCCTCTGGAAAAAGGAGGTGGGGGTGACCCCAAGATGAAATCTACCAGCTTCCCAGAGTCAGCCCCGTGGAAAGGCAGGGTCAGGGAGTGGGAATTCTCCTTGCCAGGCCCCCAGATGATGGGAGCGACTGGACATCTCGCCCGACCTGTGCTGGTGCTCCCGGAATGATGGCGCTCAATGAGATCCTCCAAAGGTGGAGACCGTCATCGTAGGGCCTCCAGAGCATGAAGAGATGCACCCAGGGACCCTCCAGAGCATGAAGAGACACACCCAGGGACCCTCCAGACCAGCCTCCTTTCTATGTCCCCTTAAGGTTCTCCAGTGATTGAAAATCCACCGTCTTCTGGAGAGACCCAGCTGTCAAGCACTACAGATTAGTGGGCACAGAGAGGGCTGGCCTTGAAGTCAGCAAGATTCCAGGTCCAGTGTTGTGCTGGACCCATTCCTGTGGGGGGACCCTTGGCAAGTCACCTGACATCTTAGGGCCCCACATAACAAGGTGCTCATTATACCAGTGAAGGGGGTTTCCATATTGGGAGTCCCCTGTGCCAAAGAAACTACAGGCAGGCCCTAATTTTACCATTGCATGACAGGTTTCCTACAGCCAAGACTAGAACTCTAACCACTGTGCTAGATGGTCTCCACAAAACACCCCTTCCGAAATGTGCCCCTGCTGTAAGCCAATCTTTCCTTCTTCGAGACTCCCCAATGTTGTCAGCCCCTCTCTCTGGGCTTTCCTGCCTTGAATCTCTGTAACTCTCTTTTTTTAAACCTTTACCTTCCATCTTGGAGTCAATACTGTGTATTGGCTCCAAGGTGGAAGAGTGGTAAGGGCTAGGCAATGGGGGGCAAGTGACTTGCCCAGGGTCACCCAGCTGGGAAGTGTCTGAGGCCAGATTTGAACCCAGGACCTCCCTTCTCTGGGGCTGGCTCTCCATCCACTGAGCTACCCAGCTGCCCCCCTCTTAAACTCTTACATATGTTCCATGTTCACTCTTCACCTGAAACCTGTGTGAAGGCAGGGGTGGGGAACCTCGTCTTCCTCTTCTTTATGTGCCCCTCAGCACCTACGCCAAGGAGATGAAGGACCGTCCCCCTCCATATGGAATCCTTTTCCATTAAATTTCTGCCTCCCAAATCCAAACTCCTCACATTTCGAGTATACTTTAAGGTCTGCATTTTCCTCAGAATAACCTCAGATGGCAGTATCTTAAGTGTCACCCCCATTTTACTGATGGAAAAATGAGACTGTCATTTGCCAGTGGTTACACAGTAAGTACATTTCTCAGACAGGACTGAAATGTAAGATAATTAGCAGGCCCACAAATTGCTCTAGGTTCTAGCCAAGTTTGAGTGTCAGCCTCCCAGCAGATTGCAATAGTAGTTATAAATTAAGTTGCAGAAACCTGTTTTAATTCATTCTCTTAGTGCATGCTGTGAGTCTTTTATGTTTAGCATTTGCGTGGAGGAATAAATTATCTGTCCCATGCCTGATTCATATTCTTCATTAAGAACCTTTCTCCTTCCTGCTCTCCTTGCTTTAGGCGATGTCTTGGACGGGAGCCAAATCCTCCTAAGCCAGGGGGGTCAAACTCAAACAGAAAGAGACCCCCTCTAGCTCTGGGTTAACCTAGAAAACCACAAATGAACATTATCTGCATTGTTCTGGATTTCTGCAGGCCACACTGACTTCCTGGCACTCCTGACTTAAGCTTTAAGTTATCTTTGCCCCAAGGTGCACGCATGATAGTTTGAATGAATTATGGTGTGAGAAAAAGGAGTCTAAAACTTCTCATTAGAGGCCAGCCCCTTGTCCCCCCTCCCAGGATGACACCCGATCCAAATGAGACACCTAGGGGTCCGTAGCAAGGACCCGGAGCAGGTGTAGGTCTAAAACTGGTTCCTCAGGGCTAATCTTCAAGGGACTGGTAATGATTATGACAGCCGAATGCAGATGTAATAAAGACATAGAATTTTAAAACCTCAGAGCTGGAAGAGGCCTAAATGCCCGTCTGTTCTCTTCTAAACCAAATTTTGATGTCATCCCTAATAAGTGGTCATTTGGCTGAAACTTGAAAACCTCCAACCACAGGGAGCCCAAGACGATCCATTCCCTTCTTGGCTAGCTGCAATTTTAAAAGAAGCTTTCCCTTTTACTGAGCCAACATTGGCTTGTGTGTGATTTCCACACTGTCATTGGCCCATAGTTCCATTCCCTGTGACCTAGCAGAGCAAGTACATTTCATGGTGCGCTAGACTGTGCGCTCCTTGAGGGCAGGGAGTGTGTTTTGCTGACATTTTGAGAAAGATTTTCCTGAGGATGCCTATGGCTCTGTGGGCATTAGGAACCCTATCCCTTGATTGTAGTATACATCTAGTCTTAACTTAAAAGTTAGGCCTTAGGGCATTATCAGTCATAGAGAGATTCCAGGGTCATAGAACTCAGAAGTATCAGAGGTGAGTGTTTGACTTGTGTCTTCTGCCTTCAAACCCAATGTGTTATCTCTACTGTACTACATGCAACAAAGGTATCCGCCCCCCCCCCAAACAACAACAACAACTAGATAAAGGTTCAAGGAGGGGTACAATATTAAAAAGAAGATATACTCATGACTAGAAAATAGAGGAACCTGAGGAAGTAACCTGGAGAATATTGGGGGTAGGATATGTAAAAGAAAAAAAGAGAAGGAAAATTGGGGTGTAGAGAATGCTCTAGACTACCAGGTCATAAGGAAGAATTAAATGAAGAATTTGAGAAAGAAGAAACATCTGGAATAGAAAGAAGTATGTTATGAAGGTGATGGCTGACCTAAACCGTTTAGATATCTGCTCCCACTCTGCTCACCAAAGTCAGGGAAGTCGATGCCTTTTTGACACATAGCAATTCTCTCCTGTTCCATGACTTTCCAGAGATAAATGACGAGGGCTCGGCAATTGTCACCTCTGTTGTTTTGATTTTTCCTTTAAAATCTTACCTTCCGTCTTAGAATCGACACTGTGTATTGGTTCTAAGGCAGAAGAGAGGAAAGGACTAGGCAGTTGGGGTTAAATGACTTGCTCAGGGTCACCCAGCTAGGAAGTGTCCACCTAGCTGCTCCTATCCATTGATTTTTTTAAAGTATCCTTGTCTGGGCCTGGTAGCCCAAGCTCACTGAGGGCAGTCGGGCACTCTCTTACTATCCCCTCATTCACCATGAGACCCAGTTTCCTGATAATCATGTTTGTTATTTTAAAAAAAAAGGAATATTTTATTATCTTTTATTTCCTGAAGGTCATGAGAAGAAGTTAAGAAAGTCTTCGGGGTAGACCTGGGCTTGTTCAAACCCTGGTCTGATGGATCCTTCTAAAGAAGTTAATAGAAGCATTGCTAATTAGAGCTGGGAGTGACTGAAGGGATTATCTAGTTGAATCCTCTCCTTTTATAGAGGAAGAAACAAGGATCAGAGGGAGTAGAGGGATTTTTCTAAGGTCTCCTGGCTAGGGAGTGGTGGAATCAACATTGCAGGAATGAATGAATGAAATAAGCATTTATTGAGTACTTACTATGTCCAAAACCCCATGCTAAGCAATAGGGATATAAACAGAAGTAAGACTACATTCGATTATTTGCTCACTGGGTTATCCATATGGATTGTTCTTTTACTATAGTCAGAAACTCTTAAACCCCTGCTGTGTGTAGGACCCTCATTAGCCACTGGGGGAGGTACAAAGTTTAGAGAAGGTACCATCCCTGCCCTTGTGGAGTTTATATAGATGAGGAAACGGAGGCAAAATGGCTCAAGTGACTTGTTCAGGGTCACACAGTGTCTGAGGCTGAATTTGAACTCATGAAGATGAGTCTTCCTGTCTCTAGGCCCAGCACTCTGTGCACCATGGCACAACCTAGCTGCCTAGGGACCGGAGGACCCAGGTTCAAATTCTGTCTCTGCTACTTCCTAGTTATGTGACCTTAGTCAAGTCAGTCCATTTCTCCTGTATAGTTTCCTTGGTTTTAAAAATGGGGGAGGGAGGATTGGGCTTGATTTCCTCTCCCACTTCTTCATCAAGAATACCATGATTTGAGGGCAGCTGAGTGGCTCAGTGGATTGAGAGACAGGCCTAGAGATGAGAGGTCCTGGGTTCAAATCTGGCTTCAGGCACTCCCTAGCTGGGTGACCCTGGGCAAGTCATTTGACTCCCATTGCCTACCCTCACCACTCTTCTGCCTCAGAACCAATACACAGTATTGATTCTAAGATGGAAGGTGAGAGTTTTTTTTAAAAAAAGAACACTATGATTCATTGATGCCTCATCATTTAACAATTTTTAAAATATTTTTTAAAATTCTGAATCCAACAAACACCAAATAAAGTGAGCATTGTCTTATACATAGGAGAAGAGAAAGAAACAGCCGGTCCTTATTATGTCCAGTGGGGCTCCTCATTTTATAAATCCATTTTCCCTCATCTACACACTTTTTAAAAAAAAAAACCTTAACTTCTGTGTATTGGCTCCTAGGTGGAAGAGTAGTAAGGGTGGGCCATGGGGGTCAAGTGACTTGCCCAGGGTCACACAGCTGGGAAGTATCTGAGGTCGGATTTGAACCCAGGACCTCCCATCTCTAGGCCTGACTCTCAATCCACTGAGCTACCCAGCTGCCCCCTCATCTACACACTTTTAAGAATCCTGATTTACTTAAGTTCAGAGCAGAGATAACCCAAGGAACCCAGTATCCCAGACTTCCCAGTCTCAGCTGGTCTTCATACTCTCTTGATAATATTCTTAAAAAAAAAATCTTACCTTCTGTCTAGAATTAATGCTAAGTATTGGCTCCAAGGCAGAAGAGAGGAAGGAGCTAGGTATTGTGGGTTAAGTGACTTGCCCAGGGTCACCCAGCTTGGATGTATCAGAGACCACATTTGAACCCAGAACCTCCCACATCCAGGCTGGCCCTCTATCCAGGGAGCCACCGAGCTGCCCCATCTTGCTAATGTTCTTACCCAGCCCTTTCTGCCCTCTCTTTGTGAACTTCTCCTCCAAAATCTCTCTTATCTATTTTCTGAGTAAATAACCCAGTAAAACGAATCTGTTTTCTAGAATGTTCCATTGATTAGAATTTCACACAAGCCACTTTTTTATAGTCCCCAAACGACGTTTTGATTTTCGTCCTGAGATCGGCTCCCTCCAGGCTGGGCACTGATCCACCATCCTCATTTCTGGATAAGTCTCCGAGGCTCCGAGGTTATCACAGGAACACGATGGTGCGCTCCCAGCCCGTGCTGGGCAGCCTAGATTGTCTTTAGAAGGTGTTGAAACCACTCTTGAGACTTAATTGATTCGGGGGCCCGAAGACCTGGACTGTGGATGAGGCTTGCTGGGGGCCTTGGAACAAAAAAGCCAGGAATCAGCAGGCTTCTGGCCAGCCAGCACAGAGCATCGTGGGCAGCCGGAGCCCGAGCGGCCATGCCCGGCCAATCGCTCCATGTTCTTCTCCCCTACGGCCAAGGCAACCTTCTTGGGTTCATTTTCCGACGTTCTGTGAGGGGGTCGTTTCACTCTAATCCCAAACCTGACACACCGGAGCATTGCCAGTTCGCCTAAAGGCACACACGGTAGGCTGGAGATTTATCCGGGTAATAACTTTCAGTCAAGATTGGTTTCTTTATACAGGAATGTCGAATATATTGCAGGAAAGAACCCGGGGTGGGAGTTAAGACGACCTAGAGTTTAGCCTCAGCTTCGCCCCCTAACTAGCTGGGTGACTTTGGGCCTCAGTTTCTCCACTTGGAAAATTTTTAAAAATTTAAAATAAAATAAAATTTTAAAGCCTTTTCTGGATGGAGAAATCAAGGCAGAGAGGAATGGAGTGGCTTGGGAAGGACATTGAAAAGTTGGAGAATAGACAGAGAAGGCAACCTGGAACAGTGAAATGCTTTGAGCTCGTCTCGTGAGGATCAGTGGAAGGAAACAAGAACAGTGAGCCAGAAGAGAAGAAGGCCCATGGGGAGAGGGAGGCAGAACTCAAAGGGCTGTCCTATGGGAACAAGGAATAAAATGATTCTGTTTGGTACCAGAGGGTGATGGGTAGAAATGGCAAAGAGGCAAACTGAGGAAAAAACTGCCCGATGAGGGCTGTCTGAGAGTGGAATAGGTAGTGGGTTCCTCAGCACTGAAGCAAAAACCAAATGACCACTTGAGTGGATTGGATCCCTTCCAGCTCCTCTAGGGTTCGGGGATGTGCCCAAGTCTCAGAAGTAAATCGTAGAGGGGAGATTTGAACCTAAGTCTTCTGAGTGCAAGCCCAAGGCTGCATCCACCATGTTGAGTTTATCTCATCACCTCCCAGGGCGACTGGGACAACAGAGCAGATCCTAACGTGGAAAGGCCAAACGGATCCTGGAAAGCATTGGTTGGACTTTTAGCCTCCAAGACTCTGTTCTCTGAGTAGAGGATGAAGGAAGGAATGAAGGAAAGAGCACCCAGTAAACACTTCCAATATGTCTCTCATCCAGAAGTGGCTTCAAAGCCCCAACTCGGATGCTTCCTCGCCATACGATTCTGCGCGTGTGCCTTGAGCTTTCTCTCATCCTCAGTTTTCTCATCTGTAAAATGGGGAGAGTCTCGCCTAGCTCTAGGACGGGGAAGCTTTGGGACTGTCCCATGATCCTGTCCTGAGCATTCCTACCTCACTGGGTTTTGGTGAACATCAGAATGAGATCTTTGCAAACTTAAAGCATTCTACGTGAGTCGCTACCATCATCGACAAGCATTTATAAGCGTTTGCCATCTTCCAGGTACTCTATTAATACCCCGAATAACGGCGGTGCTCCAGGCTGATTTCTATCTCTAAATAGAACCAATGAATTTAATTCCACAGCGTGTATCACGCAGCCCAGACCCAAGTTCCCAGACCCACAGGTCCAATGGGATGGGAAGGTTGGTGAGGTTAAGAGAGGACCGAGCTCTGAAAGGGGCACCGAGGGATCATGGCCACAGGGCTGGCTTTCTATTCAGAGCCCCCTGCTTCATTCCTGCTCTGTTGTAATGTTGTATGATCCTGAGCAAGTCATTTCCTTTGGCTAGGCCTCCGTTTTTTTGATCTGTGAAATGGCCGAGTTGGGCTGGATGGCCTCCAGGGGCTCTTCCGATCCACCCTGGAAAGTCAGTTCTCCGGTCCCAGCTTCGTCCACACAAAAGGGCTCGGATGAGATGAGCTCCGAGGGCCACTGCAGCATGAGATCTCTGATTCTGTCTCTCTCCATCTTTCCCCCTCTCTTGGCCTCAGTTTCCTCATCTATTCATGGAGGACATTGGACTGGACGACCTCTAAGATCCCTCCCGGGGCGGTCCTAGCCTGCTGACCCAACAGGCCGAGGCGGGTCTGGCCCATCTCCCTCTGGGGCTCGCTGGGTTCCCCAGGATTTAGAAACGCTGGTTGAACTAAGGCCTGCGGTCATTTTCCACCAGATGGCGTTGTTTCCTTAGAGGACCTCAGGCTGGGGACCATTTGTTAGACAACAGTGTCAAGACAGGAGCTGGATGGGCAGCCTTTGAAGGTGGGGCCAGGCAGATTCTGGTCCTTCAGCATGTCCCCAAGCAGCCCCAGAAAGGCTGGCTATCATGGCGGCCTTCCCTGGGCAAATACTCCTGGGGCTGGAGGGGGAGGGCAGCTGGGGAGCAGAGAGCAGTGCCAGGGGGTGGGAAGGGACCATGGAGAGTGCTTGTGGTCAAGACTTTGTTCATGAAGGACCTGGGGGGGAAGGTGGGCCCTGGGAGGAGGGCCTCTTGTTGACCAAGCCCCAAGGGGATGGCAGGACTATGAGGTGGGCAAGGGGAGGTGGCTGTCAGGCAGCCGGAGGAGAGGGCTATTTTTTCATTTCTCTTCTCTCTCCCTCCCTCCCTTCCCAGCTCCAAACCCTTAACCGCCTCCCCCTCACGCTTGCTGACATAGGTCATTTTCTATGTATTATCTCAAGCTGTCACCCACATGCGTCATTCGAGGAGATTAGAGCCTGTCTTCGGCTCGAGAATACTGATACCAATAATTCACATTTAGACAGCACTTTCAGGTCTGGTGAAAATTCTCAGATTGTCAGTTTGGAGCTGGAAGGGACTTCGGAGATCCTTTCATTTAAAAAATGAGGAAACTAAGGCCTGGGGAGGGGAGGGTCCCATAGGTGGCAGATTGCAGAGCTGAGATTGAAACCCAGTTATTTCTTCTCCAGTAATGGCTGCCCAGAAGCGGATTTCTTTTCTGTGGAGAACAGCCAGTGGGCCAGTATGGATGGAATTAGAATCTTCAATCTGGCCTCAGATACTTATTAGCTTGTGGGTGAGCCATGACAACCCACCGACAAGCAGTCAATATTTATTAAATGCCTACTATGTGACAGGGACTGGCCTAAGACCTGAGAACAAAAAGGAGGCAAAGGACAGGCAAGGAGTTCATAGACTAATGGAAGGCATTTAATTTCTGTCTGCTTCGGTTTCCTCATTTGTAAAATGAGAGTAAAAACACCACTGACTTCCTGACGGGGTAGGAAGAATAAATGAGATCATTTCTAGAAAGGGACTGGGATTGGACTTGGGAATTTCATGACATTGGGAACTCTCAGGACAAGAAGAGGTTCTGTACCAAAGCAAGTCAGCCCCTCTTCTGTCACTTTGGGTCTTTAGGAGTTGCACTGAGAGAGTCAAAGTTGAATTCTGAAGCCTAAGAAATCTTCGGTGTAAGACCTAGTACAAAACTTCTATACTAGAATTTTTTAAGCCCTCATCCAGGAAAAAAGGGATGTTTCCGGCTGAGATGGATCAGCTCATGGAATCACAGTTCCCCAAAGAGGTGGTATTACCACCCTGGGGGGTTTTAGGAAGTTCTCTGGGATCCCATGCTCATGTAATATGTAACCACGGGTTCAATTCCAAAAAACATATACAATACAGCTTTGGAAAATTCTGATTTCACTCAAGAAACCTATGGGTTTTTTTTAGTTTTAGGTATAGAAACATCCCCTGCATTCGAAGTTGTCAATAAAATGGGCATTTGGGGGAAAAACGATTAGGATTTGTCTAAGCAACTTCCTTGTAGGTGTCAGAGGCGGTACCTGGAACTCGTTTCTCTCTGGCAGGCAGGCTGGCTGGCCTTTATGAGGACAAAATGAGATCATATTCTTGGAGGATTTTGCAAACCTTGAAGTGCTCCCCATATACTAGCTGTTATCATTATAACCATTATTATTATTGCACACATTGCCACTCTCTATAGAATACTTGGACAATCTTCGAGCCCTCCCTATGCGTGGGTTATCATCCTCTGTCTTACTGCTCTTAAACTCAGAGATGAGACCAGGAAGGTGGCTTGAGAAATTTGCCAGTCCCACCCTCTCTTTTTACAATGGAGGAAACTGAGGCTCAGAGTCTTGCTCAAGCTCACTTGGCCGGTTTGGGACAGAGGCAAGATTTGGGGTGCCTCATTCACCTTCCTCTCCACTCTCATTCCTTTAAGCAGGAACAAAATCTCTCTCTCTCTCTCTCTCTCTCTCTCTCTCTATCTCTCTGTCTCTGTCTCTCTCTGTCTCTCTGTCTCTGTCTCTGTCTCTCTGTCTCTGTCTCTCTCTGTGTCTCTGTCTCTGTCTCTCTCTGTCTCTGTCTCTCTGTCTCTCTCTCTGTCTCTGTCTCTCTCTGTCTCTCTGTCTCTCTGTCTCTCTCTGTCTCTCTGTCTCTGTCTCTGTCTCTCTCTGTCTCTGTCTCTCTCTGTGTCTCTGTCTCTGTCTCTCTCTGTCTCTGTCTCTCTGTCTCTCTCTCTCTCTCTCTGTCTCTCTGTCTCTCTCTGTCTCTCTCTGTCTCTCTGTCTGTCTCTGTCTGTCTCTGTCTCTGTCTCTGTCTCTCTGTCTCTGTCTCTCTCTGTGTCTCTGTCTCTGTCTCTCTCTGTCTCTGTCTCTCTGTCTCTCTCTCTCTATCTCTCTGTCTCTGTCTCTCTCTGTCTCTCTGTCTCTCTCTCTCTCTCTCTGTCTGTCTCTGTCTCTGTCTCTGTCTCTGTCTCTGTCTCTGTCTCTGTCTCTGTCTCTCTCTCTCTCTCTCTCTCTCTCTCTCTCTCTCTCTCTCGGTATCTCCCACAAATAGAATCTATTAAAGCTTAAAATGGTACCAAGACTTCTGGGACACTTTCTATATGGCAAACTGGTTGGCCAGGAAGCTCCAAAGCCCGAGGAGGCTCCGGCTGAGGAAGAAGAGCAAACCGCGGCGCTGCCCTCCAGCTCTGACCCAGCTGGGCTGTGCCTGGCTCCGGGCTTTCTGTCTTGCACCCAGAAATCAATTTAGAAGTGTGCCCGGGTGTCTTTCTTCGCAGCCCCCCCAGCCTCCAGCCTGCCTCGGAGGCAGGATTTCTCCGCAGGCCCCTTCTGTTGGACAGCGACAAAGCTGGCCTCGGGGCGGAGCCAGCGGCGGGAGCAGCCATGCGTTCATCCCTCCGGGAACGTGGCCGCCGCTGGAGCTGGCTCCCTCTCCCTGCAGCTGCTTCAGGGCTTCTCTGCCCATGTGCCGCCGCCGCCGCAGCCTTCATTTCTCTTCATCAACCACTTGGCCCTTGGAGGGCTCACCAAGCCCAGCTTAATTTGGGGGAGGCCCCCTCCGATTCCGGGCATCGCCGGGAGGGGGCTTTTCACCGTTCCCTGCTCTTTGGGAGAGGCCAGAAGAGCCCCGAGAAAGGGAAGGTGTTACACGGGCTTCTCTAGCTGAAGTTTCCTCGAAAAATAATCCCCCCCCCCTCCCTCCCCCAGCTGGCCCCGGAGGCCCAGAGGAGAAGCCCTCAGACCCGGCTTTTTGCAGATAGGGGAACCGAGACCAGGACAGGGGACGTGCCTCACCCACTGGCACGGAAGGGCTCGGGGCTTAAGGGGGAAGGTGAGCCCAGCAGGCAGAGTGGCAAAGGGCCCAGACGTGGGCATCTGGAGCTCTGCGTCCACCCTGGCTGCCACTTCAGACTCCGGCCCTCAGTTTCCTCCTCTGTCACCTTTGCCCGCGGCAGAGGGAAGCAGCTGAACGAGGGAGTCCTTCCACCATTCACACACACCGGCGGCGGCGGCTGCAGCCTGGGATTGCTTTCTGAGGCAGCCCAAAGCTGGCAGGCAGCGGCCATAAAAGGAGGGAGACATTTATCAGCCGAAGCCATCCTTCCCCAGCCTCCTGCGTTCCCGGCCTTCCCTCTAGTCATTGCTTCCTACCTCGCAGGCACACAACTTGCTTTGTGTCTGCCGGTTTCCACGCTGTCCCTCCATTAGACAGGGCAGGAACTGCCTTGTGCCTCTTGTCTCTGGCACACTGTAGGTGCTTAATAAATGCTGACTCATTCGTGAACCAGAAACCTGCGGATGAAGGGGGAGGGGAGAGGCCCTCCATCCCTTTCCCCTTTATTTAACGCTAGTGTGAGAGATCACCTGGGTCCTATGGAAGATGGAGCCGCTGGGCGAGGCGCCTCTCTGCCCACGCCGCCTCCTTACTACTGAGGTGACCTTGGCTCATCATGCTTTGCCATCTCTTAAGGCCCAGCTGGCCTTGAAGGTCTCTTCCAGAGCTCCATCACCCATTCCGGGCCACAAAGCACTCCCCACTCCCACCCGGAAAATCTGGATGTAGCCAGCCGGGGAGGGCGGGAGGACCTCTTTCCTCCAGGCCAGAAGTCCCGGACTGGGGCCTCTATAAGAATAGCCACAGCTCAGCTGGCCCTCAATGATCCCCCAAATACTTTATACACGAGATCTCCCTCCCTCCACAAGAGGCCTTGAAGGGAGGGAGAGAAAAGATCATCTCATTTCCCAAATGAGGCAAACGGAGCTCTAAGAGGGAAAATGGGGGAGAGGGGAGTCGGGCAGGAGAGCCCGCCCTCTGCTCACTCCGGCTTCAGTCCGTTCTCCACTCCCACAGGCACCCCACTAAGCCACGGAACATCTCTGCGATTCTGTTTCATTGCTAGAAAACGAGGGGAGATGGCCTGTGGCCTAGGGTAGGACGAGGGCTTTGCCTCAGAGCCCTTTAAAGGACGCTCCTCCGGCAGCTCTGCCACGGTGATGGCACTGGCAGCTTCACCCCCATCCCATAGAAATGCCAAACATTTTCATAAACAAGGAGACTTAATGAATAATCAGGGAGTTAAGTGGAAGAGCAGATAAAGAGGACCAGACCTAGAGCCAGGGAGATCTAAGTAGGAACCCTGCCCTGGGCCATGCTAGCTGTGTGACCCTGGGCAAGTCATTTCACTTGTTTCTCTTTCAGTTTCCTCATTTTGAAAAGAGGGATAATAAGAGCACCTGCCTGCCAAGGCACTATAAGGATGTAAAAAAAACAATGAAGTAACTAACATGTAAAACTCCCAGCTTTCAAACCTTAAAGCCCTTCACAAATGCCATCAATCTCCTCGTTACTATATCTGGTACGGATCTTTTTCCTTTTGTGGCCAGACTCCGAGAAAGGGCCAACTCGGCCTTTTCACCTCTCTTCCCTGGCAGGGTCGATTCAAATGTTATCAATTGACTGACAGCTCTCTTGAAGGTCATCAAACCTCAACTTCTAAATTCAGTGACTTCTTCATCCTCATCCTTTTTGACATTCTTTGTGGCATTTGACGATGTAGATAACAACCCCTTCTGGACACTCTCACCTCCCTGGATTTTTCTGACGTGACTCGGTTCTCCTCTTAGCTGTCTAACTGCTCCTTCCCAGTTTCCTTTGTTGAATCAGTCTCCATGTCTTGCTGCCTGGACACGGGTATACTCCAGGGCTCTGTCCTGATCTTGACTTTCCCTTCCTTTCCTCCCTCCTTCCTTCCCTCCCTCCCTCCTTTCGTTCATTCCTTCCTTCCTTCTTTATATCTGTCTTTCTGTCTCTGTCTCTCTTCCTCTCATCTCCTCAGTTCTCTTGCCCTCAGCCATCATTTCTCTATAGATAACCCCCAAATATAAATAACCGAGGCCTCATCTCTCTCCTGAGCTTGAGTCCCATATCACCAAACACCACCTGAGTGTCCCACAAGCATAGCACATCAATCACGTCAAAGACAAACTCATTATCTTTCCCTCCAAACGCATCTCGCCTCCTAGCGCCACTCTTTCTCTCAAGGGCACCACCAGATTCTTCTAGTCACCTTGGTTGGCAAATCTAGGAATTCTACCCAATTATTCCCCTTCCTTTATTCCCTATTCTTAGACCATTGCCAAGCCACCTTGAAACCGGCTCTCGCCATGTCGCTTGTCAGTCAAGAAGTTTCAGGGGCTCCCTATTATCTCTTAGACAAAATACAATCTCCTCACACTGGAATTTGGAGCCTTCTATAGATTGGTTGCCACCTTCTTTTCTAGATACCATAAGATTAGGCCTGGTAATCTTGGGACCACCATGACAGTTTCTCCTTAAGGGAGCCTGCAAACTTGTAGGATAACATCATGGAAAAATACTGACAATAATAAATATTTTTTTTTTGAAGGTTAGCATAGCTGTGTCCCCCAAATAATATTTTCTCTACTATTAGCTCATTTTCTCCTTGATAACAAATCCCCAAAATAATCTTTGGTCTTCCACCAGTTTTTTCTCCCTGATCATATGTCCCCTCCAATAACATTTTGTCTACCACCAATTTATTTTCTTCCCCTGATAATAAAGCCTCTCAAAATAATTTTGCCCTGATTCCTGATTTGTATCTCTGCCAGAATCAGAGTATAAGAACTCCACCATGATAAATGCAGGAGGGGACGGGGCAAAATTGAGACACTAATGCATTATTGGTAGAGTTGTGGACTGATCCAACCATTCTAGAGGGCAATTTGGAACCGTGTCCAAAGGGCTATAAAACTGTGCATACCCTTTGATCCAGTAATGCCACTCCTAGAATGGTATCCCAAAGGGATTTTTTTTTAACAAAGGAAAAGGACCTATTTGCAGAAAAATATTTATTTTTTGCGGAGGCAAAGAATTGGAAATGTAGGGGATATCCATCAATTGAGGAATGGCTGAACAAATTGGGGCACATGATTATGATGGAATACTATTGCACTCTAAGAGATGACAGAGCAGGATGATTTCGGAAAGAGCTGGAAAGACCCACGTGAACTGATGCAGAGTGAAGTAAGCAGAACCAGGAGAGCATTGTACACAGTAACAATAAAATTGTACATTATCTTTAGTGATTTAGCAATTCTGAAGGACTTATGACAAAGAACAATATTCACTTCCAGAGAAAGAACTGACGGAATACAACTGCAGATCAAAACATACTATTTTTCATTATATTTTATTTGTGCATGTTTTTATTTTGGGGTTTTGGTTTAATGTGAGTATTCTCTCGTAACCTGACCCATATGGAAATATATTTTGCAGGCTTGTACATGTGTAACCCTGATCAAATTACTTACTCAGGGATTTATGGAAAAGATGCTACCCACATTCAGAGGAAGAACTGCAGGAGTGGAAACACAGAAGAAAAACAACTGCTTGATCACATGGGTTGATGCGGACACGATTTGGATGTAGACTCTTAATAGCCACCCTAGAACAATTATCAATAATATGGAAATAGGTCTTGATCTGTGACATAGGAAGAAACCAGTGGAAATGTGCGTTGGCTACTGGGGAGGTGGGGGTTGGGGGGGGAGAGAGAGCAAGAATGTGAATCATGTAACCATAGAAAATTTTTTTCTAAAAAATAAAAAAAATTAAAAATTAAAAAAATTGCTTACTCAAGGTGAGGGGGAGGAATGGGAGGGAGACAATTTGGATCTTATAATTTCAGAAAACATATTTAAAAGGGTTTTTACATTAACTGGGAAAATAAAATATAAAAATAATAAATAACTGCCCCCCCCAGAAGGAAACTTTGGAGCATCCCCTTTCTGATGAACAAGCGTGTATCTTTGTCCTCCCCCAGGGAGTGTTTCCTTTGTGAGTTCCACTCCACGTTGGTGTGAGTACCTGATCTGTCTGTGGGTCTTCTTGTTTTCTCTCCTTCTTCCCCTCCTCCCACTACTTGTGATAAAGCTTTTCATTGAACTGATTCCCACTGTTTTACATGCTATTCTTATCACCTCAACTCATTAATAGGTTGTATTCCCCAATGCCTCTGGCTGGTCTAGGAGCTTTTTCTTAGATGTAAACTGAGTAACTGGACAAAGGCTTAGTCAATTGATAATGATACCCATCCTGGGAGAGTATGACGTGTGAATCTGCTGAAGAAAGCCCGGGTCAACAGGAGAACCCTATGTCCTGCCTGGAGAGATTTCCTTATGGTAGAAGAAGATCTCAAAACACTAGACTTCTGACACATTCTTTTGCCTCCCCTTTATTTCAAGCAAACTAGTTTATTCTCTGATCCCTGAACTCAACATCCCATGCCTGCGCTCTACGCCTTCCTCATTTGGAATATTTGTTCGCCTTTCTTCTGCTTCTTAGAAGCCCCAGCGTCCTTCCCAGCTCGGTTCAGGGGCCACCATCTAGGTGAGTATACCTCAGTGATTCCCAAAGTGGGCGCCACCGCCCCCTGGTGGGTGCTGCAGCAATCCAGAGGATTGGTGATGGCCACAGGTGCATTTGGGGGAGGTGAATAACTGTAAGGGGGCGGTGATAGTATGTGACAGGGGGCACTAAGTCATATTTTTTCTGGAAAGGGGGTGGTAGGCCAAAAAAGTTTGAGAACCACTGGTATACATTTTCCCTCTGGAAGTTATTGGCATTTATTTATCCCCAGAGCCATCCTATCCTCCAGAGGAATGCAAGCTCCTTGAGGAAAGGCACTGTCTCATTTTTTGGTCTCGGATTCCCTTGAGTCTAGCGCAGTGCCTTGTTTATAGTCGATTTCGAATGGTTTGTTGAATTGAATCTAAGGTCCCTTTCCAGATGTACAATTCTATAATCCTCAGAGTGAGGAACCTCAAAAAAGGGACTCTGAAAACAGTTCATTTCTCCCATCTCATAATAGGCACTTTACAAATGTTTGTTGAAGAACTGACTTGCTGTTCCCCATATTGACATCCCATTTGCCACCACCGTGCTTTTGCACAAGGTCAACCCTTATGTGTGGAATGATTTCTCTATTCACACCTGTCTTTTGGAACCCCTAAGCTACCTTCAGAGCTCAGATGGAGAGAGGCAAAAGCCAGTTCCTGCCCTCAAGGAGCTCACAGTCTAATGGGGAAATAAATACCAACAACTATGGACAAACAAGCTACGAACAGGATAAATTGGAATTAATGGTCAGAGGAAAGGCAGCAGAATTAAGAAGGATTAGGAAAGGAAGGCTTCCTGTGGAAGGCTATTTTCTCTGGAGAGTAGATTGTGTGAGAGTAATGTATAATGAGCCTAGAAAGGGAGACTGGGGCTAGATTGTGAAGGACTTGAAATGCCAGACCCAGAAAGGCATTTAAAAAATCCTCAGAGTCATAGGGAACCTCTAGAGCTTCTTGAGCAGAGGAATAACATGGCAGACCATGTCTTGAGAATCCCAGGTTAGGAATCCCAGCTTTGGACCCAGAATGGTGCCTTCTCAACCACTTCCATGCCATTTGGGCTCTCTGGATCAAACTCATTTGTCTGTTCCATCATCCCAGGTTCACATCCAACCAATCAGGAAGGCTCCTGCCTGCTGGGAAGCAACTGATGCTCTACTCACTTCCCTGTGACATATCCTGATTAACTCTACTTTCTCTGCTCAAGGCAGAGGGAGGATAAAAAAAAAAGCCAACCATGTAGTGGAACTCAACGTTTCTTAATTTATGAAAACATTGATGTAAACATGACACTGGCTCAAGAGAGCCTGGGGGTAGGGCAAACACGAGGAGGCTCTACAATATACCCAGCTACAAGTGATGAGGCCCAGGAGCTGGATGAGGGAAGGAAAAGGAAGGAAGAGATAGGAGAGGCTGCATTGGCAAGATTTGCCAGTGGATCGGGTCTAGGGAATGAAAGAGGGGAAAGAGTCAGAGATGATTGAAAGGTTGCAGGACCCCGTCAATGGGGGTGCTCCCTTCACTAGATTGTGACCCTTCCATTCCTTTTTGTCATGGGGATCTTTGATCTGTTCAGCTTCTATAAATCCTGGAAGAGAGACCCATTGAAATGTCTGGAAGCTCTCCTTCCTCACCTCTCTGCCTCACCAGAATCCCTCAAGAGCCACCTCCTAAGTGAGTCCTCTCCAAATACCCCTGAACTGGCTGGTATCTTCTTCTGAAAACCATGGGATAAGAATAAAAATAACTAGCTAGCAGGCTTGCAAAGCACCTTACCTATATTAGTTCATTTGATCCTTACAACCACCCTTGAAGAGAAGTGATATTATTATCCTTATTTTACAAATGAGGAAACTGAGGCATGAAGTGATTTTTTTTTTAGTAAAGTAACTTTCCTGGGGTCACACAGCTAAGTAACCTGCATTTGAGGCAGCATTTGAACTCAGGGCTCTTTAGCTCTAGGTCTAACACTCTATCCACTGTGGTCACATAGCTGCCTTAAAGTACCTTGGAGAGCAGCTAGTCGAACTCTTTCATTTTCTAGATGCTCAAACTAACACCCAGGGAAAGGAAGTGATTTGCCCAGGCACACAGAGGTGGGTTGGGCAGCCTCCTTTGCTGACTCTGAATCCAGTGGTCTGACCTTCCCCTATTTGAAGCTGCCTCCTCCCTCTTTATGGGAAGAAAGAGTTTCAAGCCTTACAAATCGGGGGAAGACACAAAATTAATACTCTGCTTAAGGAGATTGGGACGCGTGTAATTCATTTGAGAAAGATGTTCATCAAAAGGAGCACCTGCCATCTGGAATGGCAAACTTCATTTATCTGGAAAATTCACTCATGGGGATGCCACCAACAATTCTGCAGGAAATCGATGAGGCATTTGGGAGACAGATCACAAGCCCAGCAGAGAGGGAGAAAGGACTAGTGATGGAAGGCTTCAATTATCCAGACATCTGCCAGAGCTTTCCCTCTGCCCAAAGCAGGCTAGCTGGCTAAATTCATGGCTTATCCCAACGATCATTTCACCCATTAAAATAGAGAGGCAGCAAAGACAGGAAATGCTGCTCTGGAGTGGACTCCAATTCATAGGCTCATAAATCTAAAGCTGGAAGGAATCTTGGAGGTGACTGGCCTAAGCTCGTTTGTTTTTGCTTTTAAACAGATGAGGAAACTTTGGACTTGCCCAAGGTCACACAGTAGGTAGTAAGGAGAAATTAGCTGCTGAAGTCCAAATGATGGGCACCTGGTGGTGGGGAGTGGTCGCTCCATTTCTGCATTTCTGTTAAAGGAGACAAAAGCTGGAATTGGTCTGATGGACACCCCCTCCCCCCGCTTTGGCAGAGAATTCAATAGGTTCAAAGAGAAAACAGGTAAGGCTTGTGGTTGACAATCCCACAGAGGAAATCAGCAGAAGGGGGATGATGTGATCACAAGGATGAAATTTCAGAGGCAAAGGAAAATGGTTCTGATGAGGCAGAAAAGAGGCAGTTGTTTAAAGAGACTGATGTAGATGTCTAGGGAACTCACTCACAGAACAACTTCTGTTCAAAGCCATGCACTGAAGATGGAAGCAAAGGCAGGTAATGGAGGATGAATGCAAAAGCCCGGCATGGTCTGGTGAGAACAGTGTCAGGAGCACCAAAGCTTAGAGTGAACTGATGCACACAATAAACGAGGAAGAAAAGAAACAGCGTTTGGGGCTTTTAAAAAAATAGCTGTCTTAGGGAAAGAGGAGGATCAAAAAAGGCTCTCCCCACTGGTCAGGGCAGATGGGGAAACAAGACTGATGAAAGGCAGGGAGAGAAGGCAGCCCAGTGCAAAGAAGGCTTGGATACAGAGCCGAAGGACCCGCGTTCTAATTGCAGCCCTGCCATTTGCTACTGGTGTGACCGTAGGCTGGTTGCTTCACTCTTCTGGGTCTCAATTTCTTTACCTGTAAAAAATGAGGGGGATGGACTAAATTACCTGTATGGTCCCTTGCAGCTTTAAATCTGTAAGCCTAAGAGCAACTCCAAGTGGAGGAGGAGTATTGACTTTGGAAATAAGAATCATGGGTTCAAATCCTGACTCTCTCTGTCTTTGGGATTTGGTTTATTATCTATTATTAATTATGATATAATTAATATATTATTATATAGCATTATATAGTATATAATTAATATAAATTATTATATTATTATAATCTGTTTATTATTCTCATTTTGTAGTCGAAGAAGCTGAGAGGAAGACAGGTTAGGCAACTTTCCCAGGGTCACACAGCTAGTGAGGCTGGATCGGATCTCTGGCCTTCCTGACTTCAGGCCCAGCACTCTATCCACTGCACTACCTAGCTGCCCAGGGCGTGGAAACCTGCTACTGTGGAGGGGTCAGAGTTGCATGGGAAAAAATAGGCTGCCTCTGGCCTGGTGAAAGGTCATCGGTTCTGGGACCAAGATGGTAATGACAATGAAGTCATGTTCACACACTGAGGCTGGAATCTTCCCATGTGCTGCTAACTCTTCCTGAACTCGTTCCCCAATGGTGAGCAAACTGAATCCCTCCCAGTTCCCCAGTGCTACTGAATTCATGCCTCCCTAAACACAAACTCTGCATCTCTCCAGCCCCCTTTTGTTCTTTCTATTCTCTCATCCTCATTCTCCTCAACCCTTTAGCTCCAAGGTTCTCCCTCAGCTCTACCCATACTTCTCCCTGTTCCTTTTAATACTCCCGTCCCACAATCAACCCATTTCCCTTCATTTCTAACCTCTTCCTTTTCCAGCTTCTGCTACTACTTGGCAGCCCCCAGACGACACTGCCTCTCTGGTCATCCTTCCCAACACCAGCTGCATCATTTCTTGGACCATGGAGCTCATTCTTCCTGAAGGGGAAGCGAGAACACTTCTTCTTCTCCATTATAACTTCCAGGCTTTCCTGCTCACCTTTCTCAAGAAAGCTCTCCTTCTCTGAAATTTATCTGTCCATGTTTTTCACCCAATTCGGTTTCTGGTGAATTTTATCTGCTGGCCTCTTCCTTCTGCGAGAGCCTTTGCAGCCCATCTCCTGCCTTTGTTCTCAGGGCTTCTGACATCAATGCTGACATTCCACCCAATACCCTCACCCTCCATTGCCCCAATCTTCTTAAATTCCAATGGAGGCTCTCTACTCCACTCCAGACTCACAGAGATGATCACAACGTTAGTACTGTCTTTGCTTATAAGCATACTTCCTTGATCAAAATATCTGAGATGTCTTTCTCAG
>NC_058133.1:9848223-9853720 GCF_016433145.1 Gracilinanus agilis | reverse complement strand
CATTTCTCCCTGAAATAGGACCCTAGATCTAGAATCCAAAGAAATCATGGAGAACTATAGATCACTCCCTTATTTAACCGAAAAAGAAACTGAGTCCAGAGCAGTTTCATGTCATTACATGCAAGTAGAGACCATAGAAGGGACTGAATCTGTGAAGACTTTGGTAGGATCTCCATGCCATGAAATACTAAGTGAGGAAGCTTCCTGAAAGGCTCAAATTCCCTGCGTCATCTAGTTAAAGAAAGACCTGTAGGATCATCTGAGAATCCCCTAGGGCGTCCCCTCCCAGAACTGGCACGGCTCCCTGAGCCTTGCCTCTCCCTCGGGGCTCAGGATCCCTGCTCCCAATGCCTACTCCTGTTGACCTAGAGACAAAATTTATAAAAATCTACAAAGCTTTGCCCATTTGGGGAGTCCCGTTCCACCAGGAATTCCAACAGAACCGACCCATCTGTGCCCTCCATGGCTGCCCCTTCTTGGTGTATTTCCACCCAATCAAGCTCATTTGCTGTATTTTCTGCTGACTCCTGTCTCTGGGCTCTGTTTGGTCTACATGCCCTGTAATGCTCCTTGGCATCCCAGACCTCACTCAACCTACATGGAGGCAGGAGTTAGTACAATAATAGATGATGGGGAGGAAGAAGAATCAGGATCTTGGGTTTGTGTCCTTCTTTTTTTTCCCCCCAAGGACAACGATCCTCAGATTGGAAAGGACAGAACCAATTGATCAGTCAATAAGCACTATTAATTGCCTACTCTGTGCCAGGCACCATTCAGCAGAACGAGAATGTTTAGCAGTTAAAAGAAAAGTAAGGAGAGAAAACAAGAACTCCTACATCTTTGGGCATCTCAAGAATGAGTGTCGTGACGGCTGACCCACTGTGTGGGGTCCTTGGAACATCAGGGAGAGATGCGCTAAGATCACGGAGCTAGATCTGGAAGGATCTCGTAAGTTATCCTGCCCAGCCATCCTGTTTTACATCTATAGAAACTGAGGCCCAGAGAAGTTTAGTGACTTGCCCAAGGTCACACAAGTAGTGAACACCAGAGGCAAGATTTGGACGTGGCTTTTCTGAGGCCCCAGCCAGCCTTCTTTCTATTGCACCACATGATGCACCACCACCACCACCAATGACCTCTAAGGGTGATTTAGGATAAAGACTTAGAATACATTTAGAATCATGGGCCTTGAGTTCAAATCAGTTCTACCACCCGTTACCAGGGCAAGCTTGGCCTAATTAGCAATCTCCCGGGCCTCAATTTGCTCATCTGTAAAATGAGGGGTTGGACTCAGTGACCCCCGAGGTTCCTTCCAATAAGAAGTTTAGGGTTCTCCTAGCGCTCCGCATCAGAGGTGAGAGATTATCTCGAATCATGTCAAACAAACAACCCAAGAGACGGCATCTGCAAACTACAGGCCTGCAGGCTCCACTGCGATTCTTGGCACCATCTGAGAAAACAGCATTCCAAAGGCTGATCTATGAGAAGCTACTGTTGTAGGGAAGGGGCGATCTCAGAGAACCAGCACGGCTCAGTTCAGAACAGGTCTTAACCTGTTATATTAAGTAGTTTATTATTAATGTAATAATAATTATTATATAAATATAATATTTATAATAATATACAATATAGTATATGATAATATATAATATAATATGAATACAATAAATAAATATAATAATATAATTAATAAATATTAAGTATATTAAATAACCTAACCTCATTTCCTGTTTTGTTTTGTTTTTTAACTTTTTAAAAACCCTTCACTTCTGTGTATTGGCTCCTAGGTGGAAGATTGGTAAGGGTGGGCCATGGGGGTCAAGTGACCTGCCCAGGGTCACACAGCTGGGAAGTGTCTGAGGCTGGATTTGAACCCAAGACCTCCCGTCTTTAGACCTGACTCTCCATCCACTGAGCTACCCAGCTGCTCCTCTCATTTCCCGTTTTGACAACTGAGAGGAATTCTAGATGGATGATATGCTTAGATTTCAGCCAAATGTCTGACCTACGGCCCAGTGCAAAGAGAACTGGAAACAGAGTCAGAAGGTTTCAGTTTGAAAGCCTGGCGGAGCCACTTATTGCCCAGAAACACGTGGGGGAGTTATTGCCCGTTTCCAAGCCTCGGTTTCCCCATCTGTATCAGGAAGCCATTGGGCCGGACTGATGTCGAAGGTCCCTTCCAGCCCCAAAGCAATGACCCTGCATCCTCCTCGCGCTGCCCATGAGGCCCACAGACCGGCAGGGAGCCCCGTCCGATGCTAATGCACGCTGTGCGTCGGGGCGATCATTATTTCCGAGCTGGGCTGCTCTGAACCAGGGACTTTCCTTTTGGAAAGTTAAGTAGAACAGAAAGTCCATTCTGCTGAGTGCAGCCAGTCCTAATAGCACATTCAGAGAGAGAGAGAGGCTCTCCCTCCCCCGGCCTGCGAGATGGAATCCAAATGAAGAATATTACGGCCAAGACAGAGCATGGATTAATAGCTTTCTCCACTTCCTTTAGTTGTCAAGGAGACACCTCGCGAAGCCTCTCTTATATACTTAAATACCATCAGCCACTGCTATGTCTGTATTAGATGATTAGAAAGTTCGCTGCGTGATGTCCTTCCTAGTTAACCATCCCGTCACCAAACTTCCCAGCCAGGCCCGGAGCTCCACCCATTCTTCCCTGCCCATTCCACGGGGGCATTCCTCGACCGACAGCCGGGAGGGGCACCGAGCAGGGCACCGAGCAGGGCACCCCCTCATTTCACAGCTGGGGAAACGGAGACTCTGGGAGAGGCTGTGCTCCAGCCACAAATAAACACGCCTTCAAGGCTCACTAAGGGCCAGGCATGGGGCTTCCCTCTGGGGAGAGGAAGAAGAGCGAAGATGAGTCCCTGCCCTCGAGGACCTGCCGCTCTAATGGGGGGACACATACGATGTAAACAGTGATGGGCGAGCAAGATGGAGCAGGAGAGGGGGCAGCTGGGTAGCTCAGTGGATGGAGAGTCAGGCCTAGAGACGGGAGGTCCTGGGTTCAAATCTGGCCTCAGACACTTCCCAGCTGTGTGACCCTGGGCAAGTCACTTGACCCCCATGGCCCACCCTTACCACTCTTCCACCTAGGAACCAATACACAGAAGTTAAGGGTAACAACAACAACAACAACAACAACAACAACAACAACAACAACAACAACAACAACAACAACAACAACAAGATGTAGCAGGAGAAATTGGGGTGCCTTGAGGGAGGAACAAGCAGGGGGCCAGCATCATGGGTGCAATTGAAATCCAGGGCCTCTGACTCGGCAGCCAGCGCTCCTGCCCCGGGGCCCATTTGGGGGTGGCACGTGGCGGAGCCCTTGGTACCCCGGGGTGGCCAGCCCAAACGGCAGGCCCCAGACAGCACAGGGACAGAGTGCGAATCCCCCCGGGGTTGAGACGCCAGACAAAACCCTCGGAAAGTTTCTAGGAGACGACACCCAGAGATGGGAGGCCGGGCAGGAATGCATTTCCCTCATTAGGGCAGCTGCAGGAAGGCCAACCAGACCTCCAACTCCGCAGCAGAAAGTGCCCAAAGGTAATTAGGGGGCTGGTGGGGGAGGACCCTCGCTGGGTGCTCAGCGCCGCCGGGCGATACTTCTCCAGTTGTTGCCTAAGTCTCCTTCCCTCCTGTGACTGTTCAGAGCTGGGAGGATTTGGTGAAGCCCCACCCCCTCTTCAGCCCCCCTCTTCTCCCAGCCCAGAATGGGGGGGACGCGGGGACCTTGCCTGGTAGTAGCTCCAGTGCAGTGTAATAGGCGTGTCACCCTTCACACGAGCTTCCACAGACATTTCCTCGGTTCCTGAAAGCTTTAGGAGAACCTACATTAGGATAATGGCAGGTGACCCAGAGGACAATGGGAAAACGCGAGGTGGGTGGGAAAGAGGTTGCAAACATATTACAACAATGAATTTAAACAGAATCGAGAAAACGACGCGCACAATGAGTATAATAATGTGAGCGAAGAGAACATTTTAATGGAGCCCGACTCCATGGAACTCTAAGATCCCACGCAGGCTGCGGAGAAGAGCGGAGGAAACAGAGCTCCCATCTTTCCTTGGGCCAAATGGGGTCTGGGGGTCCAGCTCGGGCCCACTGCGGCCGGGTTTGGTCCAACTTTGCTCGAAAACAAGACTTCCTGGGGATGGAGGTGGATCTGCGGAGAAACAACTCGGATGGAGTAAACAAACCCTCATCTTCTGTCTTAGAATCAATGCTAAGTATTAGTTCCAAGGCAGAAGAGTGGTCAGGGCTAGGCAATGGTGTGAAGTGACTTGCCCAGGGTCACACAGCTCTGGGGCTGTATTTGAACTCAGGTCTTTCTATCTCCAAGTCCAGCACTCTATTCCCTATGCCCCCCAGCTAGCTGCAGTAATAGCATAGCACTTTAAGGCTTGAAAAGTATTTTACAGATAATATCTCATTTGATCTTTGCAATAACCTTGTGTAGCAGGTGATAGCACAATTCTCATTTTACCAACAGGGAAACTGAGGCTCAGTTAAGAGGATAAGTGACTTCTCTGGAGTCACATAAACAGTGTTTGAAGCAGGATTCAAATTCAGATTTTCTTCCCTCCGAGTCTGGCATTCTCTACACTATGTCACCTTGTTCCTTCTTTATGAAGCAGAAAGTACCCTGAAGGACAGACACGAGGCTGCATGTGCCAGGCAAGTCAAGATAATTATCACCACATCTACTACCATCTTTCTGAAATCTCCATGGAGACAGCCGAGGACCCTGAACCCAGGAGCTCTGAGAACGGTAGAGCTCCCCAGATTGCTGGTCCTGCTTCCAGTCTAGGCCCTGCAGACACCACTGAATGGAGCAATCGCTATGGAGGAGGGATCCATCTTCCTCACCACCATCACCACCAACAGCAAGCGCTCCCATGGTCAGATGAGTAAACAAGACCCCCCTCCCCTAGTAGCTGCACTCCTGACCAACATCCCTGCTTCTAGCCTAGTTCCTGCTGTCATTATCCTGGGAAGAGCCATCCCTGTGGGGATCCGACTTAGCACTACCTCTGTAGGGAGAAATAAAAGAAAGTTGTTGACACCAAAGACCTTGGCACTGCCAAACAGGTCAAAATAAAAAATGGATGTGGTTTTATCAATGGAAACAACCTTAAATATGATGCATCACCATCAGCTTTGCTGTTGTATTCTAAGGACTGTGATGCTTTAACATCTGATTTTCACTTGATACTTCCTATATAGATTGTCTTCCGCACTAGCATGAGCTCCTTTGAGATAAAAGATGGTTTCTCTCTTCTATTTGTATCCCCAGCACTTAACATAGTGTTGTGCACATGGTAAGCATTTATATTTTTTGGCTCATCATTCACCCAATCATCCATCCATCTATCAATCCATCTATCCACCCACCTACCCATCCATCCATCCACCCATCCATCCACCCACCTATCTATCTATCTATCTATCTATCTATCTATCTATCTATCTATCTATCTAT
>NC_058133.1:9842232-9848213 GCF_016433145.1 Gracilinanus agilis | reverse complement strand
ATCTATCTATCTATCTATCTATCTATCTATCTATCTATCTATCTATCCATCCATCCATCTATCCATCCATCCATCCATCCATCCACCCATCCATCCACCCATCCATCCACCCATCCACCCACCCATCCATCCATCCACTCATCCATCCATCCATCCATCCATCCACCCATCCATCCATCCATCCACCCATCCATCCACTCATCCATCCATCCATCCATCCAATGACATGAATACTCAGGCAAAGAGCAGCCAATTACTTCCCTTCTCCCTCTCTTTAGAAGTTCTTTCCCAAACAGACCCAGTGGAATACGAATGGCCTGGTCCTACTTCCTTGGGGGAAGAAGGCCATGGAAAGCCAAAAGAGAGAGTTATCCCCGCAATCCCTAAGCCTCAGAGAGAGGTGAGGACACAAGCAGGAGACACATGGACTAGACACTGGGAGAGAAAGGAGGTGGGCAGCAGGAATTCCCTAACATCGGGCTTCTTATTTCCACCATCACCACCCAAGAAGCCACCGTGAGGCTTGAGACTCGTGGGGAACGCGGATGAAGGCTGTGAGATGGACTGGCAGAAGTGTGGGAGTTGGTTTGTTTGTTGAGCTAGAAAATCACCTTCAAACTGGTTCGATAAAGGTCACCCTAATGAGCTGATTCTTTAAGAAAGAAGATGAGCACCTTCTGCTGGAGAAGCTCTAAATTTCTGGGAGAAGGTATTCCGAGCTGGGCAGCCAGGAGCAGAGAGGCCGAAAATCAGGATGCAGAAGGAAGGGTTCCAATTGGTGAGCCGTGTTTGATGGAATATATTGGGAGAGGAGGGACAAGGCATATTAAGGTGTCGTGGAGGTAACCCCCTGCCCCTCCCCAGAGTCCTACCAGGGCAGATCTAGGAGAAGAGGCTGCAAGGGACTTTGGGAGGAACCTGATGGTAGAAGGGCTGGTGTAGGCGCTTTCCGAGTAAGCCCAGGGGCAATCTGTGTTCTGATGGCTGAAACTAAAACTCTTTTTTTCGTGCCTTGTGAATTCATATGCTTCCGTGGGGAGCTCGAGGCAGAGAGATTTTGGCCAGATCATCTGGGAGGGAGCCACAAGATGGTGGTGAGATGTCCCACCCCACTAGGTTTCTCATGTCAGCAAGCAGCATCTGATGCTAGATCCTCAGGAGGCATCCTCTCTGGCATCCGATGCTTGAAAGACTGTCATGAAGAAGCTGCAAGAGGCTCGTTCGGCCTTGCTTCCCAGGGTAAAATGAGGAGTGGGGAAGGGGGGCAGATTCTGGCTCATCGAAGAGAGATCTGCCTTGTAATGGCTTCCAAGTGAAGGCTGGTCATGCCAGAAGGCAACGGGTCTTGATGAATGTGCACATCCATTCTTAATACAGTCAAAGAGCCAAGTAACAGTCAGAGAAGGAAGAGAATGATTGTCGCGGGGGGGTCTCCATGGAAGTATTCTAAGACAAATATTTGTTGTGATAAGCACAACAGAGATCTGCTCTCTTCCTTTGCGATCCTGTGCAAATCAGGGAACCTTCTTTTGCCTCAGTTTTCCCATCTCTAAAATGGGAATAATTGTAATATCTACCTCCCAAGGTTTTAGAGGAGGTCAAATGAGTTACTATTTGTGGCAGCACTCTGCAAACCTTAAAGTCTCTCTGTAGAAGGGCTAGTTATGTTGGTGGTGTTCTGGGAACACATGGGTGAGCCATGACAGGGAGCTTCCCAAGCATTCAGACTGGTCTTCACTGCTCACTTTTGTTGAATCACTTGAGTATAAATAACAGAACCAGAATGAACCCAGCAGCAGTGCTAAAGATCATGGCGTCTTGCTCAGAAAACTTAAGACGCCCGGGGCACAGATGGCATTTTCATTGCTTTTGTCCATTTAAGTTGAAGTAGAAGAAAAAGGAGAGAGCATGAGATTTATTAAGCATCTACTCTATGCTAGGCACTTTGCACCCATTATCTCATTTGATTCTCCCAAGGTCAGTGCTATTATCCCCATTTTACAGTGATGATATTGAAGCAAAGGTTAAATGACTTGGCCAGGGTCATATAGCTTGTACTTGTCTGAGGCTGGATTTGAACTCAAGAATTCCGGAACTCCAGGCCCACTGCCCTAACTTCTGTACCACCATCTGCTTGTAGAGGCATTTAGGAAGTGAACAGAGTCTGAGTGAGGGAGAAAAGAGAGAGAGAGAGAGAGAGAGAGAGACAGAGAGACAGAGTCAGAAAGAGAGAGAGAGAGAAAGAGAGAGAAAGAGACTGAAAGACTGAGAGACACAGAGACACAGAGAGACAGAGCCAGAGAGATACAGACAGAGAGAGACAGAGAGACAGAGACAGATAGAGAGAGACAGAGACAGAGACAGAGGGAGACAGAGAGAGAAAGAGAGAGAGAGATTGAAAGACTGAGAGATAGAGAGACTGAGAGACAGAGAGTCAGAGAGAGAGAAAGAGAGAGAGACTGAAAGACACAGAGACAGAGACAGAGAAAGACAGAGACAGAGACAGAGATACAGAGAGACGGAGAGAGACAGAGAGATTGAAAGACTGAGAGACAGAGAGAGAGAGAAAGAGACTGAAAGACTGAGAGACAGAGACACAGAGGCCGAGAGACAGAGACAGAGACAGACAGAGAGACAGAGAGACGGGGAGACAGGGAGGGAGAGACACAGAGATGCTCTGTGGCTTTCATTCCTTTGAATTGTCTTGTTCGAATTCAGTCCCGGCCATTTTTGGTGGTTCAAACTGCATCCCCTAAGTTGGTTATTTGAATCGTGGCCAGAGGTAGCAACCTCCCTTCTCTCTAATTCCCTGCTGACCTGCCGCACAGCCAACACTGGCAGACAAATAAACTGACCTTTGCAGGTGATTGGGCCCCCCTCCCTTGCTGACATTATCGCCATCCCCCTGGGCACCGGCCATTCCTTTCCTCACCCTTTCTGGAGCAGAGGCAGAATGGGTAGAGACCCCTGCCAGCTTGGGGCTAATTCTGTGCAGGCTTTTTGATTAAATTGGTGCAAAGGTCAGAAGAGCTTACCAGCGGGACTCCACCAAGACAACCCAATTTGGTCAGTGCATTTAATTATCCTCATCAGCAGAGGTGTAATGAAGGGCAAATTCAGTGTGTGTGTGTGTGTGTGTGTGTGTGTGTGTGTGTCTGTGGTGAGGGTGGAAAACAACAAGGCAGGCAGAAGGGACGGGCTACAAAAGATGGCCCAACCTCGGGGTACGAGCCCAAGGGAGAATGGGACAGATGAGTGCTTGGCTCCGCAGGCTTCTGGTGGCAAGGCTGGCCCACAGCACAGGACGACGGGGCTGGCCGGCCAGGGGCCATGGAGTTGTGTAGCTGGAGCAGGGAGGGCCCAAGGGACCAAAGAGCATCTTGTCTGCATCCTGGAGCAAAGCCCTGTTTGCCTCCTCCTAGTTCCAGCACTTTCCGCCCCTCCTTCCTTTGTTCCTTTTTATTTCTCGTTCATCAGTCCATCAGGATCTGGTCTGCGCTCTCTGTGGCCCAGGTACTCTGGGAAGACAAATCACAACTGGCAAGAGGCAGGCCCTGCCCTCGGGGAGCTCCCGGTCTAATCAGGGAGGTGCCCAAAGAGCTACGGCTGGAAAGGCCCGAGAGGCCGCCGAATGCAGGGGTTCTCCTTCGGGGGACCCTGAACTTGTTTTTAAAATCAATTTCAATAAAACGGGTTTTCTCTGTGATCTGATGTGTGTTAAACTTCTGCCAAGATGATTCCGAGGAGTCCGTACCTGTCTGTCAAGGGGATCCTTGCTGCCAGGAAGGTCAAGAACCTCTGATCTGATTCAATTGCTTGATTTTACAGATGAGGAAACTGAGGCCCCAGGTGACATGATCTCGCTACGGTCACACATATATAAACAGGCATATATGAGATACATCCAGATTAGAGGCTGAACAGAAAAGTTTATCCTAGTGGTAACAGAGCCACTTACACACACGCACACACGCACACACACGTACATGCACACATGATACATACATACATAGGAAACACGCATTGCCCTACCTTCTGCTGGCTAAAGGTAGATCTCACCTTAGACATTCGGTGCCTCAGTGCTGCTGGGAAATAAGACCTTATACATGATAGTTTTCATGCTTTTCCCTCCTGTTAGACTGTGGGTGCTTGAGAACAAAGACTGGCTTTTGGCTTTTGCTCTTCTTTCTATCTCCAGTGCTGAGCACATAGTAGGTGCTCAATGAATGCTTATGGACTGTCGGCCTCAGGTTCCCCATCTCTAAAATAAGAGAGTCGAACTCAGTATCCTTTAAAGTCCTCCCTAGTTCTAAATCTAGGATATGAAACTCTTTGAGGTAAGTTCTGCTGTTGTTCTCATTTTATAGATAAAGAAACTGAGGCTGATGTTGGTTAAGTAACTTTCCTGAGGTTTCACAGCTAGTCAGAGTTTGAGGAAGGATTTGAACCCAGGCCTTCCAGACTCCAAGTCCAGTAGGACATCTCCTGCTGTGTTGCCTCCTCAAAACTCTAAAATTATAAGTTAGGGCTGATTTGCTTATTCGCATCAGTAGGAATTTCTAATCCGGGAGCCCTACCTCCATCCCACCAAATTTCCAGTATTGTCCCATACAAAGAGAGGAAGGAAGGAAAAGAGGGAAGAAGGAAAAGGAAGGAAAGAAGAAAAGAGGGAGGGAGAGAAAGAGAAGAAGGAAGGGAGGAAGGAAGGAAAGAAAAGAAGGGGGTTAATTGGGAGGGATGGAGGGAGAGAGGATGAAAAGGAGGAAAGAAGGAAGAAAAAGGGGATGAAATGAAGGAAGAGAAGAAGGAAGGAAGGGAAGAAGGGAGGAAGGAAAAAAGCAAGGAAAGAAGAGAAGGGAGGAAGGAAGAAGGAAGAGAGAAGAGAACAGAAGAGAAGAAACAGTTAAGCAAAACTGTGATCTAGGACTGTGCCTGACAGAGCGTGTGACAGTCTACTCTTGTCAAATGCCTTTCCTTGGCAGAGAGGAAGGAAGGGTGCTTTAAACCCGAGTCATCTGGAACCAGCCTGGGACACTGTATTTTATCTGAATTCTATTGTCCTTTAGTGCTGCCTTGGTTTACATTGTTGCAGTGATGGCACATAGATCATTCTCTTAGTTCTGCTCTCTCTCCTCTGCGTTCGTTCTTTCAAGTGTACCCCTGGCTTTCTGAATTCCTCTCATTCATCATTCCTTAGGGTGCGATAATATTCCATTACCTTCATATGCCGTAATTTGTTCAGCCGTTCCCCAATCGGCAGATTTGCATCTGCAGCTGGAAGAGACTCCAGGGGCCCTCCAGTCCCAATACTTCATTTTACCAATGAGGAAACTGAGGCTGAGGGAGCCTAAGGGACTTGCCCAAGGCCATGTCTGCAGTAAGCCTATGAACGAGGCAATGCGAAGGCTTCCAGCATCATTTTATAGATAAGGAAATTGAGGTTCAGGGAAAAGAAGTGATTCACTGGGGACTCTGCAGCTAACAAGTGCTGAAGCACAAATTGGAATCCAGACCTTCCCCCGTACCACTTCCTGGCTGGTTTTGCACCATGATATTTTCTCTCTGGCCAGTCCCCACCTTCCAGTGGGACCTTGGACTCTGCCCCTGGGTCACCAGCTTAGCTTTTTCTGTATCTAGCAGGGACCCAGCCAACCACATCCCTTCTTGGACAGCTCCCTACTATGTCCCCAGTCACTAACATACTATGTCAACAACAAAGACTGGCAAAGGAAACGGATTATATTGAAATTGGTTTGAAAATGTGTTATCTTAACCCATCAGAATGTAAAGTTCTTGAGGTCAGGGGTTGTCTTGTTTACTTGTATTTGAATCCCCACTGCACAAAACCTGGCACTTAGTAGGCACTTAATAAATATGTTCTCTCCCTTTCTCTCTCTCTCTCTGTCTCTGTCTCTGTCTCTGTCTCTGTCTCTCTCTGTCTCTGTCTCTGTCTCTCTCTGTCTCTGTCTCTGTCTCTGTCT
>NC_058133.1:9806222-9839277 GCF_016433145.1 Gracilinanus agilis | reverse complement strand
ACACACACACACACACACACACACACACACACACACACACACACACACACACCCCAAACAAATAAACACTAAGTGATCTGAGGAGGGAGAAATTCAGCATGAAGGGGAAAAAGGTTCTGGGAGCTCAGAGCCCCTGAGCTGAGCCTTGAAGCCAGGTAGGGCTCTGAGAGACTCAGCCGATGGGGGAGCGCTGTCCAGGTATGAACAGGGGGACGCCGCCTCTGGAAAGGCATGGACGTAAGAGAAGAAATGTATGGTTTGAAGAACAGCTAACAGTCTAGTCTGCCTGGAAAGTAGCCTCATGTTAAGGGGCTCAATAGGCAATAAAGGTTGGCCAAGCGATTGGCTATGGAGGATGAAGAAGAGGAAAGAGTGTGACTGAGATTGTGATTATAGAACAGTGGGCTGGGTCGGTGGGGGCCCCTCCACAGAAACAGGGCAGTTTGGAGAAGGAGGAGGTCAGGGAGGCTGCACTAATGAGTTCCGTTTAGAGTTGGAGATTCCCTTGGCTTGTCTAGGGCGATTGTACGGAAAAGGAATTCAGGCAAGAGATCAGGATCTGCCATCTGAGACTCAGGAGGCCCAAGAAAATCACTGAATCCATGGGAGCAGAGAAGACTAGTGAGGGAGGGTGTTCAGAAAGAGGAGAGATACATGAGGAATCATCAACAACACTGAAAGGCAACGGTCAGGTAAGTAGAGAGAGTAGTAATGGAAGCTCAGCAGAAGGGAGGCGCCAGTCAGTCATTTCAAAAGCTGTAAGAAAAATAAAGATAGGATAAAGATGCAGAAAAGGCCACTGGAGGCAGAAATTAATCCTGTTTTGCTTGACTATATCCATTAATTTTTTTTATTTAACCAGCATTTATTAAATATCTTCTTTTTTCCATTAATTTTTTTTAAACAAGAGTTTTTCTTTCAGTTGATAGGAGAGATTAAGGAGGGGAGCTGCTAGTGATGGCATTGCCAAAAAAGAAAAGGAAAGGAAGACTAGAAGGTTATGGAATTATTTTTACAATGCACACAAGGAAACAAAAGGATATTTATAAAGAAACACAGACAAGCAGGACAGTTTTGAAAGTAACATATTGAAATTATGATGTACTTTTTAAAAAAAAACATCAAGTTGCACATAATATTCATGGTTTCCCATATAGTCATCTTTTTTTTCTGTGCTGCTCTATAGGGGTGTGTGTGTGTGTGTGTGTGTGTGTGTGTGTGTGTGTGTGTGTGTGTTAAGAATAAAAATAAAAGACATATTTATCTGTTTCATTAGAATGATTGGGTTATGGCCACAGACCCTCCCTCAGCCCAGTTGCAAGGGATTGAAAAGTGCATTCACTGGCAAGAAACTGGAAACAGCAAAGAGGTGGATTTTCTTCAAGATGACTAGTAAAAGGGAGGAAAGATATAGGACGAGAGCTTGGGAGAAACAATAGATATCAAGGCTAAGTGAAAATTCTTTTGAGCATGAGAACGACCTGGCCATATCTGTAGGCACGTATAGGCACACATAATGGGGAGAATGAGTAAGAGAGGGCAAGATTTAGGGAACAAGATTCCAGAGGAGACAGGAGGGAAATGAGTCAAGGGTGCAATCAGAGGGTTGGACCGAAGTTATAGCAAAATCTCAGAGCAGCACCTTTTGTGCTAATAGTAAAGAAGTAGAAACAAAGAAGATGATTGGAGAAAGAGCCAATGGATTGTGGTCTACGAATGCAATAGTAGATTATTGTGTTGTAGGAAATGATTACTACAATGACTACAGAAAAATATGGGAATACTTGTATGAACTGATGCAATGGGAAATAAGCAGAATCGGGAAAACATTCTACGTCATGACGATGATATAAATGGAAAGAAAAACCACAAGATCGAGATTGAGCATTAGGAAAATATAATGGCTGTAATATATTGTCTAATAAGACGAGATAGCAGAAGGTACCTCCCTCGGATTCTCTGGCAAGGCAAGAGACCATGGTTCTAGAACACTACTTATAATAGCTTTTTTTTTCATATGTTGCTTAGTTTTGCAAAGCTTTTTTCTTTCTTCTTTTTTATTATAAAGGATGGCTTTCTGGGAGAGATTACATTTTCTGGAAAATATGAGAAGTGTAAAAATAAAAAAATGTCAATAAAATTTATATTAAAAACCAGAAGGGTTGGTTGTTGGCAAGGAGAAGGGCCACCTCTCTCTTAAAGGCAAGTCAAGGAGAGGATTGGTGAAATTATAAAGGAGTTCTGAGATGTGGAGTAAGGAAGATGAAGGAGCTTTTGATGGATGAATATATTACCATATAATGAACAAAGCAACATTAATACACACAGCACAGTTTGAGTTCCTCTTTACATTTATGCAGGTACCGTTTTATTCAAGGTTGTATTTAGGAAGAAGGAGCCCAGAATGTAAAGGTTGGAGGAACCTCAGCGTTCATCTTGGACCGAGTACCCACACAGCAGGCAAGTGGTTATCCAGGCTTTACTTGAGGATCTCTGATAAGGGAGAACTCATTCTCTCCTGAGGCAGACGATTCCACTCATGGAGAGAGCCAGTAGTCGGGAAACTTTTCCTAACAGATAGTTTGATAGGCTTTGCCTCTAGACCTGGCGTAGCCTTAACTTCACCTTTGATCTTAAATGAGAATTTTACATTTCTGGGTACAAGTTCCTTCCTGAGGCAGCGAGACTATTGGATTCTGAGGGGGTTTTCCAGCACAGAGTTTCTATGTCTATGAGTTCTGATCTCCCTGGAGGGATGGACCTTGGAAACCTCATTGCTCATTTGATAGCTAGTTGTTCCTGCATGATTTTGTTCAGGGTCTTGCTTATATAAAGAGCAAATTCAACTTGACATGGGCCACAAGTTTACTCACTGCAGAGTCCTTCATTTTTGGTCTAGTTTAATTTGGAGAATTTCTAAGTTGTCTCCTTAACCTGATGCAGCACATAAATAATAGATTGATCAGTCAATTAACATGCATTTTATCAAGTGCTTTGTAGGGTGCTAGGGACTAGGGAATTTCTGGGGACACATAAATGAATGATATCTGCATTCAGGGTGTTTTCTATTTTAATGGGGGAAAATCAGAGAGCAGAACAGGTAAGTTGACAAACCTTTGGCTTTATTTTAAACATCACTTGGTCTTCCTGGAGTCTCTCAGGTTAATGTTATCAGACTGGGAGTCCTTGCCGGGTCACAGTCAGTGTGATGAACTTCAGACTTCAATTCAACTATGTGCCAAGCACCACCGTAACTCTGAGGTGTTACCAGGGACAGGAAAGGGGGGCTGGTTCACAACATGATCCTTATGCTCCTCTCCACTTCCAAAAGAGAGAATAGAACTCAGTCATACCATACCTAGCTTCGTCCATTAGGGCCTGCTTGAAAGCAGGACTTTCTAACAACTAAACTCTCTCTCTCTTTGGATGGAGAATATTCCAAGATTCTTGATTCCTAGGAATCTAGACAATAATCTCTTGATTTTTAATCAGGGAGGTAGCCCAACATCCATGGAGATTCTATTCCTCTGTTGGTCAGGGAAGTGTATAAAAATGTAGATTCTCAAACTTGATTATTACCAAAATTATGTTGCTTGAGCCCCCTTTTTAGAAAGATATTTTCTGTAACCACTGGTTAGAGACTGGTCTCCATACCCTAACTTTGTGCTGATTTCTGCTAACCATTCTGCTTCCCATGAAGTCCTTTGTGCTTTACTAACATCAAAAGCCATTCACAGCATTTCAGGTTTGAATATCTGGTTTTATGGGGAGAAGAATCAAATACAAATAAAATAAGATTAAAGGATGGCAAAGAAATCAATCAGAAATGAGTGCCAGTTGCTACCAGGCAGAGTAAGGATCAATGAAAAGAAAAGGAGGGAAGAATATTTTTAGCCTATTTTCTACTCAGTTTTTAGGGTAATAATTCCTTACCGAGTTGAAAATGAATTATTTTTGATTCCTACAATAGAGTATATCCGTATGGCTAGTCTTCCAGGCTTTTTTTTTTTTATCATTTTGACCCCACATTTCAAGTCATCAATTGATTCTCATGTCTCTGCCACTCAGCCTCCATGACCTCTCCCCTCTTCACAGTCATTCAGTTAAGTAATATTTATTAAACATTTATGTACCAGGTATTGTGCTAAGCACTGGGGATAAAAATAAAAGCACAAGACAGTCCTTGCCTTCAAGAAACTTACAGTTTAATAAGAGATATGACATATAAACAACTAAATACAAACAAAATTTAGATAGCATAAATTGGACATATGCAATGGAGATAAGGCATCAGAATTAGGAAGGGTTGGAAAAGGCTCCCTGTAGGACTTGAAGGAATCCAGGGGGCAGAGATGAGGAGAGAGGAGATGGGAAACAGTGAAGATTCACAGTCAGGAGATGGAATGAGGCAAACAAACTGACACATTAGCAGGCTATTACAAAAGTCCCAGCATGAAGTAATGAGAGCTTGCACTAAGGTGGTAGAAATGTCCAGGAGAGAAGAGGTCTAGTCCAGAGATGCTGCAAAGGTGAAATCAAGGAGAGACTGGTGCAGAGATGAAACTGACAAAAGATGTGGAAAAGGAGGGCTACAGAAATGAAATAGATTAGAGATGCTACACTGGGTGGAATAGACAAGGGCTGGTCCAGAGGTGAAATGGGCAAGAGATATTGCACAGGTGAAATGAACAAGAGATGATGAAGCAGAGGTGAAATGGACAAGAGAAGATCTATTGGTGAAATCAAGAAGAGACTGTTGCAGAGGCGAAACTGACAAAAGATGTGGAAAAGGAGGGCTGCATGCAGAAATGAAATAGATTAGAGATGCTTCAGAGGTGAAATAGACAAGGGCTGGTACAGAGGTGAAATGGATAAGAGATGATGATGCAGAGGGGAAGTGGACAAGAGAGGCTCTATTGGTGAAATCAAGGAGAGCCCTTGCAGAAATGAAATCTATAAGAGATGTTGAAGAGGCAAAACTGATAGGCCACAGCAATAGTTTAAATATGGAGGAGGGAGAAATAGTGAAAAATATAGGATTATTCCTAAAGTGCCAAAGGAAGGAGGTAGGGAAGGCTTAGGGGGAAAGACTTAATTGGGGGCATAAGGAGTTTAAGATGTCTGTTGGGCCATGGGTTTGAGATGTCTGGAAAGCAGCCAGACATGTGAGATTGGGGGTTAGCAGAGTGGCTGGGGGAGGGGAGGTAAATATGCAGAACATCAGCATAGAGAGGAATCTGTACCTCTTCTTGCTGGGGCTACTCTCATTCAGTCCTCCCAGCTGCATTTAAATCTCCCACTATGCAGCCTCACCAGTCAGTTTGACAGTGAGCCTATTTCACAGTGTGGACTACAACACCCAGAATTCTTAGCTGGCCTTTGGCTGCTTCCGACTTTACCCTGCAATGAATCAGCTCTTTTCATGGTCAAGTTACACCAGGTGCTAGGCCAATACAGATAAGAGTGAAACAGTTTCTGCACTCTAGGAATTGTGTTCCACTGGGGGAGAAACATGTCCCCAGATAAGTGAATCTAACAAATAAACAAGAATGCAAAGGAAATTTGAGCAGTGGGGAGGACCAGCAAGTGGGGAAATCAGAAAAGGCCTCTTGGAGTGGGTGGCTTTTTTTTTTTTTTTTTTTTTTTTTTGGTTTTAAACCCTTGTACTTCGGTGTATTGTCTCATAGGTGGAAGATTGGTAAGGGTGGGCAATGGGGGTCAAGTGACTTGCCCAGGGTCACACAGCTGGGAAGTGGCTGTGAGTAGGTGGCCTTTGAATTGAAAGCTACGGATTCCAAGAGGGAAAGGGGAGGGCAGAGAGCCTTCCAGGCTCGCAAAGGGACAGAGAAAAGTGGTATCACAACACGGTACGGGGAACAGCAAGATTGGTACAGGAAGGGAATAAAGGAAAGTGATGCATAATCAGCCTGGAGAGAGAAAATGAAGTCGGATCATGAGAAGATTTAAATGCCAAACAGAAGCATTTGTGTTTTATCATAGAGGCAAGAGGGAATCATGGAGAAAGAAAACTTCTTAGTCAATAGAGGGATCTGGCCAGATTTGGGCTTAAGGAATATCCATGTGGCAGCTTTGTGGGAAGATCCCTTGGAGACGGCAGGGAGCCCAGCTAGGAGGTGGGAGGAGATGAAGGCCTGAACTGAGTGACTGGAGAGAAGGTGATGGACAGGAGAGACAGGGAAGAAATAGAATTAAGAGGAATTGGCAACTGATTGAATTGGAGAATTGAAAGAAAGGGATCATCGTGTGATCCTAAACTGAGATCTGAAAGCCCCTCAGGGCCATCTAGTCAGATGTCCTTTTCTTTTCCAGCTTAGACAACTGCTCAAGGCCACACAGTTAGGAATTAAGGAGGATGCCAAGGCTGTACCACGGGGTGCCTGGGAGAGAACTGGGAACCCTGACATAAGCTGGGGAGTTAGTGTCCTCCCGAAGTTCATTTCTTAGGTGATGAAGGCAATGATGATCCCTGGATTTAAAGTGCTATCATTGTAAAGCTGAAAAAGCATTAAAACAAAATGATATTATTTAACTTTCATAATAGGCCTGGGTGAGGAGTGCATCAGATGTGCTGAATTATTTTTCTCCCTTAAAAAAATACTATTTGGCTTATGGGGTGGCTTTCTGGGAAGGAGACAGGAAGAGAACCTATTGGGGATGTAAGAAACAGAAAATGTCAACAAACATTCATTTCAAAATAAAAACAAAAAAAGAAAAGAACCCAGCGGTCTGTTTTCTGGGAGATAGAGATGGGGCAGGTGCTATTATCCTCTTCATTTTGCAGATAATTAAACAGACACAGTGAGTTGCTCAGGCTCCCTTAATCTCCCACCATGCAGTCTCACCAGTCAGTTTAACCTTTCAAGGAGTGGACTACAACACCCAGAATGCTCAGCAAGCCTGAGGCTGTTTCTTACTCTGCCTGCAATGAGTCAGCTCTTTTCATGGCATGTTCTGCCATGTTTATGATGAAGTTGATCTCTTAAAGCATCCTGGATGTTTTACTTTCACCACCAATCTGTCCACCATTTAGGAAGTCTTCCCCCTCTTCCATGGACTAGTCACCCAGGCAGGGAGGAAGGCTGTGAGTTTCTGGGTGCCCAGCAGAGCCCCAGCTCCCCACGGCCCAGTCTTCTGGGTGATGAGCCTCCCTAGGAAATGAGCTCCCTGGCAGATGCTGCAGATTTGGAGATTTCCCTGCTTGGGAGGCCCTGCCAGGGCTGCATCTGGGCACAGAGGCTTGGAGAGCCCAAAGCCACCTTCATACCTGGGTGATGCTTGGGAGGAGGATTCTGGTATCATCCTTTAATCAAATGGACCAGACTTCAGCCGAGTCTGTTGAAAATAACCCGATGCTTCTAGAATATCAAGGGAAATGATGAAAAGGAGTGATGAAGGGGGAATGGCACGTCGGACCTCCAACTAGATGATGTTGGTAAGAGAAGAGAGGGAGATCAATGGAACAGAGCAGGCGAGGGAGATTTAGAAACAACAGAACTCAATAAGCCTCTGTGTGATAAAGCAGAAAACAGAAATTACCCAGGGACAAAGCTCCCCATTTGATTAAACCTGCTGGGAACCCTGGAAGGCGGCCGGCTGCAAATTAGGCTTAGACCAATAGACCATATTCCACAATACATTCAAAATGGATACACAACCCTCATATTAAAGATCAGACGATAAAAGGGGAAGGAGAGAAACCGATTCTATTCCTCTCGAAGCCAGGAGGAGGAAGAGGAGGAGGAGGAGAAGGAGGAGGAGAAGGAGGAGGAGATGTTTTCTTAAGCAAACAAGAGATACAGGCAATTACGAAAGATAAAATAGATAATTTTGATTTTTTGAAACTGAAAAGCTTTTGTACAGATAAAATTAAGCTATCCAGGGTAAGAAGGGAAGTGGTTGAATAGGGGAAAAATCTTTACATCAAATTTCTCTGATAAGAGTTTGGTAGCCAAGACACATACACACACACACATACGCACACGCACACACACGTATATATTATATGTATATGTTCACATACATTTGCATGTAGAATACATGCATTCTATAGATATACAAGCATGTATGGATAAATAATATATCAATATGATAAATTAATTCTCTAGGATATATAATTCAATCTAGTTCATCTATGTACATGTGTATAAATTTACGCTCGTGTGTGTAGGCATGTTATATATTAATATAATAAATTAATTCTGTAAGACATAATTCAATATAGCTTATCTATGTATATGTGTATGAGCATACACTCATGTGTAGGCATGTAATATATTAATATAATAAATTAATTCAAAATATGATTCATGTATGTGTGCATATGTATTTACATATATATACACTAGTTATTCTTCAATAGATAAATAGCCAAAGAATATGATCAAACAGTTCACAAAGGATGAACTACAAAGTTCACAACTACATGAAACAATGAGCCAAATTACCAATAAGAAAAGTGCAAACTAAAACAGTCTTAAGTTTTTACCTCACATCGTGAAAAATGGCAGACATGACCAAATGGGCAACCATCGATGTTGACGGGCTATGGAAGACTAGACACCCTGAATATGCTGTGTGATGGGTCTATGAAATGGTAAAACCATTTTGGAATGTGATTTAGAATGATGCCAAGAAAGGGACTAAAATGTCCATCCCCATCGAGCCAGTTTCCGTGTCTGAGCTTATACTCTAAGGAAGACATTGAAAAGGAGAAAAAAAAATCTCCTTGTACTCCAAAATATTTACTATAAGACTTCTTATGATCACTAGGAATGGGAAACAAGGTCAATGCCCATCGATTAGGAAATGGCGAAACAAATTGTGATACATGAATGTAATGGATTCCTGCGCTGTAAGAAATGATGTGTGTGATGACTACAGAGAAGCCTGGAAAGATCTCTTTGAACTGATTCAGAATGAAGTCTGCAGAGCCAAGAAAACAAGCTATGGAGGAACCACAACAATGCCAATGAAAAGAACAATCCCACACCAAAAAATCCAAAGGAGATGTAACAAAAGTATCAGGACCGAGCAGGACTCAGAGGAAGAGATAGGAGAGGACATCTCTAAGTCCCTCTTTCATGGAGGTGATGTAAAAATTAAAATGAATATAGAATAATAACTTCAAATATTATATTATTTTCATTTTTATTTTGAATATTTTCTCATATCAAATAATATATTTTTAAAGAGTTATAATCACTAGAAGTAAAGGAATAAAAAAGGTAACAAAATAAAACTGTGTGCCAAGCTAATCTACCTGTTCAAAAGCCCTGCGTTCACAGCTGCCCTCATTCCAAGAGAAGAGGCCTAGACCCCCAGCTCCCCCCAATTTATCTCCTGTCTACATCAGCACATAATGACAGGAAGTCAGTGGACTCCTGGGTAATGTAGTTCAGAGGTACAAGATTTCCAGTTACAGAGTGGGAGGTCCACAGGGGTTACACATGGAGCATGTTTTCAGAATTTTTTAATGGATCCTTCACGTGTGTTGATTTTTTTTCTTCCTAAAAATGACTATTTTTCAAGTGGGACACCTCTCTGAGTGGGGGAGAGGGAGGGATACTATAGGGATGCAAGAAACAGAAAATACTATTTATTTAAAAGAAAATAATATAGTAGTTTGTGTTTTTTGGGGGGCGGAACGGGGATGGTGTGGGGCTCAAGGTCATCTTGCTAATATGGATTGCCTAATTGAGCTGTAACACTCTTAGAGGCTTCCTGAGTCAGGAGCCCCGAGTTCAGCTGGTGGCTCTGGTACTTCTTTACTTCATGACCTTGGACAAGTCGCCTGTCAAAGCCCAGCTTGGGCCGCCATCTTTCAAGTGGGGACGGCGACAGTCAGGTGCCCGGCTGGCCCAGTCGTTGTGGGTGGGAGGAGGAGAGAACTTCCACCGTCAGCCCTGCAGAAGGGAGACACTCGCCAGGGCAGGAGCATTCGGCGTGTGCGATCCCCACATTCCTCCACATTCATCCACGCGGTCCCTCGATTCAGGGCCAGCAGCAACTGAGGCAAATCGTCTCCCTGTTTTACATGCAGCATCAAATAGTTCTTTTTTATCTTCCTGCATAATAAATGTCCCCATAAAAATGTTATGGTAATGGGAAACTTTGGATGCGTTTTTCATCTCCTGTGTCACCCTCTCTCTAAAAGAATGAAGTTGATAAATTGTTTTATGTACATCTCATTTTAGAACCCAGTTAATCTTTTTCTTATTTTAGCCTGGCTCTGTCGAATGTTCTCAGTGTTAGAGTTTTGGCCTTGGATGGTTTGCAAAGCTTAATATAAAACCGTTCTAGAAAAATAGAATCCTCCGAAGACTTTTTCTTAATAAAATTGAGTAATGCTATTTACGTGATAACAATGGCGTGATTGTCCCGAAATAAACACGATACATCATGTGCGAGGCCTCATTAAGCAACTTAACCATGTCTGTGCTTCCACTTCACGGGAGGGATTGAAAGGCCTGTTTAGAAGAATTGTGTCAGCATTTTGCTCCTGAAAGTTCTAAAAACATCCCTGAAGCCGGTGTTGGCAATTTTTCTGGACTCATCGAGTCAGATTTTGAGGCTGCCTCAAGGGGTCCAGAAGGGATCCCTGGAATCTCGGGTCGTTACGGCCCGGCAAGGTGGAGCGAAATCTGAAATTTCTGAAATCTGAACTCTGAAAGCCTTCGGTCAGTGGGTGGCTGGAAGAATCCCAGGACTTCAGCCCTGGAAGAGACGCGAAAGGTGGTCCCGGGGCCGCAGAGAGAAGGACAGGGCTGGGCTCTTGGACCTTTCTGCTCTCGGATCCCGTGATTTGTTTCCCAACTGCCCGGCCAATTCTTCACAATCTACTTTGTGGGCCCGTGACCCAGCCGTCTCCAGTGCCCTTTTGGAGAGGTAAACCCCAGGGGTCTCTCCTCCAGCAACCACCACCACCATTTATAGAGGGTTTACTATGTGCCTGGCACTGTGCTCACTGGTTTAAAATGACTGTCCCATTGGATCATGATAAGCTGATAGGATTCCCCTTTTACAGATGGGGAAACAGAGGAAGCCAGTGGATCCATGACTTGCCCAGGGTCCCGTAGCTAGTGTTTAAGGTCAAATTGGAACTCAAGCCTTCTTGATTCTATGCCCAGATTTGGCGAGCCCATACTTTCTCCTGGATTCGACGATCATTTCCAGGTAAAAAGATTCCCATGTCTCCCAATACAGCCTTCTTTTCTCTCTGTTTCCAGTTGCCTGCTGGGATATCTACACCTCCATTTCCCAAAGGCATCTAACAGAAATCCAGAGCAGAGCCGGGTGTCTTTTCCCTGCAGCCTCCCTGGGCACACTCCCAGCCTCAGCTTCCCTCTCCCTTCTTGGCTCTCGCTGTCCCCCTCCTTCCAGGTGCCACAACGGCTCCTCCTCAGCCTCCTTTCCTCTGGCTCTCCCGCCGCACCATCGCCCTGGCTCCGGCCCTCGGCCCTCTTGCCTGGACCCCCTCAGCCGCCTTCCCCCTGGTCTTCTCCATTTGGGGCTCCCTCGTTTCTCACCCCGCAGCAGCCAAAGCTTCCTCCTGGAAGCCTGGCATGGCCGCGTCACTGCCCTACCCGAGGAGCTCCCGTGTCTCCCCGCTGACTTTTGGATCCCAGACCAAGTCCCCGGCTTGTCCCTCAAAGCCCTCCACGATCTGTCCCTCCCGTCCTTCCACGCCGACGCCAGGGTGCCAGCCTCGGAGCAGGCCGATATTTGGGGCTTGTTTGTGGACGGCGCCTCCAATATATGTCAATCCCCTCCGAGGATTTGAACTCAGGAAGACTCATGTCCCTGACCTCAGGCCTGGCACTCTGTCTACTGTGCCACGTCTCTGCTCAGGCCTGGCACTCTGCCCAGCTGGCTCTCCCCTGCTTCTGTGACCGGACAAATGTGGATTCTCAGAAGGTCCTGGCCAGAAGGGACCTTGGGGATCACTGGGCTTCCGCCCAGTCCAAACCCTCAATTGAAAACAAAAGAAAACATTTTTTTTTCACTGAGCACCTACTCTGTGCCAGGGCCTGGGGACACCCAGACGGCCTCTCGTAGGCAGGGGTCTGGGCTGAGACTTACAGGGAGGCGAGGGGGCCTTCCAGGGGAAAGGTCCAGCCTGGGCAGAGGCCTCCTGGAAAATAAAATGAGGACCACGTCGGGGATTTGCATTTCTTCTTATTAATGAGGAAGCCGGATCTAGGAAGGCAGCAGCTTGTCTAAAACTGCAGGAGGAGCCGGGGACGACCCAGGATCCAGATCCAGGCCTCAGATTCCAGACACTTTTCTACCGAAGCACACAGGCCCTTCCCCTACTGTCTCCAGGGCCCCAGGCTTTAAAAGGATTGTGGGAGAGGTCTGTCCCACCTCCCCAGCCTTGCAGGGCCCGAAGCCCCTTCCCCTCGGCCTCCGCCACGAAGAGCACCAAAGGTGCCCCAAGAGATCCCCAAATTTCTATTTAACTAAACTTCAATCATCCTTGATTAGCCCCAGGGCCCAGAAGCACTTTTCCCCCAATCACGTCAAGACAAGACACAGGGCTCATTGTGTGGAGCATACAAAATCAACCGTCTGCCTTCTGGATAATTGACCTTTTGGGTTTTTTCTCTGCTCATTTCCAAAGAAGCTCAATTACCAAATCAGAGGATGTCAGAGCCGGCAGGGACCTTGGAGATCAGCCAGCCCGACTCCCTCATTTTGCTGGGGCTGAAACAGGCCCGGAGAGAAGGGAAGGGAAAGGGGGGGCCCATGGTTAGTGAGCAGCAGAGGCCAGGCCCAGACGGAGGTCTCTGGTGACCCTGCTCAGTCATGCCAGTCTGCACCGTGGCTTTTACAGAGCTCGAGTCTTCTCTCAGACACAGAGGAGAACAAAACCCCAGCAAGAGCAAGCCACTGGGGCCCGGGGGTGCGAGGGGCCGGCTCCAGGAAGCTGCCACCAATGACTTCCTCACCTAGGACAGAGTGGGCAGGCCTGTGCCTCCAGGAACCCGCCTCTGGGCACTCCTCTGGCCCTCTGGCCTGGGACTCGGCCCTTCCCCACACGCCGGGGCCACAGAGGGGTCCGGCCTCTCTTCTGCTGCTGCTGGGGACACCCACACCTGCCATGAGCCCCCTCCTTCTTGGGGCTGCTGGGCAGCGGCACACCGGATGGGAGAGCCTGATGGCGGCCACCCTGTCCCCTCTTTCCACAACCCGGCTCAGATTTTACACAGTTTCTATATATACTGCAGCCACCGCACCAGATTTACTTACAGCTGTCGCACGTCTCGAGGGCCGGACGAGTCTGTCCCTCGGCTCACGCCGGGCCGGGCCACACAGGGGGCTTAGACCTCGCTCCAGGGCATTTAGCTCCTTTAAATCCCATGAAGAAGTCCAGCTCCTGGACTGGGGTGACTTGTTCTCCTGACTTTTTAATGACCACAAGGTTATCCAGAGCCATTGCCATCACCATCGTCAGCGCCATCGCCATCGCCATTGCCCGCCATTGCTTGTTTCCCCTGAAACAGAGAGAACAAATGCAGAGAGTCAAAGACGTGAGGCCTCTGTGCATGGGCCCATGTTGGCCTAGGCCTGTCCCTTTAGTGCATTCTCTTTCTCTCCCATTGAAACAGCATCAAGAAAAGACAGAGCCAAGTGAGATGTAGGACGTGGCTGACTAGTGCCTTTACACATTTTTTTAAACTAAATTTTATTTTTTAAGCCCTTCCTTCTGTCTTAACATCAATACTGTGTGTTGGTTCCAAGGCAGAAGAAAGCCAAGAGCCAAGACTAAGTGCCTTTCCCAGGGTCATACGGTTAGGAAGTGTCTGAGGCTCTATTAGAACCCAAGACCTTCCATCTGTAGACCTGACTCTATCCATGGAGCCCCCCAGCTGCCCTCGGGCAAGTCCCTTTTGAGCATGTCCCACTTTTTTGCCAAATGGCCAATGACCAGTCTGTATCTTTGTTATTTGGCTACCATATTGGAACTCACTAAAGAATTTTTGTGAGTTGTTCTCATCCAGGCATGGGCTACTTTGTCTGTGAGTCATCGTGATTTCCTGGAAGCAGGTTCTCCAAGGTCTTCCACGGTGGGCACGTGGGATGGGTAGCCAGAGATGGGTCATGCGCTGGACCATTGGAGGGTAGGCACGCCTCTGTGAAATGCTTGATTTCTAGGGTATCCCAGCGTACAGCAGGCACACAGAAATGCTTGTTGACGTAGGTTCCCAGAATGAGAGCTCTCAGGGTAGAAGGGACCGTAGGTGCCCTCTTGTCCAGCGCTGTTGTTTTATAAGGGAGGTGATTTGTCAAGGTCGTACAGTCACAAGGGGAAGACCTGGGATGGAATTGAGCTGAGCTTATTGAATGGCTCCACTGCTTCCTTTGCAGGGTGCTGGAGAGGAAAATGTCCTGTAAACCTGAAAGGGCGGTAGAGGGGCAAGTCACTGAACCCCTATCACCCAGCCCTCACCAGCTTCTGCCTTGGAACAACAACACACAGCATGGATTCTAAGATGTAAAGTGAAGGTTTAAAAACAAACAAACAAACAATCTGGCCTTCAGTGGGCAAAGAGAACTTACAGCTAGCCCTAGAAGGGAACCTCGGCAGTCATCAGGTCCAGTGACATCCCTCTCAAATGGGCTCGTAATTTCATCAGGGTCAAGAACTACTCCCCCTCTGCGGATGAAGGTCTTGGCTTTCCCTGCAATCTTCAGTCTTAGAGAACTGCCTGGGTATCATATGTGTCCCATGTCACACACACATATATGTTATGTATATAGCTGATAGGTATAAGCAGAAATTGAACTCAGAGGAAACTGAGGCCCAGAAAGGAAAAACCAATCAATGATCCTAAAGGACTGGAAGTTAGTGTGCCATAGTGCAAGGAGTCTGGAACTTCCAGGGAAAAGACCTGGGTCTGAAAACCAACCCTTCTACTGAATGCTGTTATATTCAAACTCTGAGAATTATTAGTCTCACCTTGATTGACAAAGGAGACAGTTAGAGACATCGGAATGTTCCTGGATGCCATGAAGACAGGAGCAAAGGCAGTTGGCCTGAGGATATAAATACCCCTAATAGTCATCTGGGAGGGGTCTGTGGTCTTTGGTCTTTGATCTTGACCATTGATCTTTGATCTTGATCTTGGAGCAGTGATCTGTGGGTCTCTGACCGTGGGTCATTGATTTCTTTCTGATCCTCCCTAGATCTTTAGGCATTTGAATCATCATTAGATATTTAGGTATCTGAGCCCAGGTGGTAACCGGGAGGAGGGAAGGTGAAGAAGCAGAGGGAGGTGAAGGGTAAATATTTCCTATAAGGCTGAGATACCACAAACTGATAATAAAGAAGCTGAGAAAGATCATCATATCTGTACCAACCAAGCAGATTGCCCTCTCTGGTTTGGCGTGGCCAAGCTGAGCCAGAGGAGTGTGAAACCACTAGCTCCAGCTTTACTGAAACAACAGCCTACAGTCCTGAGGGATAATTGATCATAGGTATTAGTGTGACAGGGTCTCCTATCCCCAATCCGTTCCTGATTATTCCTTTCCCTATTAAACATGAATAGATAAAGTTTCATTAAGTACTTTCCTGAGTGGTCATTACATCAGACCCTTGAGGAGGGAGCAATGCAGTCAGATGAACAATATAATCCAAGGCTAATAGAGTCCAACATTAAGAATTAATCCAACCCCAGTTGGGACCTGAAAGGGTTACCCATCCACCAGACCATTAAGGGTCCTACCTTGGCACTGTTATATAGAAATAAGAATTATATCATCAAACAAAGGTGACTGAGTTGGTGTCCCTCAGTCACCAGCTACCATGGGGAATACAAAGACATAGCTTCCCTAACCAATATCCCCTAGAAGCCTAGTAGCATCTCTAAGAGTCCCTACTTTCATTATAACACTGCCTGGGTGATATTGGGTTGTTGTGTAAGGTCTCTGAGCCTTAGCCTCCCTCTCTATCAAATAGGAAGGAAAGAAACAAACCTACTCTGTGCCAAGCCCTGAGCCTGGGACTTTACAAATATTATCTCATCTGATCCTGAGATAGTGCTGTTATTATATCCATTTTTATAGGTGAGGAAGCTGAGGCAGACTGTGGCAAGTGACTTGCCTAGGGTCCTACAGAAATGGGAAACATATTGCCTGCTTCTGGGGATCCAAATGAGAATAAATGCATGTGAAAGTATTTGGTTGCCGCAGAAGGCTCTACCGACAGGATTTAGTCCAGCTGTGTCCAGTAGCTCCCCTCCTCTGGGGGATAGGAGCAGGATAGCAATCAGGGCAGGGCCTTGAGGGATGAAGCAAATCTATTATGACATTATGGGAATTTGTGTTCTCCCTGAATCTGAGGGCTTTAGGCGTTGACACTGTCCTGAGGGAAGTGCTAGTTGCTTGGATTTTCATTCCAGGCTGCCAGCACGGCCCCTTCTGGGACTGAAAGCGCCCCCTAAATCATGCCGTAGACATTGAGCTACCTGCAGATGATTCCTGGCCTGTCAGAATTGGGGATTATTTTGGTGCTTCAAACCTATCTCTGGGATTTTAGTTTTGAAGATTGCACAGACGCCAGACTGGGCCAAAGATACACACATATCACATTCCCAGCCTGAAGGCAGGTGGCCTTGGAGGCTTTTCTTCAGGGCCATCCCTGGTCCTCCCCAAAGCTAGAAATGGGCTTAGATCCGCAGGGCAGCCGATTGAGAATCACAAAGCTTTGGGTTCCAGGCTCCACTGGGCCAGATTTAATGGGCCAAGAGAACTTGAGAGAGGGTAAACTTTTGTACCCGGATCCAGAAATTCAACTTTGCAAATCCTAGATGGGGGAGGCATCCCCAGACAGCAGCAGTTCTGCTGAGGATTAGCGCAGTGCAAGCTCACTGTGTCGGCAGGAGCCACAAGGGTGGTCCTATGGTGGCCTTAGGCTCCAAGAGCAGAGGCATCCCCTGCAGGAGGAAAGAGGTGACCATCCTGCTGATCCCTGTCCTGGTCAAGCCAAGTCAATTAGCAATTGGTAAGCACCTACTATGTGCCAAGAGCTGTGCCAAGTGCTGGGCACACAAGACAACACAAAAATCAGTCCCTTTCCTGAAGGAACTCGTAGAGTGATAAGGAAGACGACCCGCAAATAGTCGTGCCCCAACGAGACACACACAGGATGAACGGACAAATTGGAAAGAATCTCTGAGGGAAGGCACTCATATTCAGGACAACCAGGAAAGGGTTCTTGCAGAAGGTGGGATTCTAGCTGGGGCTTAAAGGAAGCCAGGAAGGCAAGAAGCAGAGGTAAGGAGCGAGGAAGGCCCAGGCAGAGGAGACAAGCCAGTGAGAATGCATAGCAGCAGCGGGCAGAGGGCTGAGAAAAAAGCAAGGAGGCCAGGGTCACTGGATCATGGGGCATAGAGAGGGAGGTAAGGGGCAGAAAGACTGGAAAGGCACAAGGGGCCAGGCTAGGGAAGGCTCAACAAGCCCAGCAGAGGATTTATCATCATCATCATCATCATCATCATTATTACCCCATACCTCTTAGAATCTATACCAAGTATCATTTCCAAAGCAGAAGGGCAGTAAGGGCTAGGCAATGGGGTTAAGTGACTTGCCCAGGGCCACACAGCTAGGAAGTGTCTGAGGCCTGCTTTGACCCTAGACCTCCTATCTTTAGATCGGGCTCTCAATCCACAGAGCCACCTCACTGCCCCCCAGAAGATTTTACTATTGAGCCTGGAAGCCACAGGGAGCCAGTGGGGTTCATAGAATAGGAGAATGACATGGTTGGAGCTGCAACTTAGGAAGACCTTTGATGGCTGAGTGGGTTTTGGCTTGAGTGGGATCCAAGAGATCCAAGGCAGAGAGATCCACCGGCAAGCTACTGTGATGGTCCAGGATGAAGTGATGAGAGCCTGGACCAGGCAGGGTCATAGGAGAGAAGGGGGCATAGACAAGAAACATCATGAAGGGAGATTGGAGAATTGACAGGACCTGGTGACAGATCGAATGAGAGGCCAGAAAGAGTCAGAGACACAGAGACAAAGACAGAGAGATCACCAAGTAAAATAGTAGAGAAGCAGAAGGGAAGAGGGCCCAAGACAGTCTTTGGGTTCAGTAGACACAACCTGGATGGAGATCCAACAAAAGATACTGAGAAGAAGTGGTCAGGGAGGTAGGGAAAACCAAGGAAGAAAGGGCAGCTTTGTGACTCAGTAGATAGAGTGCCAAGCCTAAGGGTGGGAGGTCCTGGGTTCAAATCTGGCCTTAGATACTTCTTAGCTGTGTAGAACCGTGCGCAAGTCACTTCATTCCAATTGCCTAGTCCTTGTTGCTCTTCTGCCTTGGAACCAATACACTGTATTGATTATAATACAGAAAATAAGGGTTTAAAAAGAAAAAAAAACTCGAGAGAGTGCCAGATTGGCCAAGAGGACACAAAGACAAGAGTTGCGAAAATGACATGAGCTTTATCAATGAAGAGATGATGGCAACTTTGGAGAGAGCAGTTTTGATTGAATGATGAGGTTGGATAGCGAAGAGAAGAGAGAAAGTGAGGTCAGAAATGGAAGCATCAGCCATTGCCAGCCTTCTCAGAGAGTTTAGCTCTGATGACGGGTAGAGGGGATGGAGGGATGGATTCAGGGAGGGCCTTTGTGAGGAGGAAGGAGATGGGCATGTTTGCAGGAAGTAGAGCACCAGCTAGGAGACAGGGAGACTGAAGATCAGAGAGGGAATGCGAGCGACCAGCAGAGGGAACAACATTCATGATAAGGCAGGGTGGAATGGAGCCACGGGTGCATTGCCTTCACGAGTGGAAGAAGGGGCCACTCTTAATGTGAGACAGGGCTGAAGAAAGAGGTGAATGCAGAAGGCACTGGGGAGATGGTGCATGACTGGGAGAGGAGGAGAAGAAGGAGCTCGGTTTTTTTTTCAGTGAAATAAGAGGCCAGGTTTCAGCTGAGAGGATGTCATCATCAGTCAGTCAATAAGCATGGATTAGCTCCCTACTGTATGCAGACACTCCGCTAAGATCTGGGGATGAGACAGTCCCTGCCCTCAATGAGTTTACAGCCCAATGGGGAAGACGAGAGGCAATCAGAATTGTGGAAACAAGAGACTGGATAAATTGGAGAGAATCTCCGAGGGAAGACTCAAAGGCTTCTTGTAGAAGATGGCACTTTAGCTGGACTTGGAGGAAGCCAGAAGGAAGAGGTAAGGATGGAGAACATTCCAGATACAGTCAGAGAAAATTCTCAGACTCAAGGGATGGAATCGATTGTCTGTAGAAGGAAACAGGAGGTCCACGTCACTGGATCCAGAAGTAGGAGTTGGGGAGGAAGATCAGCAAGGCAGGAGGACTAGGTCGTCAGGGCTTTGAATGCCAAACAGAGCCTTTTGTATTGGATCCAGGAGGTGATGGGGAGCCGTTGAAGTTTGTTGAGTAGGAATGAGATGATTGGGTCACACTTTGGTAGATGAATGGAGGAAGGACTGGAATAGGGAGAGACCTGAGACAGAAGGCCCATCAGGAGATCATGGCGATAGTCCAGCCTGGAGGTGATGAGGACCTGCATCAAGACGGGACAGTGCCGGAGGAGAGAAGGGGCTGTATTCGAGACACGCTGCAAAGGTGAAATCAACAGGCCTGGGCAACAGCTTGGATATGGCGATGGTGGTGGTGGCGGGACGAAAGAGGAAGTGAGGAGCTGACCCTTAGGCTGTGAGTGGTAGTACAGGAATAGGAGCCAAGGCAGGGGAGGGATAGTGGGAGGAATCCAAAGCTGAGGCTTTGCAGGGAAGGTTTGGCAATAAAAGGACCAGGGACGGAGAGCAGAGGAATGTCTAGGGAAAGCTGGTTCACTAAAGGGCCAAGATGGAGGGAGAAAGAGAGCGTCGTAGCCCTAGGAAGGAACGTGGGGAGGACCTGGAGGTCAGGGGGAGGACGGAGAGCAGCTTTAGAAGTGTAAGGGAAGGCAGAGAAATGGAAAATGACAGAAGATAAAAACCAGATAAAGGGATTTCTAACTCGATGAACATGGAAATGGAACCTGGGGCTTAATGGTAAGAAAGAACAAGGCTCTGACCTTCTCTGGGTGTTGCTGAGGTCTGACTGCATCTGGAGGATGGGCTGGTTCACTTTGGGGAGCTTCATTTAAAGAATAATATTGACAAGCTGGAGAGAATTTGGAGGAAGGAAACCAGGAGAAAGAAGGGCTTTGAGATCATGTCCTGGGAAGATTTACTGGGCGTGCTTACTCCATTAATTAATTACTCAACAAATACTTATTAAGAGCTGACTGTACCAGAAATTATGCTAAATGGTAGGGATACATGTAGGTAAATATTTAACAACCTGCTCCCCGGGGGAAATGTCCACATGATACACTTTTAAGTTTAATCTGCATTACTAATATTTTCTTAGTCACTCGTATGCCAGTCCACAAAACAGTCAAGTCTTGATTGGTAGTATTTGCTGATTTTCACTGAATTCACTGATTTCACACTGAAAATCTTAGCATCAGCTCTCACAAGCCAATTCAAGCAGACTGCAGAACGCCCCAGGATAGCCAGCAGATTGCTAAAACTAGGACACAAAGGAAAATGGCAATGTCTGAGGAACGTCAGGGAAAGTGGCACCCTTGGGCCCCTTGTGGGGGCCCGTGAATTGGTCCAGCCATTCTGGAAAGCAATTTGGAATGATATCCAGAAAGTCACTCAGTAAACTGTCCAAACCCTTGGGCCAGGCAAAGAAGGAAGAAAGGGAGCCCCAAGTATCCCCAAATATTTATGCCAGCTCCTTTTCTGGGCTCTCCCAGCTGAACTGTGATCTAGCGATAGGAGTAGGCCAGAAGAAGTGACAAAATGGACAGTTTCATAGAAAACTGGGAAGATCTTTATGAACTCCCGCAGGGTAAAGTGGGCAGAACGAGGGGGACGATTTATACGACGACAACGGCATTAGAGAGGAAAACAACTCACAAAGACTTTCGAGCTCTGATCAATGCAACAGTGAGCCTTGAGTTCAGAGGAATGAAGACGAAACACCCCCCCCCCCCCCACTGCTGCCAGGGAGCTGATGGACTTCAAATGCACCATGAGGCACATCTATTGGACACGGCCAATGTGGCGGTTTGTTGCTGTTGTTGGGCTGTGCTCACTTTTTTGATGAGGTTTTTAAAGATGTTCTATGGGAGGGCCATGCGGGGGAAGAGAGAGACAGACAGACAGAGGGAGAGACAGAGAGAGACAAAGTAAAACAAATGTAACATAAATATAAGTAAATTAAAAAATGTAAAAAAGAAGAAGAAATAAACTAAAAGGCAAAAGTGGAGCAGTCCCTGCCCTCACGGAGGTTACATTCTGTACAGTACGTAGAAAACATATGCTAATCAAATTCAAAATAACCTTGCCTGGGGAAGACATCTTTAACTGGGAGAAGATTTCTGGGGCACAGGAGAGCCGGCTTCAAGCATTTCTGCTCATTTCCAGATGTCAGAATGAGGAACAAAATACCAAAGCTATTAAGGAGCAGATTGAGTCTTATTGCAAGGGAAAATGTGCTCACAATGAGTAGCCCAGAGCAGAAGAGGTGGAATTCTTCAAGCAATGAAAGAGGGATTCGTGTTCCGTGACAGCTTGGAATCTGTGCCCTCGGAGGCTCCTTCCAACCCTGCAATCCCACTCTTCTAGAGAAACACCTGTCTTTTCTCTGCATCAGTTTCTCCATCTGTCAAACAAAGAAGCTCATTTTCATCCTAGGGCTGTTTCACATTCCAAAGAGCTGGGCTTCTGGAGGGAGAAGGCCCATTGCGATCAAGGCTCTGAGAACGTCTGTCCTCTCTTAACAGGAGGAAAAGTTTTGACTTAGTTTTGTCACCGTTTTGACTTAGTTCAGGGACTATGTGAGAGCTTTCAAGAAGAGCCGAAGAAAAAAGCCTTCACTCGAAGCTAATGGCAACAACAGAATCCATTTCTCTCCTTAGAACAAGCAGCCCTTCCGCTGAGAATTATAGTTAAAGGCAGAAATCAAAGCTCCTCACCTTCCTTCTAGTGAAGAAGTCCCTAGAAACTCCCACCGACCCAGCGGGACATGAGAAAGTAGAAATCATTAGAGACCAGTCGGGAGTGCTACCTGGCAGAGGTAACGAACGCATCATGGCTACACATGCTGAAAAGAATGATGCCTGGAACAAATCATACGTCTCATGGGACCAGCAGGCAGTAGACATTGTCAGAACGGCATGATGGCGCTGCCAGAAGGTAGTGGCCATCCTGTAGTGTCGGAGGTCCGCGTTATTCCTCTTTGTAGGTTCTTGAGCCTTATGCCTTTCCTTCAGGCTAATGCACTCATTGTGTGGGACAGTGCACCCTAGGTTTGTGATGTGTGTGTGTGTGTGTGTGTGTGTGTGTGTGTGTGTGTGTGTGTGTAGAGATACTGTTTTGTTTGTTTTCTCACTGGGTCATTTTAGTAGATGACTTGGCTTTGAACTAATTTCCTAATATGACTAACTAATAAATGTAAACACACTGGTGGGGGCTTATGAGTTATGGTGCCGAATGGATACAGATTCAAAGAGTTCCTTAAGTGTGGGCAGGCGAGAGGGATGCATGTACAATGAATGTGTCCACAAGGGCTATCTCAGCTACTACCATTTCCTTCCTTAGACCTGCCACAGAATTTGGGGTTTTTTGCCCCCTTTTTATGTACCTGTCACATTCAATTTTGTGTTAGGGCTGTCTATGCCATATGTTCCCCTCCCTAGACTACAAGAGAGTTAAGATCATGTTTAATCTATCCCCCTTCCAGTCAGTGTATTAGAGTGGTTCGAACCTTGGAGTTATAGTCGGCAAGATCTGAATTCAAATCCAGTTTTCCTATTGCCTAGTTCTGGGACCATGGGCATGGGTTTAGCTTTTCTCTGCCTCATTTTCTTCCCCTGGAAAGTGAGGAGAGTGATCCTTATGGTTCCTGGCTCGCAAGATTATTGTGAGGATGTGTAGACACACAATACAGAGGTATCATGATCAGAGCAATGATTTCGATGAGTTTAAGAAACATTTATGAAGACTAATTCACCTGTAGGTGGTGCATTACAGTCTGCAGATCATGCCACAATCACGCGTGTATATAGCATGATATTTCTGGGCTCTATAAATTATGACACGCAACCTCCAGGTGAGCTATTCTCCCTAAATGCTTATTGCACCAACGCTAACAATGACGGACTTACAAAGGGTTTTACAAAGCCCTTTCCTGGATGGGGAGGAAGGGACAGATCATTCCTCTCCTTTTAGTTAAGTGACTTGGCCAGGATTGTTGGTCTCCGGACCTGGAGCTCCTTCCACAAACCCAGAGAGGGTCTTCTAGCCCACAACGGCGGTATTATGAGTCGCAGCTGCCATCCCCTCAGGTTGCCCAGCATCATTTCAGAAGGCGCATCAGGCCAGTGAGCCGAGCAGTCAGTGGCAGGGCTGGCCAGAGCCAAGGGGGGCCCTGTCTGCCCTGGAATATTGGAGAGCATTGTGGGGCGGATGGAAACAAAGAGTGGGAGAAAAAACAAAAACAAGCCCCGGACGGATCAATCTTTCACTGAGTGAGAGGAGATGACGGGTGTCTGGCGAAGGTTCCCTGCGGTTGACAGTGACTTTTGGAAAGGTACCATGAAATCAAATTAGAGCCAGGCATCTGCTGAACACAAGCAACATTTCAATTAATGGGCAGATGACTTTCTGTGAGAGATTAGTGTCATTTAGAATCCTCAACCCAGCTCTGCTTTACAGGAATACGGAGGGGAGGAGTGGAAGAGGTAAATGACATATACATTTTGAAAGGAATTATTATTGCTATTAATATCAGCCCAAGAAATATCTTGTACTTGTCTCTAGCATCGAATGAAAGGAAGTCTAGTCCAGAGAAATCCATGGTAACAAGGCAGCTTGGAGTGGGATTTCAGGGTATTACAATAGAGGGGAAAAAAAGCCTGGAGAGTTGAGTTGGAGGACCTGCATCTGAAAGCCAGTTCGATTTGTTTACAGACTGTGTTCTCAGCGGATTGGAGATTTCATTTCTGAGGTTTATTTAGTCCGACTTCCTCAATTTAAAAAGGGGAAACTGAGGCCATCGGGTCTTAAGTGATTTGGCAGGGAGGGCTACTCGTGGCGAATGGCTAACACTTGGGGATCCCTTTAAGGACTGCAAAGCACTTTACACAGTTATCCCCTTTGATGTTACATCATTTGTGGATCACTTTCGTGTCTGCATCTTCTTTGCTACTCTGTGAGGCAGGTGCCATTATTGGTCTCACTTTACAGAGAAGGAAACTGAGTCTGAGAGAGGTCAAGGGATTTGTCCAAGTCTGTCACACAGCTGAGTCTGAGGCAGGATCTGAACTCAGGTCTTCCCCCTGCCAGGCCCGGTGCTCTATCCCAGGGGTTCCCAAACTTTTTTGGCCTCCTGCCCCCTTTCCAGAAAAAAATATCACTCAGCCCCCTGGAAATTAATTTTTAAAAAATTTTAATAGCAATTAATAGGAAAGGCCCCTGTGGCCATCACCGCCTCCTGGATCGCTGCAGCCCCCACCAGGGGGCAGTGGCGCCCACTTTGGGAATCACTGCTATCCCCTGAGCCACTCTAGGCAGCTCCTGCAGAGAGCCTGTGTCCTCTTTGCTAAGTCACTGAACCCTGCTGACTTTCGTTTTCTCTCTGTGTCAACTGAAGGGGCTGGACTGGGGGGGTTCCAGGAACTCTTCCCACAGCCCATCTCGCTGGTTCACCTGTCAGGGCTTATAAGGAATCGAGGCTTCCTGCAGCCTAAGAACCCGGCACCAGAGTGGCTTTTATGTCGTCTCTGGGCTCCCAGAACCAAGGTAACTGCCCGGCTAGAGGAGAGAAATGCTGCGGCGGCGTAATAAACACCGGCATATTCCATCATGGCGGGGAATGGCACCAGTTAATAAATAGAAGCCGGGCAAAGGCCTGGCCCGGCATCTGTCAGACTCCTGTCCCCGGCCTCACGCTCGCAGCTCACCGAGGGGGTGGATGGGCCAAAGGCGATGGCTCCATGTTCTTCTTTTCTTCTCTTCTTTGGCCAAGAGAGCCACGAGAGCGGGAAGGAAGTCAGGGGATCCGAGTCATTCCGGGAACGAATGGGCTCCTTCCCAAATCTGGGCCGGGCGCGGGTGACCAGCGGGCAGAAAGCATCTTGCATGGGGTGGGAGGGAAGGACGAGCACCGCCGCTGTGGAGTCCCGGGTCCGGGAGGCGGGAGAGCCAGGGTTTGGCCCTAATTCTGTAAGTCGGTTGTGTTCTTCTGCGGGCCTGCCAGGTGGGTGCTGGCGCGCTGCCAGCCGCTAGGCAGAGTCCGCAGCTGCAGAAGAAGCCGACCATGGCCGAGGCCGTGGAGAGTGATCTCCGCCTCACTCGGATGGTACACCGTAGCCCACTTGCCTCGCCAACCTTGAAATGCTAATGAATAATAATAGCCAACATTTCTAGAGGGAGGGCTTTGATGGATCTCTCTGGGTCCTCCTCATTACCCTGGGAGGCAGGTGCTATTTTTGTCCTCATTTTACAGAGGAGAAAACTGAGGCTGAGCCAGTCGAAGGGACTTGTGCAGGGTCACGAAACTAAAAAATGTCTGAGGTGGGATTCACAGTCAGAGACCCAGTCCGAGCCCAGGACACTCTCCCCGGCACCACCCGCCGCTGGGACGCTGCCTTCTCTCTGCCGAAGCTGAGCCACTCCTAACCGACAGCACCCCGAGAGCTCTCAGACGAGCGTGTCTGTCTAGACACGTCTTTTACCTGTTAAACTGATTTCTGAACTCAAGTGTCAGCCTTTAAATCCATCCCTATTGAATTACATCTTATTGGATTCAGCCCCATCCTCTGGCCTGGCCAGATATTTTTGGATCTGGACACTGTCATCAGGGTGTTCATTATCCCTCCCTTATTTGTCATCTGAAAATCTGATAAGTGTGACATCGACACATTCATCAAAGCCACCGAGAGCCGTGACCCTCCAGGGGGCCCCCCCGCACACACACCCCTGGGCCCCCCACCTGGAGTCCTCCGTCCAAGCAGACGTCGGACCATCGAGGAAGCGTGGCTCCTTCAGCCTCCAGCCTCACTCCAAACGCACTGACTGTAACCGGGGCATCGGCCGCCTCTCCTCTCTCTACTGTTCACCCAAGAACACAGAGACCTCATCGAATACTCTTCTAAAACTCATCCCCTCTGTCTGTCTCCTCTCTTGATTGGTTGCTTCAGCAAAAAGGGAAACGGGGGCAGCCGGGTGGCTCAGTGGATGGAGAGCCAGGCTTAGAGATGGGCGATCCTGGGCTCTAACATGACCTCAGACACTTCTGAGCTGGGGGAACGTGGGAAAGTCACCAAACACCCATTGCCTGGCACTTACTGTTCTTGTCCCTTGGAACCAATACGCAGTATTGCCTTGAGACAGAAGGCAAGGGCTTAAAAAAAAAAAAAAAAAAGAAAGGAAACGAGGTCCATCTGATGCGATTTGCTCTTTCTTTTAAATCATCATCGAGATCTCTTGTTTTGGTGTAACCTGCGCTTTCCAGGCGCTCCCTCTCCCCTATGGCTATCCCTTATCCAGATGAAGAAGAAGAAAACAACAATAACAACAACAACAACAACAACAACAACAACAACAACAACAACAACAACAACAACAACAACAACAACAACCAACACCATCACCACCACCACCACAGGGGAAAAATTTCACCAACTGAGCAAGCCCTCCAGTCTGCCCTGAAGCCTGGTGGTGTGTGTGGTGCCCCATCTCTGCAGAGAAAGGAGAGGCACCTTCTTGCATCTCTTATCTGGGGCCGAACTTATCAATTGCTTGATTCTTGCTCCTCATTCTCTTTCTGCCCTTGTAGCCCTTCTGAGTGCTGCCTTCCTGGTGCTGCTGACTTCACTCTGCATGGGTTCAGGAGCCCTTCCCAGGCTTTTCTGCATTCCTCAGAGTTCGTATTCCTCACAGCATCGCCGCATTCCATTGCTTTCACCTCCCTCAGCTCGGTGAGCCATTCCTCCCTCAGTGGGCATCTGTGCTGCTCTGTCATCACAAAAAGGGCTGCTCGGAATGTTTTGGTATACTTGGGGTCTTTCTTTGTATTGCTGACCTCTTAACGCTGGGGGCCCTGGTTTCAGAGGGTTTGGACTTTTTAGCCTCTTAATTTGCAGAGGACGGCTGGGGGGCACCGGGGATAAAGGGCTGGTCCTGAAGTCTGGAGACCAGAATTCAAATTCTGCCACAGACATTTACTAGCGAAGTGCCATCTTTTCTTGCCTCGATTGTCTTCCCATCTGCAAAATGAGGTTAACAATAGCCCCCACCTCCCAAAGTTATTGTGAGAAGAAAAGAATAAAAAGAGAGAATATAGCTAAAATGCTTTGTGAACCTGAAAAATGTCATATAAATGCTAACAATTATTATTGGGATTTCAAACTCCTTGTAGAATGGGTGGACTTCATATTTATGGCTACATGGACATACACATACATACACACTTACATGTATTATACATGTGTGTGGGGGGGATTTGTCTAGGATCTGCTCCTGGAGAAGCCCTGCTGACCCTTTGGGGTTGCCGCTTCCTTTTCTAGATGAACCATCACCATCTCTTTGCTAACACGCTCTTGGATTTTACAGGAAATTCAAGGCGAGCTCACTGCGCTCCAATCGGAAGCCTCCCTTCTTTTTCTGCCTTTGAAAATCAGAACATTCGCCCTTCTGTCGTTGTGTGGTGCCTCCACTCTCTTTCCAGCAGGCACACCTGCCAGGTCCTGCTGGACCTTTGGAAGGGATTTCTATAGTCCTGGAGGCCTGACCTCAGCGCCAGCCGATCACTGTTGTCTTTCTGCCTCCTTTAGTGCCTCACTCTCTCCGGCTCCCCGTTCTGCCATTGTTGTTCCATCCTTTCCAGCCTACGGACCGTCCTCTTTGGCAGAGAATAGAGAAGGGGCGAGGCGGCAGACCTCCTCCTCTCTTCTGTTATCATCGTCCCATTCATTCCGCGCAGCAGCATTCTTCTTGCTCTTGACTTTATTTCTTCAATACAGCAGCACCGCACTTTTGTATTGCTCAGCTTTCCCACTCATTCAGCTTCCAGCAGCCGTGGCGCCGTTCTTGCAAAAGCAAGCCACGCGGTGGGGTTCATCCGGGCCCTGTTTCTCGCCCTTGAGACCTTCTATTGTACGTGGCCGTGGAACGTCCAAGGGGGCAGAGGAGCTCCTTGAGCAGATCCTCCACTTCCTGATGGCGTGCCTTTGGGCAGGCTGGCCCCACGCCCGGGACGCTCTCCTCCCTCCCCTCTGCCTCTTCTGGGGTCCTTCAAGAAAGGCTCAGCTCAAATCTCGCCCTCCAAGGAAGCCTTTTCCTGGTTCCCTCAGCACCAGTGACTTCCCTTTGAGATGACCTTCTCTGTAGACATAATACAGCACATATAACACACAACATGCATGTGCATTGTACACACAGACTATACTGTGCGCACACAATATGCGTAGCGTGTGTAATATAGAATATAGAATAATATAATATACAATATATATGCATAGAATATACTGTGCGCACACAATATGCGTAGCGTGTATAATATAGAATATATAATAATATAATATACAATATGTATGCATAGAATATACTGTGCACACACAATATGCGTAGCGTGTGTAATATAGAATATATAATAATATAATATATAATATACAATATGTATGCATAGAATATACTGTGCACATACACTATGCATAGTATATAATATAGAATATATAATAATATAATATATGATAACATACAATATGTATGTATAGAATATACTGTGCACACACAATATGCATAGTGTGTAATATAGAATATATAATAAAATATATAATAATATATAATATGTATGTATAGAACATACATAGACTACACTATATACATGATATATAGCACAGTCATGTGTAATGTGAAATAATATGTAACGTGCATGTATATAACACACACATGTGATAATGCATGTGTGCAATAGACATATCACATAATATATTTAACATGTACATGTGTATAATATATACATGCAGTATGTGTGTATGTATGCATACATATCAATATCCAATTATTTATGTGTTGTCTTCCTCATTAGAATGTGAGTTTCTTGGGGGCACGGCTTATGTTTTGCTCTTTCTCTGTTCCCCATTACCTCCTATGGAGTAAATGCTTGTCGGCCACTGGCTTTTGGACAAGGAAGCCTTTTCTTCCTCATCACAATGGCTTCTCTTTGATGCAAGAAGGAATGTCAAATGTTTATGCCTTTCTGGACCTCCATCTCCTTACTTGCTTCCAATGTTTCCTCCGAAAAATGAAAAGTCAACTAAAGGGTCCAAGTGGGACATGTCATAACTCAAAGGAGTACTAAATGCTGATATCAGCCAATCCTCTGGGCGAGAACAATAAGCCAAAGAATGGAGATGTCCCTCAGAGTGGCCTCAGGTTCTTTATTCCAGGAGCAAACCTGGGGCACTAGCCCTTGAAATGTTATGGTTGGAAGTCACGAGGATGTAGATTTAATTTTAACATGAGGAAAACTTTTCTAAAAATCAAAGTAGTCCCTAACCAGAATGCCTTGCCTTGAGTGTCACACTAATAAAAAATTATATAACACAACATTAATATATTAAACAAAATTATATAACACAATATAAATATATTATATATTAATATATAATAAAATTATATAACACAATATAACTATATTATATTATATTAATATATAAATATATAATAAAAATTATATAACACAATACAAATCTATAACTGTATTATATAATATATAAAAATAAAGATTATACAACACAATATAAACATATAACTATATTATATTAATATAAATATATACTACAAAATAAAAAATTATATAACACAATATTAATATATTAATATACAACACAAGATTATATAACATAATATAAATATATTATATATCAATATATAATAAAATTATATAGCACAATATAAATCTATAACTATGTTATATAATATATAAATATATAATAAAAATAAAGATTATATAACACAATATAAATATATAACTATATTATATTAATATAAATATATACTACAAAATAAAAAATTATATGACACAATATAATATAAATGATATAAAAACACTTCCTTCACAATGACCCTAAAAAATAGACATTTAACAAAGCATTGTCTTCATTCTGAAGATGAAAAAAACTTAGTTTCAATGAAGTACAATGACTTTGCCACGCTAGTGGGCATCCACAACTCCACCTAGGCTGGCTCTACCCTGCCTTTCCAAGCTCGCTCCATAACCCTCTTGCTCTTGCTCTCCATGCTTTAGCCAGATTCTTCTCCTTTTTGTGCCCCCCACACAACATTCCACGTCTCATCTCCTCGCCTTTGTACAGGCTGTGGGCCTTTTTTGGAATGCCCTCTCTCCTCATTTCTAGCTATTGGCATTTTTAGCTCCCTTCATGGGTCTTCTCAAGTATCATCTCCCACAGTACATTTTCCCCAAATTCCTCTGTTATTCTGTGGTCCCTCCCTCTCATGAAGGTAGTTAGCACTGGACCTGGAAGTAGGAAAGATTCAGAGCTCTAAGGTGTTCTCAGTCACTTACTAGCTATGTGACCCTGGGCAAGTCACATAACCTCTGTTTGCCTCGGTTTCTTCAACTTCAAAATGGGGATATTAATAGCACCCACCTCCCACAATTGTTATGAGATCCAAATGAGATTTCTGTAAAGCATTTAGCACTGTGCCTGGCACATCATAATTTAACAAACATTAATAAATAATAATCAGTATCACCAGTTGCCTTTCTTCCATTGAAATGAATGTGCATCTACAGTGGATTTATTTCCTATTTCCTTCCTGCATCCATATTATCTTCTCAATAGAATGTAAGTTGCTACTCTTTTGTAACAGCATCTTAGGGAATGTCCTGTTGCACTGAGATGTTGGGGGACTTTCAATCCAGGGTCAGAGAGTCAGCAAGTGTCAGAGGGGAGACTTGACTTGGAGTCTTCCTGACTTGGACTCTGTCTGATCCACCACACTGTTCCTTTACAGGGGCCTAATAATAATAAGAAGAATATAAGAAGAATAATAAGAATAATGATAGATGGATAGATAGATAGCTTTGATATACCACTTTAAGGTTTGTGAAGGGCTTTAAAAACATGACTTTATTGGACATGAATAGACAGTTTTCACATGAAGAAATAAAAAATACCATTGCTGGGTTTGTACCCCAAAGAGATCATAAGGAAAAAGACCTGTATAAAAATATTCATAGCCGCACTCTTTGTGGTGGCAAAAAATTGGAAAATGAGGGTGGCGTCCCTCGATTGGAGAATGGCTGAACAAATTGTGTTATCTGATGGGGATGGAATACTGTTGGACTGAAAGGAATGAAGAACTGGAGGAATTCTATGTGAACTGGAAAGACCTCCAGGAAGTGATGTAAAAGGAGCAGAACCAGGAGTACATTGTACACAGAGACAGATACATTGTAGCACAATCAAATGTAACTGACTTCTCTACTAGCAGCGATGCAATGACCCAGGACAACTCTGAGGGACTTGTGAGAAAGAATGTATCCACATCCAGAGAAAGAACTGTGGGAGCAGAAGCACAGAAGAAAAACAGGATCGATCCTGTGATTCAATGGGCACAGCATTGGGCTTTTGGCATTAAAAGATCACTATTGCAGATATGAATAACATGGAAATAGGCTTTGAGGAATGATACACGTATAACCCAGGGGAATTGCTTGTTGGTTCTGGGAGGGGGGGAAGGAGAGGGGGAGGGAATCATGAATCATGTAACCAAGGAAAAATATTCCAAATGAAAAAATTTTTAAGAAAATATGACCTTATTAAATCTTCACAACTCTGAAAGAGAAGTGCTGTTATGATCCTCATTTTACAGATGAGGAAAAAAAGTCAGCCAAGATAAGTGACTTGCCCAGGGTCACACAGTCTTGGTAAATGTCTGAGGCCAGATTTGAGCTCAGTTTTTTCTGACTCTAGGCTCAACATATAGTAGTACATAAGAATGAATCAATGTTAGCATTAGGGCAGATAGGTAGCACAGTAGATAGAGAGCCAGACCTGGAGTTGGTAGGACCTGGGTTCAAATCTGGCCTCAGACACTTTCTAGTTATGTGACTCTGGGCAAGTCACCTAACCACAGTTGCTTAGCCCTTAGCACTCTCCTGCCTTAGAGCTGATCCCTAGTATTGATTCTAAGCCTGAAGGTAAGGGGCCAAAGAAAGAAAGCAATTTCAGCACTAACAAATGTTTCACAGCTCAGGGACATGGGGTTGGCTGAGCACTAACATGGGATGCCGTGGATGGCCTTCCTGCTTGGGAAGGAGTTGGGCATGAAGTCCTCTGAGATACTGCAGAACAGTGAGCTTCTCAGACTTTCATAAGAAGGAGGAGGGGACCCAGGACTGAAGTCCGTCTGTTCCTGCTCCCCCATTTCCCATCAGGTCAGGGCTGCTCTGCTCAATCTGCTCCTGTGCCATTCCTGGAGGGGGATTTAGAGCCTTCCGGCCATCCAGGCATCACCGACTGTCCTATTTCGAGTCAGTATTGGGGCTTTCTTTGTCTTCAATGTATCCCCAGGGGTTATCCTAAGAAATGACCTGAGCCCTTTTTACAGTTGTATCCTCTTTGAAAGGCAGTGCAGTGTCATGCAGAGAGTGCTGGCTTTAGGATCAAGAAGTCCTGGGTTCTAATCCCATTTTGGAAACTTCCCAGCTGTGTGATTGATCTAGGACAAGTCACTTCTCCAAAGCACACCCAGGTTCTCACTGTAAAATGATGGACTTAATGACCTCTAAGGTCCCTTCCAGCTCTGCATGTGATCCCACAACCCTCACAGCAAACCTCTGGCATGTTTAAACTACAGTATCATTATCAGAGGAAGAAACTGAGGCTTGGAAGTTCAATGACTTGCTTAATAGCACACAGCTAGCAATCATTACAAGTAGGAATCGAACCCGGAACTC
>NC_058133.1:9785341-9799540 GCF_016433145.1 Gracilinanus agilis | reverse complement strand
ATCTATCTATCTATCTATCTATCTATCTATCTATCTATCTATCTATCCATCCATCCATCTATCCATCTATCTATCTATCTATCCACCCATCCATTCATCTATCTATCTATCCATCTATCTTACCTATCTATCCATCTACCCATCCATTCATCCATCTATCTATCTATCTATCTATCTATCTATCTATCTATCTATCTATCTATCTATCTCTCCACCCATCCATTCATCTATCTATCTATCCATCTATCCATCCATCTACCCATCCATTCATCTATCCACCTATCCACCTATCTTACCTATCTATCCATCTACCCATCCATTCATCCATCTATCTATCTATCTATCTATCTATCTATCTATCTATCTATCTATCTATCTATCTAATCTATCCANTCTATCTATCTATCTATCTATCTATCTATCTATCTATCTATCTATCTCTCCACCCATCCATTCATCTATCTATCTATCCATCTATCCATCCATCTACCCATCCATTCATCTATCCACCTATCCACCTATCTATCCATCTATCTATCTATCTATCTATCTATCTATCTATCTATCTATCTATCNATCTATCTATCTATCTATCTATCTATCTATCTATCTATCTATCTATCTATCTATCTATCTATCTATCTCATCTATCCATCCATCTATCCACCTATCTACCCATCCATTTATCTATCCACCCATCTCTCTCTCTCTCTCTCTCTCTCTCTGATTAATGAAGCTCAGTTTAAGGGCTTCCTTCTTCCATGGACCAGGCTGAGATTCGATGAGGCTATGAACAGAGCTGGGCTGAGGGAAAAAGGAGTTCCAGATGGCTTTGCCCATGGTCGTCCCTTGTCATTAAAGAAATGTTTTAATGAACATCTAGAAAAGGAATCATTGATTATTCTAAGCCTGGCTTCATGCAGAACCCACCATGCCGGCCTAATTTAATTTCCTTCATTGATAAGGTTACTGGGGAGCGCATCAATAGAGTTTACCTAGATTTTAGCCACACATCTGATAAAGCAATTTGTACTTTCCTGTGTAGGATACAGACATGGGGACTAGATGCTAATCCAATTAGAATCATTTGGACCTGGTTGAATAGTTGGATTCAAAGGGGCGACATTAATGGATCTCGTGGCCTTGGCAGGCCTTGGCATGAGGTCTCCAGTGGTGAGCCCCAGGGATCCATCCCTGGGCCTCTGCTAGCTAACATTTTTCTAAAGGCTCCTCGCATAGATGGCTTGAATAAGACCTAAATGTCATGTTTATGAGATCTGCAGATGACACAATGCTAGAGGGATCGCTACCATCCTGGATGGCAGAGTCAGGCTCTAATAAGATGTTGACAGGCCAGAGCTCTGGGCTGCATCTAATAAAATGCAGTTCACCAGGGATGAACGCAGAGACTAACGCTCGGGTTCAGGAAAGCTAATGTCATCTGCAGCTGAGGGAGGGAATCAGGGCTTGGAGGAAGACGGCTTTTTTCCTCGTCAGGCCATATTGGGAGTGTTTTCTCCAGGAAGTGGCACCATCTTTCAAGCTGCCCATAGGCCAGGCATTGAGCTATGGGCGAGGGATGTGCAGAAAGGGGCGCCCCCATCCCATCTCTGCCCCCGCGGTGTCCGCAGTCCAATGGGGGAGTCGGCCTGCAGACAAGACAGAGCAGAGAGGCTACGTGGCAGAGAACGAAGGGGGGAAGGTCTCGGGGGTCTGAAAAGAGGGGGGCCGGGACCCCCGGTGGGCTGGGACCCCCGGTCGGCCGTGCCCTGCTGCGGATTCTCTCTGAGCTGTGCCAGCCTGGCTCCTTGTCCCCCGAGCTCCCTCCTGGCTCTCCTTTGCTGCGATTTTGCCAGCTTCCAAGCTCCCTGAGGCAGGAACCATGACTGGGATTTTTGGGTTCAGTTTAGCATTCAGGCCAGGCAGGCACCTGGCTGCTAAGTGTTCCTTCCTGCTGCTGTTGCCGATGATGAAAAAGGGAGGGTGATGAGGCCGCCTGGGAGAATACTAAGAAAGGCAGGGTGTGGGGGGAAGGGGGAGAGGAGAGCTCAGGCCTGGAAAGGACACAGCCTGCTCCAGCCTCCCCCTTCTCTAGTCCCTAGTGTGGTCCTTCTGTGCCTAGATCAGTGCCGGGGACATCAGAATCATAAAAATGGCGCTTCTCTGGCACGGGAGGGTTTGCCAAACACTCCACCAACATGCTCCTCTTGGATCCTAGCGGCAGCCTGGGAGGAAGGGGCGGCTGCCATCCTCCTCTTACGCAGAGGCAGGGGAGGCAGACAGAGGGGAGCCGCCGTGCCCACCACCCCACAGCGAGCATCTTCCCGATGGCAGCCTCAGGTCTCTGTGCAATTTCATGAATTCTTGCTGATTGATTTGGGGATGACAGAGGAGGAAACTGAGATCCCGAGAGGGCGCTGACTTGCCCAAGGTCACCGAGACACCAACGTCTCCGACTCCAAAGCGAGTGTGTCTGCCATGGTGCTCGCCTGCCTCTGCGTAAGGGAAGCTCGTGCCTCCGGGGACAAATATTTCTGTAGAACCTGCCAGGTGCCAGCCCCCGTGAAGGTCACGGTCTCTCTTGAGTCAGGTCATGAATTCCGAGGCATCCCAGGATCCTTTTGCTTATAAAATGAAGAGCCAGATCTGGGAATTCTGTATTCAATGGAGTGAGATATAGAGCTCGCCTAGGGGTGCAACTGCAGGAAAAGGAAGTGCCCACTGGGATGGTGGCATGGCTTAATGGTCAGACGGCTGGATGGAGAGCCAAGAAGATCTGGGTTCAAATCCCGCTTCAGCTGCTTATCAGCTGCGTGACCCCAAATAAATGGCCTAACTTCTTTGGCCTCAGTTTCCTCATCTGTAAAATGAGGGGATTAGACTCTGGGAGCCCCAAAGGTACCTTCCAGCTTTAAATCTAGGACTCACTAAGCCTGCGGACCCCTGACGTTTCCCCACCCTGGGGCAAAGCCCCGGTTCTATTGCCCTGGTCATGGCACTGATAGAGTTTTCTCTTCCCCTACTTGAGTGGCCAAGAACGCCATTTTCCCAGCAGCTGGAGGGAGGGGAGGAGAGCAAGTCCCTGGGAAACAGATCCCCCTCTCCCCGGGCTGGCTGTTTTCTAATCATAAGGCTCCAACAGAATGAGAACACATTTCTTTCCATCTTCTTTCTCCCAAACGACAATCCTCTCCAGGAGGCACTCTCCAGCCTCATCAAGGCTCATTTACATGGAGGTGTTGTTGCAGGAAAGTTGCTGAGTCTACTGGGCCTCAGCCCAGACACTCAAATCATCAATACTGCGGCCCGAGCGGCACAAGGAAAGGGCGAGAGATTTAGGGTGGCCCGTTGTCCTTGCTGAAGGACGCTTTCATCTCGGCGGCGTATTTATTCCTTGAATACCTACTGTGTTCCCAGCACCGGGAGGGAGAGGGCTGCTCCGAGAGCTGTTTGCTGCTCTCCACGGCTCTCAGGATTAAAAAGCACTTTCCAACCCTCACAGGCTGAGAGCCGTATTTGGGGAGACTTACTGCGGCGCAGGGGAACGAGATCTGGCTTTGGATCAAATTCCTGCTGTCTCTACTCGTGGGGAAATCACGCCAGCGCTCGGAGCCTCTGTTTCCCCATCTGTAGAATGAGGGGCTCGACTAGATCAGACCACCACCGAGTACGTGTTCCCTCACTAGGAGCAAGGCGCCATTTAGGGGCTGGGATACAGACAAAAACAAAACGGTCCTCGCCCTCGGGGAGCCAGATGGACTTTTGGACCCAATCCAGCTCTGAATCTATGATCCCAAGTTCCAATCCTGCCTTGGATGCTTACTAGCTGTGTGAGTGCAAACACTTTCTTTAACCTCCCTGCCTCAGTTTCCTTATCTGTAAATGAGGCGTTTGAGATGCCCTCTACCATCACACAGCTGTAACTGTATGTAATACTAGAGCTGGGAGGTGGGGCAACTCTTCAAGGACCTGGATGGCCACCCCCAAGTCCTGATGGCTCCAGAATGCATCCTCCGGCAGCTCGGGGGGTGGCGGGTGAACCTCTCTCAGTTTATCCAGGCTGGCCTCAGGCAACCCACAAAAAGTCTGTTGCTGGGTCTCTCCTCACAGTCGTTCCAGCTTGGAACGCTATGCCAAGAGCTTGTGTTCTCCTGACACGACACACCATGAGATATTGGGGAGGGGGTGTTCACGGAGGATGTTAACGAAAATGGCTCCCTTTTAGGCTCCACACTTCTATGTTTGCCAAACTCTCTACTCCAGAGAATGGGCCCCATCATCGAGGGCCCAACAAATATCACGTCTCCACTCGGAAGCCTCCAAGCCTTTGGGAAGGGTAGCCCGGAGGGCTCTGCACTCTGCTAGAAATGGAGTTTCCTAAAGCCGAATTGGGGAAAGAAGAAAGCAAAGGGTGTCTCCAAGGGGTGGTTGGAGCGACGTCCTGTCCCAATTAATCCCTCTTTGTAATTCTTTCCCTTAAGTTATTCTACTTGTGGTGCCATCACCGGGGCAGACAACTAGAGCTGCATCTGAGAATACAAACACTTAATAAAAATCAAAACAGTAGCTAGCATTTGCAAAGTGCTTTGCCATCCTTAGCTCTGGATCCTCGGCAACAACCCTGGGAGGCAGGTGCTATTATTATCCCCATTTTACAGATGAGGAATCTGAGGCTAAGCGACAAATGACTTGCCTTGGGTCACTCAGCTAGGAAGTGTCTGAGGCTGGATTTGAAATCAGGTCTTTCTGATTGCAGTGGGCCATGTTTGCTGCCTGGCTGCTCAGAAACATACCTGAATGGAAGAATTTATATTTGATCTTATAGGTCAGGGGTTCCCAAACTTTTTTGGCCTCCCGCCCCCTTTCCAGAAAAAATATTACTTAGCCCCCTGGAAAAAATTTTTTTTTTAAATTTTAATAGCAATGAATAGGAAAGATAAATGCACCTGTGGCCATCACTGCCCTCTCCTGGATCGCTGCAGCATCCACCAGGGGGCGGTGGCGCCCACTTTGGGAATCCCTGTTATAGGTAATAGGGAGCTACTGCCGTTTATTGAGTAGATGGTAGAGGAGATGACATGGTCCAGCCTTAACTTTAGGAAAATTGCTTTGGCATCTGAGTGGAAGATGGATAGGAATCAGGAGAGACTTCAGTGATCAGGAGGTCCAAGTGAGAGTTAAGGAGTACCTGACCGGCGTGGTGACTGCTCGAATGAAACATGATGATGAAGAGATGTCCTAGAGATAAAAATGACAACAACTGGCCACAGCTTGGATATGGAGGTGACAGAAGGAGGAGTCCAGGATGACACCGAGCTCAGGGAGTGTGGTGGTATCTGGGAAGTTCAGTTGAACTGTCCAATAGGCACTTTTTGATGCAGGCATGGAGCTCGGGAGCCCGAGTGGGGCTCGATATATAGATCTCATAATCATCTGCATAAAGATGATCATTGAACCCATGGGAGCTGATGAAATCACTAAGCGAGAGGCCAGAGAAGCAAGGACACTTGGGAAAGAACCTGGGAGAAGGCCAGAGTTAGGGGGCACGACCTTGATGGAGAGCCATTAAGGAGCATCCAAAGAGTCAGGAGAAGAGCCAGGAGAGAAGAGAGCCATGTTGGGAAATACTAGAGAGGAGAAGAGTAGCGAGGAGGAGATGGTGGTTCTACATTCATTCTCGAAGGCTGCAGAAAGATCAAGAAAGAATACGATCAGGAAAAGGCCAGGGGTTGGCAATTAGGAGATTATTTGGAAACTTTGGAGACAGCAGAAATGGTTCCATGATGAGGTAAACAAAGCCAAGCTGTAAAAGGCTGAGAAGAGAGTTCAAGGAGAAGAAACTGAGACACCAAATGTAGACAACTTTTCCAGGGAGTTATTGGGGTCTTGGAAGAGAGATATAGGATGAGAGCTGATAGGATGATGTAGGATCTAGTGAGGGTTTTTTAAAGAATGAGGGATACAGTGGGGGAGAGGGGGTGATAGTGCAGCTAGGTAGCTCAGTGGATGGAGAGCCAGGCCTAGAGATGGGAGGCCCTGGGTTCAAATCTGGATTCAGATTCTTCCTTGCTGCGAGACCCTGGGCAGGTCACTTAATCCCCATTGCTTAACCCTTACCACTCTTCTGCCTTGGAACCAATACAACATGGATTCTAAAATGGAAGGTGAGGGTTTAAAAAAAAGTTTAGAGAGAGAAAGGATGACAGTGGCGGTATCATACTGGAGATGATGGGAGTTGATAGGGCATATATGGAAGAGTTGAATTATGGCCAGGGTAACCTCTTCATAGAGACTAGAACACAGGAGGATATAATGGAGGATATAGGATGAAGAGAGAATAAAGGCAAACACACCATCCAGAGGTTCTCCTCTCCTGACTGGTGATTCCTTCTCCAGGGATCAACTTTTTAGGAGAGATCTCCACTATGCTTCATGGTGGACTTTCTCTATGGACTCTTCCTTGTTTGCCCCTTACCCCAATCCCAAGTTCCCTTTCCTCTTTCTTCTATCTGTTATCTTCCCCCATTGTAAGCTATTTAAGGACAGAGGATAGAGAATGCCTTGTTTGCTTTGCTTACATTTCTATCCCCAGCTCTTAGCACAGTGCCTGGCATATAATAAACACATAATATTCCTCTATTCTATATTCCTACTTGCCTCTCTCTCTCTCTCTCTCTCTCTCTCTCTCTCTCTCTCTCTCTCTCTCTCTCTCTCTCTTCCTCCTCCTCCTCCTCCTTTTCCTCTCCTTCTCTATCTGTCTCTGCCTGCTTCTGTCTCTGTCTCTTTCTGTCTCTCCCAGACTGAGATGAAAACACAATCCTTTAATTATATACTTCTTTGTATTCCCAGTACTTGCTTCAGGACTGAACACTACATGTGCTCAAAAATGTTGGTTCATGATATTATTTCAAGGAGGTGAGTTCATCATCGATATGAATGCTCCCTCCAGCAGCCCAGTTCACTACCTTCTCTACTTCACGTTCGCTGATGAGAAAATGATAGATTTTAAACTGGAAGGGACTTTTGAGGCCATCAAGTCCAACCTCTTCATTTTCTATATGAAGAAACTGAGTCACAAAGAGTGACTAGCTCAGGGTCACAGAGTTATTAAGACTCTGAATTGGATTTTGAATTCAAGCCTTCCTGATGCCAAGACCAGTGTTCTCTCCACTGTCATTGGCTGCCTCTCGAAATGGTTCCACGGATGGCTCTAGTCAAGATGATTTTCTCATTGTGGCAAATCCCGTTTGGTTAGTAAGTCCCTTACTGTTTGGCTAGCCAGGCATTGAAAGAAAGGCATCCAGCCGGTCACTGAGCCTTTACCTAGAGTCCTTCCAGTTGGATGGGACCTGACAGAACTTGTGTCCCAAAGCCAGAGTCTTCAAGAATGCCAGGTCACCAAAGCTCTGCTTAGGAATGTGAAGGAAATAGCATTTGATGAAAAGAATGATGAATTTTAGAAACTCAGAGAAATGGGGGAAGATTTGTACGAACTGATGCATTATGAGGTAAGCAGGACCAAGAGGTGGCTACAATGGTGTAAATGACAAGATTGATAGAAGGAAGCTGAACTTTGAGGAATGGGCAAAAAAAAAAAAAAATCAGTGGAGGCCTTGGAGAAGGAATAACTAAAGGAGCCTTTTGCGTCATGAAAGAGAGGTGGGAAATTACCAGGAAAGGAATAGTTTATTACATACATTATCGGTCATGGCGTCTCTCTCAGCTGCTTTGGCTTAATTATCTTCTTGATTTTTCTAGTCCCAGAGGAGATTACTACCTGGAGGTGGATGGGTGGGGAATTACTTCCATGTAAAGACAAAAGGCATCAAGAAAACCTTTTCTTAAAGAGAGAGAAGGCAGGGTCACCCTGAGTGGCCACAAGACACTAGAGGGGCTCTCCAGTAGAGAGGAACACTTCATACACTATAATTTTACGTAATGGCTCACATTTTTATTATGGCTTTCAGGTTTTCAAAACCTTTTTATCATGACAACCCTGTGAAGTGGGGAGGCCAGGCATCATTTTCACCTGAGAAAAAATAAGCTCATCTTATTAGGACTACACAGTTATCGAATGGGAGGGACAGACTTGACTTGGGGTTTTCTGAGCCCAAATCCAGTGTTCTTCCCATGACCCCACACTGTCTCCATATTCACTCCACCCAGATTATTCCTGACACCTGGTTGCTCCCACTGGGAAGAAGCCCACTGATTTTCTGAAACTATTCACTCCTCAAGGGAGTCATTAATTGCTTCTTCTGGAAAATAGGTGGCGAGGTGGTCTTGATGGCCCCTGAGGTCTTTTCCAGCTCTTGTTTTGGGGTCTTATCATCCTATAAGGCCTCATCACATGGCAAGTATTGCTCCACTCTGGGCCCGGAAGAATACAGTGGTCACATTCCCTAATCTTATCTCCCCTCTCCCTGGCAACCCCCCCAGGGCAGGTTTTCATATTCTTAAGCCTTGCATAAATATACATACCTATTTACATAACTCTGCACAGTGGGAAGAAAAAGCCCTAAATCCAGGCCTTTCTAATGAGTGAATCAGTACACATGACAGCAGGGTCCTGGGGAAGATGGGCTCACCAAGGGGGGAAACAGGTCCCAGGACTGTCCTCTCTGCTCTCCAGCAGAAGTCGGCTTCCACTGAGGCGGTCGTGAGTCCCATGGGTCACCCCCCTTGGGAGAGCCAGAACATTTAGGACCTAGAAATTGGGGACTTTGCTTTGGCTTTTTCACTAGAGTCCTCTGGGTCCCTGGGTGAATCACACCCATATTGTGTTTCCCTGCAGGCTTATAAACATCGCCTGTTCTCTGGGAATCAGAGGAAGAAGCAAGCTGAGCTAGAGAGTGTATCTGGGGAAAGCAGCCCAATTCCCTGCACAGCAGACTAGGCAGGCATTGAGCTGGTGAAAGAAATCCTTCTGTGAGCAAGCAGACAGAAGAAGCATGGAGGAAAGGATTGCTCCCTGACTCCTTCCCTCATTTTCATTAACCGGCAACCAGGGAGACTGGGAAAAATATGGATGGGCCTGGGAATAAGGAACTGGAGTCTGACTGCCTGATCTGTGTGGCTCTCCGACTGTAGACTTCAATTTCCAGCTTTGCAAATAAAATTTTAAAAAAATGAGATCTCTTCTAGACCTAAAATCTTTGATTCATTCACAGAGTTGGAAGAGATCATTTAGTCCACCTATCTATCCATATATCTATATATCCACCCATCCACCTATCCATTCATTTGTCCATCCATTCATCCATCCATCCATCCATCCATCCATCCATCCATCCATCCATCCATCCATTCGTTTATCCACCCACCCATCCATATATCCACATATCCACCCATCCATTTGTTCATCCATTTGTTCATCCATCCACCCATCCACCCATCCATTTGTTTATCCACCCATCCATCTATCCATCATCCATCCATCCATCCATCCATCTGTCCATCCACTCAGTCAGAAAACACTGATTAAGAGTCTGCAATATGCCAGGCACTGTGCTAAATGCTGACAATACAAACAAGCCAGCCCCTGCCCTCAGGGAGCTTACAGTTCAATAGTAAAACATATACATAGTGGCAAGCTACAGATGGTATAAATAGAAAATAATTAACAGAGGAAAGGATCCAAAATTAGGAGGAGTTGGGAAAGGCTTCCTGCAGATGATGGTATTTACAAAAGGAAGCTGAGGCTTAGCAAAATTAAGTGACTTTAGGGTCTATCAGACTAAAAAACCAAAAATGACTTCTTTAAGCCCAAGTGAACGCTCCAGACCGTCCTCAGCAAACTAAGAGCTCCACGTCTTTGATGTCCTATTTCCCAGAGGCTTTGCATGGGCTCTATTCCATGTCTGGGATACAACCACTACTCCCTCCTGCCTATTAGGATTCCTTGTTTCCTTCAGAGTCAAGCTTGAACATGATTTCCTTTATGTGGCCTTTCCTGAACCCTCAACAAACTACCTTGAATTCATTTTACAGATATGTGTAAAATAAACACTGTGACTTCCCCCAGTGGAATGAAAACACCTCAAACACTGGGCATGGAGTCAAGAGGGAGCCACGGAAGCAGTATTGGGGGGAATGGGGAAGTCTGGGTAACATTGTTCCAATGATACATAGAAATAACCTTCCTTGCTTTAGGTTTCTCTTTAGAACTTGCCATTTTCCCCAATGTTTTTATCTTCTAGAGTGCAGGAGGAAAACGAAAGGGGCTTCAGATCACCCAGATTCAACTCAGCCAAATTCAGGGGAACTTGACGCCAGGCCACCTCCCTTCAAGGGGCCAACAGGTACCAGATCAAGGTGGAAACCGGGCCCCTCTAGCCAGGTATCCCAGGATCATGACCATCATGAGAGCTGACCTCTCTTCCTTGAACGTGCAATTAGGTCGTGGGGTTCTTTGCTAATGTGCCGACCATATTATGAGGGTGAACGACCCTGGTTTGTTGGCGGGGGGAGTGGGGCAGTTTTATCGGGAGAGCATCTTCTAAAACAGACTGATCAGAGGCTATCTGGCCCTTGGAGACACACAGCAAAGCAGAAGGGTCCACGCTGAATTAAACGGAGATCTCTGGAAGACCCAGGCCTGTTAACAAGGAAGTTTAGCTTGAAGAAAAGATTAAGCCTGGGGGTCCTAGCTAGCTCTCTTAGTGTAGTAGTTTTCGGGCTTTGTTGTCTAAAAACTCCATTGCACTCTTAAAATAATTGAGGCTCCCCAAAGAGCTCTGGCCGATGTGGGCTCTCTACTGATATTTGCTCTCCTAGAAGCTCAAATGTCTAGTATTACTATAAAAGTGGTTTTGATCTTGTGGACTCTCTGAAAGAGACTCGGCGACTACATTAGGAGAAGCGCTGGCTTCCCGTGTTCTAAGAGCGTACTTTGTGCTCTAAGAGTTTGGTGCCCGAGGCAAAAACATTTCCTGCTAGAGATGAAAAGCTGTGCTGGGTCCTAGATCTAGAGCAAGAAGGGACCTCAGAGCCATCTGTAAGACTCCTTCATTTTACGGAGGAGGAGATGGAGGCCTAGAGAGTTTGAGCGAATTGCCCAAGTTCATAAAGATTCACACCCAAGTCCTTGGACTACTCCCAGGACTGGGATCTTCCCGCTGTACTCTATACTCTCAAGAGGATGAGACAGTAAGGCAAAGGCCTTGGACTTGGAGTTAGGAGGACCTGGGTCTGAATCTCACCTTAGATATTTACTAGCTGTGACACCTGAGGTAAGTCACAATCTCTCCTCGCCTCAGTTTCCTCATCTGGAAAAAGTTGGATTATTCAATGACTTTTCAAGTGCCTTCCAGGTTTAAATCTAAGTCCTATGTCCAAAGATCCTGAAAAGGACAAGATGGACTGCTCCGTGAGGAAAACAGCTCTAAAGATTCTCTCCTTTACCTCCACTCCAGGAAGGCTGTGTTTAAAGGCTAGGGCCACGCTAGTCAGAAGCTGGGAACAGGGTGAAGGCCAGGAGAGCATGTCCAGAGAAGCAGACCCAAGACAGGCAATACATATTTGTGAGCCTGCACCACAGGTAGCATGAAATGTCTGTGTACCTGAGACGTGGTCATATGTGCTCCCTAGATGTGCTCTTCACACGTACCCACTCTTCCCCTAATAGCATGCTTTCTGTGGGATAGAAAACAATTGATATTGTTCCTTTTCTCACTTCCCAGCCATCTCTATGCCATGCTGCCTCCACTTGGGCCATCACCAAAACCTTGGACTACACCCAAGAGTAGGCTGGAGCCAGCTTGAACTAGGGGAGAGCTGATTGTTAAATTTTCAATGTGATTGTTAAAATGTCAACACCTTGGAAATTGGCAAACCCTACAAAAAGCAGGCTTGGCTTGGACTGTTTTATTGATTGTCTCGGTTTAAGAAAGCGATGAGGAAAAGGGTGATAATGCAGATTCAATTGTTTTTATTCCAAATTTTACTAAACCAAACCAAACAAGCATTTCTATACACAAAGAAAAAGAAGACAGGGCGCACGTGCGATCCCAAACCTCCTATATGCAGACTAAACTTAAAGGTGGATCGTGCATCCTTTTTTTTGGTGAGATCTAGTTGCTAAATATCAGCACATTTCTGCCTCCCCTCCTAGAAGCACTCTGGACTTTCACCTTGTCTTCCCCGGATCCAGGCTTTTACATCACCGAGAGGCCATCTGCACTCCCATCCCCATTTCCCCCATTAAAATACAAGCTCCTAAAGGCAGGGATGCTCTTTGCTTCCTTGTGTTTGTAGTCTATGGCCTCAGCACAACATCTGGCTCGTAGCAATTGCTTTTGAAATGCTTTATCACTGATATTATTTCATTAAATGTCCTCTGTTTTGAATTCATTGTGTCTCCTGGATACCAAAGAACATACTGGTAGGGGGTCAGGGCCATGGTGGTGAGAGGCTGTAGACCCACAGTTCCAGAGGCAGCTAGATAGTGCAGTGCATAGAGTGCTGAGTTTGGCCGCTGGAAGAGATGAGTTCAAATCTGGGCTCAGACACTTGCCATCTGTGTGAGCCAGAACCAAGTCACTTGACCTCTATCTGCCTCAGTTTCCTCATCTGTAAAAGGGGAATAACAATGGCACCTTTCTCCCAGGGTTGTGGGGATCCGATGAGGTAAGATTTGTACAGCACTTTGCCGACCTTAGAAGTGCTATTGAAATGTTAGCTATCCCTATACGTCCAGGTGGCTTTGTCTAGGGAAGACCAAGGGCATCTGCCAGCACCTCATGTAAAACGAAGGGGCCAGACGAAGTGACTTCTCAGTCTTTAGTCCTTTCAGTTCTAAACTTCTGTTCTGATAATTCTCTGAACATCTCTATTAGACTGGAAACTCCTTGAGGTCAGGGGTGAGGTTTTACCGAAACCTCGAATCTCCCAAAATACCTAGCATGGAACTCTATGTCATCACTAAGTACCCTGGACCTTTTTTTTTCCAAAACAGAAACCAGGAGGAAGCCAGGAGGCCATTGTTCAGAGGAACAGTATTGAAAGAATCCCATCTTATGCAGCTTGCATCACTCTGCGTGCTAGAGGTTGGGGACAGGAGAGGAAGAGCTGGAAGATCACTGGTAGATCTCTCTTCTTACTTAGCCAGCCCCCCCCCCCCCATCACTCCCACAGGGTACTGCAGCTGCTCTAACTCATGCCAGCTCCCAGCTCCTCTCAGGCCACTCCCTCTGCCCCCATGCCAAATTCGAAATGGATTTTCACTTCCTAAGTTCCCATACTTACAAACTCTTCTTGATTCTCAATCTCGAATAACCTGCAAATACACCAAGGAAAAAGCCACTACTACAATTACTGAGCTCTCCTTTGAGGCTGCCCTCCTTACATGTCCTCACCCACAAAGCCATAGAAACCAGCCTGGAGGTTATTTCTTGATTCTCTTAAGTACCTCCCATGGAATACTGCCATTTATTTCCCCGTTGTAGTGGCCTCTGCATGACAGGAGGAGATTTAAAGAAAATCTACTGCTATAACCTTGTCTCTCTCCCTCTCAGTCTCTCTTCCACACTCATGACATGCAGAAAATAGTAGGTGTTTAATAAATGCTTAGTGAGTGAGTGAGCATACGCTCTTATAAACTCTGGAATGGGGTGAAGGTCTCAGCCAGCTCAGGGCTCAGAGGTTTTCCTCGGGGATGGACTACGTAAGACTTTCCCCCTTCTCCAATGCCACAGACCACCGGAGTGAAGTAAGTGGTGGGTTCCATGGTGTAACGAGAGCCTTTACAGCAGAAAAGTCTTTCCCTTAAAGATTCCTACTGAGCTCTCCAGTCAAAAGTCACAAATCAACAATGGGAGCAGCCAGGAACGGTTGAGTGCTGCAGCAGCTGGACAGCTCCAGAAAAAGACAGCTGGGCAGAATACCCAAAGATATGGTTGGTTATTCAGAGCTGGCTGATGGCAGTGATGATAGATAGGAGAAAGAGAAGCTTCTGAATATAGTGGCATGAGCACAGACACCTTCTTGAATATAGTGTTACTTTTCTTCATGGACATCTGACTTCCTTCCTTCCTTCCTCCCTCCCTCCCTCCCTTCCTTCCTTTCTCCCTCCCTCCCTTCCTCTCTCCCTCCCTCCCTTCCTCTCTCCCTCCCTTCCTCTCTTCTGTCTCTCTCCCCTTCTCTCCCTCACCCTCTTCCTCCCTCTTTCTCTTTCTTTCCTTTCTCACACTTTTTTAAATA
>NC_058133.1:9730228-9785088 GCF_016433145.1 Gracilinanus agilis | reverse complement strand
TGTCTTCCTTCCTTCCTTCCTTGCTTCCTTCCTTCCTTCCTTCCTTCCTTCCTTCCTTCCTTCCTTCCTTCCTTCCTTCTTTCCTTCTTTCTTTCTTTCTCTTTCCTTCTTTCTTTCTTTCCTTCCTTCCTTCTTTCCTTCCTTCCTTTTTCCTTCTTTCTTTTAATATATTTCTATCACACAGAATCTCAGGCTTGGAAGGGAGCTAGCCCAATGGCTACCCAGCCCAATCTATACATAAACAAGGACCCCCTCTCTAACATACCCAACAAATCATCCTCTGGACTCTTCTTGAAGACCTCCAAAGAGGGAGAACCCACCACCTCTTGAAGAAGTCCATTCCATCTCTGGATAGCTCTATTCAAACATGTTTCCTGATATCAAGCCTAAACTTGCCTCTTTGTACCTTCTACCCATTGCTCCTAGAATGATCTGAGGACTGGAAAGGACACGGAATACATGAATAATAAAGAGTTGATACCCAAGGCAAGTAAGGAAACAGTGCACTTGGTGAATTTAAATCACTAGGAAGAGATGAATTGCATTCTTGGGTGCAGAAAGTGCTGAGCCACTGTGAGTGCTTGCTGAAAGACTGTGGAGGATGGGAGAGGTTGTATTAAACTGGATAAGGGCAAGAGAATGGCATCTGCAAACATTAGGTCAGTGTTTCTGACTTGGGTTCCTGTCAGAGTTCTAGAATATATTATTAAAGGCACAGCGAGCATTTAGAAAAGGAGAGATCTGTCTGGCATCATTATTAACAATATTTCTTAGTCTTACTGCCTTCTCTCTGAAATTAGCTCTGCTTTATCTTGTACATATCTTGTATGTACACAGTCCTTTGCAGAGTCTCTCCCATTCACCTGAGAGCTCCTTGGAAGTGAGCACTTTATTTTTTTCTTTACTTGTATCCTTAGCATTTAGCACACACATCTGGCACACAGTAGGTACTTTAAATGCTTGCTGACTTGCTGAATCGAACCATATTATTCTTTTGGAAAGGTCATAGCAATATGGGATAAATAAATAAATAACATATTGAGCTGGATTTGGAATTTATCGAATGGCCAAACCCAAAGAGAAGATACTGGTGGTTTGTTGTCAAAATGGAAGCTGTTCAGTGGAATGCACCAGGGACATGTGTTTTCCCCTGTGCTGTCCGAGATTTGTATCAATGACTTGGATAAAAGCCTGGATGACATACTAAAAAAGTTGTAAATGACATAAAGCTGGAATGGATAGTTAATAAACTGGACCATAAAGTCATGATCCAAAGTAAGTCTGAAAAGATAGCACAGCATTGGGCTAAATCTAATAAGGTAAAACTTAACTAGAACAAATGTAAGTCCGAAAATCAACTTCAACCAATGCTACCAAAATCACAAGGGAAACAACAAATTGGGAAAAAATCTGTATAACAAAAAACTCAGATAAAGGTCTAATTACTCAAATATACAAGGAGCTAAATCAATTGTACAAAAAATCAAGCCATCCCCCAATCGATAAATGGGCAAGGGACATGAATAGGCAATTCTCAGATAAAGAAATCAAAACTATCAATAAGCACATGAGAAAGTGCTCTAAATCTCTAATAATTAGAGAAATGCAAATCAAAACAACTCTGAGGTATCATCTCACACCTAGCAGATTGGCTAAAATGCAACAAGGGAGAGTAATGAATGCTGGAGAGGATGTGGCAAAACTGGGACATTAATGCATTGCTGGTGGAGTTGCGAACTGATCCAACCAATCTGGATGGCAATTTGGAACTACGCTCAAAGGGCTTTAAAAGACTATCTGCCTTTTGATCCAGCCATAGCATTGCTTTGTTTATACCCCAAAGAGATAATAAGGAAAAAAAAAACTTGTACAAAAATATTTATAGCTGCGCTCTTTGTTGTGGCAAAAAATTGGAAAATGAGAAAATGTCCTTCAATTGGGGAATGGCTGAACACATTGTGGTTTCTGCTGGTGATGGAATACTATTGTGCTAAAAGGAATAATAAACTGGAGGAATTCCATGTGAACTGGAAAGACCTCCAGGAATTGATGCAGAGTGAAAGGAGCAGAACCAGGAGAACATTGTACACAGAGACAGATACACTGTGGTATGATAGAACATAACGGACTTCTCTACTAGCAGCAATGCAAGGATCCAGAGCAAGACTGAGGGACTTATGAGAAAGAAAACTAGCCAGAAAGGAAAAACTATGGGAGGAGAAACACAGAAGAAAAGCAACTGCTTGAACACATGGGCTGATGGGGATATTATTGGGGATGTAGACACTAAACAATAATTCTAGTCCAACTATCAATAATATGGAATTAGGTCTTGATCAATGATACATGTAAAACCCAGTGGAATTGTGCATCTGCTAAGGTGGGTTAGGGGGGTTTTGGGGAGAGGGAAAGAACATGAAACATGTAACTAGGGGAAAATATTCAAAATAAAAATTTTAAAAATCAACTTCACAAAGATGGTGGGAGCAGATCTCATGGTTTACTTTTCCATTAGCTAAATTAAGAGTCAGTAGAATCATATAGCTGCTAAGAAAGTGAATGTACTTAGGTTGAAGTAAGAGGGGCATAGAAAAGGTCAAGACTAGAGAGGAGAGAGATAGCCTTGCTGAACTCTGATATGGTCAAATCACATTTGGCATGTTTTATTCATTTCTAGGCACCATATTTGTTTTTAAATCACATCTTACCTACTTATTTATTCATTTATTTATTTGTTTGTTTATTCATTTATTTAGGTTTATATTTATTTATCATTTTATTTATATTTATTTTATTTATCTATTCATTGAATATCTACATGTAGATGTACTACTGACAGCCTAGATATGAGTCTAAAACTACCATAATTTGTTCAGTCATTCTTCAGATAACAACTTTGTTTCTAGTTCTTTGACACAAATTAGATGCTTGAAATATTTTTTTCACATTCAGGGCAGTTTCCTCTTTCTTTGATCTCTTTGGGATATAAGTCCAAGGATATGCACAAGTTAGGGACTTTGGGGGCAGAGTTCCAAATTGCTTTTCAGAATGCCAGGACTAATCATAGCTCCACCCATGAAGAGTGCCTCAGTTTACCGGTTTTCCCATAGTCCCTCTAGAATTTGTCATGTTCTTTGTTGTCAGTCCTACCAATCTGATGGGTGTGAGAGAAAAATTCAGCCTTGCTTTAATTTGCATTCTGTTAGTTATTAATGAGTCGGAGCATTTTTGTATGACTATAGATAGCTTGGATGTCTTCCCTTGAGGACTGCATGTTCATATCCTTTGACCACTTATCAATTGGTGAATGGCTCTTATTATTATTTTGGATTAGTTCCTCATATAACTTGGAAATGAGGCATTTATCAGAGAAGCTTACTGCAAAGATTTTTTCCCCCTCAGTTAACTGTTTCCCTTCTAATCAGAGTTGGCATCGCCAATGTGGCTTTGGCACCAATATTAGAAAGGATATTAATAATCCCGAGTATCCAGAGAAGGATGATCGGGATGAAGGTCCTTGATTGAGAACACCATTGGAGACTGGTTGAAGGACCTGGGGAGGTGGGGGAGCCTGAAGAAAAGAAGATTTTGGTGGGCCAAATGAGCTTTTTAAAAGAGTTTAGAAGGACTGTCGACCGGAAAAGCCTTGGCCCCAGATGTCAGAACTAGGAGGCATGCGGGGAAGTTGCAAAGAAACCAACGTTGGCGCAATTTAAGGAACATTTTCTCTACCAACCACGCAGGTTACTGAGAGGTTGATGGCCACTAATGTTTCCTTCCAGTTCTATAGTTCTGTTATTCTTGGATTCTCTAAGTTTGGCATGGTTCATTACCAGGCTGGCCTGAGATCCATGAAGATAATTGGGTTTTAATGGCTACCTACTGTTTCGGTGGGATTGCAATATGCTCTAGTGGAAGGAGGGCTGCTTTTTAAGGGCTGGATCCATTCATAAGCCCAGACTCTGGACTCAAAAGGACAAGGTTTGATCTTTCGGGTTTCTCAAAAACCTTAATTTTTCTGTCTTGTTTTGTATTATCCAGAGTTGCCTCTAAGAAATATCATAATATTTCTTAATATATCAAATATATCTTGCATCGAGGTCTCCACAGACACAGGTAAAGGGGGGCCCAGCTTCAAAGCAGGCAAATAATTTTATAGCCTCCATCTAAGAATGCCTCGTATCTGAGGAGACCGAGATATATCCAAATAAAGTCGTATTTAGGCTCCCTGGAGAGCAAGCTGATAGAGAAACTGAGGCTCATCAAAGTGTTTGACTTATCCCTACATCCCTGAGGAGTAAAGAAGCTGCTCTACACATCTTGTCCTGCTGATTGCAGCTTTTCCAGGAATTAATAAAGAAAGGATGAGGGGGAGTAGAAAAGAGATTTAGAGATTGGAGAGACTTCAAAGACTATGAGGTCCAAGTCTGGAATCAGAGAATCCCAGAATTTGAGAGGTGGACGTTATCTCAGTGGCTATCGAGTTTGATTTATACCCAAAGGAATTCCCACTCTAACATATCTCCTAAGTGCTTTTCCAGTCTCTGGAGGGACAACCCATAACCTCTGGAGACAGCCCATTCGATTTCTGGACAGCTCTAATTGTTGGGGTTTTTGTTTCTCCGGATAATCAAGCCTTAATTTGCCTCTTTTCAACCCCTTGTGTTCCTAGATTTGCTAGCTGGGCCCAATGCCTTCTCCACAGTCCTTCAAATACCTGAATATGCTGTCATCTTCTCTCCCTGCACCAGAATCTTTGTTTTTTCATTCTACATATCTCTGTTTCCTTTAGCAGATCCCCACAGGACTACAACTCAAAGCCCTTTATCGTCCTGAGTGCCCTTCTCCAGACACTCTCTGTTTTATTAATGTCCTTAAATGGTGGCACCCAGAACTGACTGCATCTACCCAGATGAGATCTTCCCAGGGCAGAGGGCAATGGGATCACCATCTCTCTAGCTATGGAAACTCTGGCCCTCTTCAGGCAATCCAATATCACAATAGGGCTTTTTTTTTGGTAGCCATATCACACACTGCCGACTCATACTGAACCTTCAGTCCACTAAAATCCTCTCCTGAATGGTTGTTCTCTCTCTATTCCTTCCCCATCTTGCATTTCTATGGTCCATTTTTTTTGCATCTAAGTGGAAGACCACATTTATTCCTATTGAATTAGGTGCTTATTAGATTTGGCCCAAAGCTCTAACCTGCCAAGATGCTTCTCCATCTCCGAGTCTGTCAGTCAGCTGGTTGGCATTCCCTCTCCACTTTATAGCCTTTGAAGATTGGATAGGCCTCCCATCTCTGCGTATATCCAAGTCACTGATCAAAATGTCGACTAGTACAAAGTTGCGGGTGCCTTTCGGAGGTATCCTCTAGAGACCTCCCGCCATATTGGTACGGAACCACTGACAACTGTTCTTTGAGAGTGGCCATCCTGTCCCTTTGCAAGCTATCTAATAGGATTGTCATCTGGTTCACATCTCACCTTAAGAACCTCAGGAGAGACTTTATTCAAAGCTTTGTTAAAATCTAGAGATGATATTTCCTTTGGGAGTTTTTTGTTTTCTGTATGTCTTCCATCATGTCTTCCATCATGGCTGGTGGGAATATGGAAATATGTATTGCATGAAAGACCTGGTAGAACCTATATCAGACTATTTACTGCCTCAGGGATGGAGTGGGGAAGAAAGGAGGGAGAGAATAGGAATTGCAAAATACCAAAAATACAATGATCAGAAATTCCTTCTACGTGTATTTAGGGGAAAAAGAAACATTTTGTGTGTTTTTTAAAAAGGTACCTACCACATAGTAGGCACTTAATACATGTTATATGGAACTGAAAAAATACCACAGATGAGGTCATTGAGACTTAGGGAAGTTAGGTGACTTGATTAAGGTCATACATTTTATAAGATCATAACTTTAAAGCTGGAAAGTCCATAGTACTCCATTCCCCTTTTACAGATGAGGGAACAAAGACCCTGAGAATTGCAGTGACTAGCCTAAGGACACACAAATAGTATGTTGGGGTTTGAACCCAGTACTCTTTCCACTGTTCCTTCTGCCTGTCGACGGGCTGCCTTGATCTTTCTTGGATAGTCTGCCTGCTGTAAAGCTCCACTTTAGACAGGCAGACCATTTTTCACTCCCACTTTGTGACATTTTGGGGGAGGTTTTTATTTTCCTAATGATTCATCTGAGCCAGGATGAGGTATTCAGTCTGGCTTGGGCTTCGAGGCTCCTGACGATCTTAATGGGCTCTGTGGGATGGTGTGTCATCACTTCTCCTTTGCCTTCCTTATTGCTCGAATTCTAGTTCATCCTCTGGGCTTTTAAGGGATTCTTGTGGTTTTTGCCCTCTGAAGTGGCTCTGAATGTGGTGGCAACTTCTCCAGAGAGGGGGAGGTTAGAGAAGGGAGGGGGAAGACCCAGGCCCGAGGGGGTGGCGGCCTCTCAAACACCTGATAAATGTGCCTTGTGGATCGATGGGTAGAAAAAAATTGTCCATGGCTGGTGTGTGCTTCGGGTACCCGAGGGGGAGCTCCAGGATCCAGGGGAGAGTCCAGCGGTCATGAGGCAGCTCTTTCTCTGCCATCTGGTACCCATGCTCTTCCCTAAGCGGGCTGTCTGCCCCCTCCCACACTTCTTCTGTGGAAATAGCAGCCGACTCGCCTTGGTCAGAAAATCTCTACCCTCGTCCTGCAGGGAATATAAGCGCCAGCCTGCCACTGAAGGAAGTAGTGTCTGGCCCTGGCACCCCATGCCACAAGTGGACACTGAAAGCCTGCCATGGGCATTTATGCTGGGCACCAGAGAAGGATTCAGAACAGCATACAAAGAGAGATTCCTATAAAATGGAAAGCCCTTGTGGCGTTTGTGGTCCAAGGAAAGAGTGCTGACCTTAGGCAAGCCACTTTTTCTCTAACTCTATAGAATTCAGTCATCAACAAGCATTTATTAAGTACCTACTGTGTGCCAGGAATCTTGGGTTCAAACCTCAACTCTCCCATATTACACTTGTGTGACCTTGGACAAGTCACTGCAACTCTCAGTGCCTTTGTTTCCTCATCTGTAAAATTGGGAAGGGGTGGTACGGACTTGAGAGTCTCTGGAGCTCTTTGCAGCTTTAAACTTGTGACTTTATGATTTATACCAGCTACTAGAGATAGAAAGAAAGCCAAAAAACAGGGCCTGCCCTCAAGGAGCTCAGGGGCTGGAGGAGGAGATGGCTGTATGTGAACACGCTATGGAGAGTAATAAGCGATGATCAGTGAGGATAAATAATGAGATCAAAGGGTCCCAGGTGGGAGTGGACACTCATGGGAAGGGTCACCGGAGAAGAGATGAGGGCCGAGGACAGGGCTTTGGGCCACACTCACATTGAAAGCGTGGGGAGAGGAAGAGAACCATTTTCCAGATAAGGAATGGCCCAGAGTTTGGAGGGAGACAGAGAGAGGGAAGTCACAGAAGGCCAATGTGGAGGAGTCCGTCCAATACAGCTGGGGGTCGAAGAAAAGGGTCCAAATGGACGTGGCGATTGGGAGGCGATGGGTTACCCCGGAAAGGGTGGTGGGGATAGAAGCCGGGGGCAACACATGCCACAATTTAGGAAGAAGGAGGAAGAAGAGGAGGAAGGCGAAGGTTCAATTATAGGATGCTCTGAGTTGGGTCGGGGGGTGTGAATACTTTTATCTCCATTTTTGCAGATGGCGGAAACAGAGGCAAAGAGTTGAAGGGACTTGACCGGGCCAGTTCCCAACAGGGCTGGGGCTCCTTCGCTTCTCAGCCACGTCCATCTCTCGTCCCTCTCCCCAGCCTGGACGTGGCCCCGTTCCCTTACGCTATCGTCTTCACGGCTACCAACATTCCTATCTGTTTTTGCAAAGTTGCTTCTGCCGCCTTAGCCTTCATTTTCTTGGGCTTTAATGCTAAGATCCTGGCCCCGGCTCCCGCTCTCTGATAAACACTAATGTAGCCATGCAGCTGCTTAAATCACAGATAGGTTAAGTGCCAGGAGGTCGTCTTTCTAAAAAATAAATTAGGATCTGCATGATAGCCACATTGCCTGGGTCTGAGTCATGCTTGTTCATTTGGAGCCGAAGATCTCTATCCACTAAGTGCCTGGAAAAATTCTCTCCCCAAGCTCTCGGCTCCCACATCGGCTGGCTTCCCATTTCTTTTCTTGCTTCCTTATCTCCAGGCTTCCAGGACTTTCTTAACTCGAAAAATGGCCTCAAGAATCTACCTTTCTGGGCATTTTAATGGAATTTTCCGCCATGTTTACCTAAAAAAAAAAGTATGGAATTAAGAGGGCAGTAATAACACTACAATCACTTCAAGCAAGACCATGGAATTAGGGCCTCTCAGAAGATCATTAGCATCCCTGATTGAGAGCTACGCGGGGCCTCGCAGGTCATCCAGCTAGAGCGCCTCATTTTACAAGTGAAGGAACCGAGGCTGAGAGGGGTGAAGTCCTCTCCACGCTCCAGAGCTGGGGCTGATTTGCTGAGATTAGCACCCAGCTTTAAGAGGAAGGAGGGTGGGAGGAGGCAGAGCCATTTGGGAAAGTACGTGGCACCGGGGAGTAATGAGAAAATCAGGTCCTTGAGGGAAGGGAGGGCAGACCCCTAACGACAACGCTGAGGACTGATGATGGTAGAATAATGGCTGGCTTAGGCTTAACGACTTGTGTGGCATTTTCAGATTTGTAAAACACTTTACACATATTATTTCATTTGCTCTGCATCCGGGGAAGAGATTTGTATTTCTCCTTTTCCCCATCTAGTGCTGGAAGGGACCTTGGAGGTCATCTACTTGGTTACAGGCGAATGAGAAAACTGAGACTCAGAGAAGTTAAATGACTTGCCCAAGAACATACAACGAATGGGTATCCAAGTCAGAATTTGAACTCTTCTTCCAAGACTTCATACTCCAGAACTGCTTGCATTTCCAGCTAATAGAAAATACCATTTATAGTCTCCGTGTTCTGTCTGTTCCTTTTAGGACTGACTTCCATGGGGGGCAGCTGGGTAGCTCAGTGGATGGAGAGCCAGGCCTAGAGACGGGAGGTCCTAGGTTCAAATCTGACCTCAGACACTTCCCAGCTGTGTGACCCTGGGCAAGTCACTTGACCCTCATTGCCCACCCTTACCAATCTTCCACCTATGAGACAATACACCAAAGTACAAGGGTTTAAAAAAAAAAGAAAAGAAAAAATAAAGAAAACGACTGATTTCCATGAAACAAGGTTACCCAAGCATGGCTCGGCAACCTATGGCAAGTATAGAGAGGGGCTGGCACGAGACTGGCACATGGTGACCCAGAAATAACATGATGTTGTAAGCCACATCGTCTAGGCTGACTGATTACACGGGGCATCCGCAGGGAGAACGGTGAAGATCACTCTCAAGTATGCTACACGAGGGTGTCCAGGAGGCTGGGTTGGCATGTTGGTGAGTGAAGAGTGACCCCAAATAAAAGATTCCAGCTTGGGACAGTCAGAAACATAAGTTCCAGCTGTTTTACATACTGTTGCCCAGAAACCTTCCGTCAGTACCAACCATCGACACCGTCCACCTCTCGACGGTCCAAAGCTGTCTGCATCTTGTCTCCTCGTTAGACTGGGAGCTCCCCGAGGGCAGGCCCATTTTTAGATTTCTTTGTATCCCTAACCCAGGAGATGTTTAAAAGATGCTAATTGGCTTAAATGGACTCTCCGTCTCCTCTCTTGTGAAATGAGCCGGTAGGGCTCGATGGCCTTCGAAGTCCCTTTCAAGGCAAAAGGTTGGACAGTTCCCTTGTCTGAGAATCCAGATCTTTTCCCCACAGATGAGAAGGATGAAGCCTTCGAGTTCCCAGGGCACAATTTGAGAAGGATCAGCATTCCGACTTCCAATCTAAACACACACACATTTAAGAAAGTTTTCTTCTATGTATTATCATCTATCTGAGACATTGAACTTTCAACAAAACCCTTGAGTACTGACACCCCCAAAGAATCACCTAAGCAGCAGAGGACCATGGGATTTTCTGGCCTGGAGAATATCAGCCTTTGTAAGAAATGAGTGAAACGTTCCCTGCATTCTCTTCCTTCCTCCCATCACACATCTTCTGCCCATGATGGCTGACAATGTTCTCTGTCTGGCCTGACTCCAACCTACTGCTTGCTTCACAATGTGATGCCTCAGTGTTTGAATTAGTCCTTTAAAATCCTTGGGAAAGAAGCTGGGACTTCTGAAGAAACTGTAATTAGCCTTTGCGGGGCAGCCCTAGAAGTGAAAACTCTTTGGTGACGTTAAGGGGCCCAGATATAGCGTGTGGGCTTTCAACGCTTGATGCTTATCACAATGCTCAAATTGTTCTTTGATCTCATCGGTGTGGATGTTTCCTTTTCAAGGTCACCTCGTCCCCGCAGCCATACTTTAGAGTTGAGAAAAGTAAAATCCAAAGAAGTGAGTCACTCAAGGTCACACGGGGTTTAGGTGACACAGGTGGGATTTGCACCATGACCTTCTGATTGCAAAGCCAATGATTCATTGTACCACATTGCTTCTACGAAAACCCAGAGCCACACAATACAAGACAAACACTGATAACGATGATTACTTAACTATTTAGGTAATCCTTCTACAGCCCCACAACGTTACTGGTGCAGGTATGAATCCCTTCCACTGACGCAGGTCCGATGAAATAATGTGTGGAAAATGTTCTATAGATCTTATTGTACCGTCATCATCCTCCCTTCCCCAAAGGACTTGATTTTCTCATTTCTCCTTGAGTACAAGATGCTTGCCCAGTTGGCTCTGTTTTCTCCTACCTTCCTTCCTCCTAAAGCTAGATGTTATCCTAAAGTTCAATTAATTAATTAATATTTTATATAGTTTTCATATTATTATTAATTAATAACAAATAAGCAAACACGAGAATATTAGCAGTAGCAGGCCCAATACCAAACGTGGTAACAATCCACGAGGACCCCTGGCCTATTCTTACCCTGTTCCCATGAAGTCCTATCTTCCTGTTCATTGAGAAATCAGGAGAAAAGTCGCTGGAAGAAAAAGAAAATTCCTTTCTCTTGGCACCGTAAGAGCAAAGACTAAACTGTGCCACTTGGGAAACTTCCTAGGGAAGATGGGAGCTACTCATTGGGATTTAGGAAGCCGGCTTCTCCCGGACTGATTCCAGCTAGAAGCACACTCCTGATCTCAGGATACTTCCGTGAGAGGAAGTAGGAGAGGGAGAATAGACAGGACCACCAGCGTCCACAAGCCAGGGTCTGGGGCTGGAGACAACAGGAACCTTCTCGTTCTCTGGCTCCTGTTACTTTGTCTTTCCTAGCTGTCATTTCCCAACGTAAGCTAGAAGCCACACTCTTCATCATTCAGTACTGCCCCGTGGGTCAGCTAGAGTCCATGCCCATAACTGCATCTTCTATTCAAACCATTTTCTCTTGTTCTAGTTCTTATTTCTATCTCAGGTAAACAGTTTTTCCTCTAAGGACTGATATAGCGAAGAAGCAAACATTCATTACGTGCCTACTGGGTTGTGTGCTAAGAAGTGTATTAATAAGCCCTTTACCCTGCCGTATCCTCACAACAACACAGTAGGTAGGCGCTATTGTTATCATCCTCATTTTACCACTGAAGAAACTGAGGCAAGCAGAAGTCAAAAGACTTGCCTAAGATGACCCAGCTAGTCATTGTCTGAGACTGGATTTGAACTCAGGTTTTCCTGACTCCAAGCTCAGGGCTCTATCCTCTTGCTGCATCACTAGGTGAACTTATGAAGTGGCCACTGGAGAAATAGTACCTAGAAATTCCAGGACTAATCCAAACCCAATCTGCCCTCCTACATGCTCCCCCCAGGACAACCATCTGCAGTCCTTACGAATTACACTGGGTACCGAAGGAATATTTGGGGAAAAAAAACCTATTATAAGCCCACAGACATTGGTGTACAACTTAGGCAGAGGAGATTAGCCTAATCCCCAAGAAACAGACATATGGCCACATGTGGTCCATGCAGCCAGCTGAACCCATCCACAGTGTAGTATTACTCACCCAGGTAAGAATTTCCCAGGATGCACTAAAAACATAGCTCTGGTGTTCTAACTTTAACCCGACAATGTCTTAGGGGGGTGGACAGTGGCCAAATACACTCACAGAAACATAACTGGAGTCCATTCCACATTCCAGGCATGGGGGTGGCTGGAAGCCTGCTCAAAGGTAGAAATGGGAAACAGAGTGTATGAGGAACAAGAAGGCCAGTTTAATCACTGGGTAATGAGGCTGGAAAGAGACACTGAGGCCAGCTGGTGAAGGGCTGTATATGCCAACCAGAGGTGCCTGTGAGCCTAAGACTTTTAAAGTGGGGAAGAGAAATCTTGCTCTGTCCCCCACAGGAGAGTCATGAGAAAAGAGCTTTGTAAATATTCAGGAAGATTTTCGAAAGTGATATTTTAAAAAAAGATCAAATGGAGCCAATAAAGCAAAATACTAAGCAGCTGAGTTTATTCTTCTAGTTGTCAGCAGGACCCATCCATACTGCTTGGCCTCTGTTTACACAGGTGGAAGGAAGACCCTTTGGTTTTCTGCTGCTTCTATGCCTGACCATCCTCATTGCTGGCTGGACATGGGAAGCTGGTGGCCTGTGGCTGTCGTGGGAGAGCCACGTCACTTCTTGGTAAACAGGGAAAAGGGACATAACTAACTGGCTTTTTGTTTCCTTGCCAAAACAGATTAAAATGTTCCCTTGACGTCTCTTTTTAATAACCAAAAGATCAATGGATTTGCAGTCAGAAGAGCTAGAACAGGATTCTTTTTCTCCGCTTACCAGATGTGTTCCTCATCTGGCCCCTACTGCCAGGTGTGCTGAGATCAGGGCTCATGGAAAGGTGTGCTAACAGGCAACATGACTGGAGGAAGGGGGAAGGCTCAACCATAATCCCCAATTCTGGGGATTCACAGAATCTCAGAGTTGGCAGGGATTTCACTGGCCATCTGGCCCAGGAGTCTCCAAAGTAGGGTTTGTTTGTCCCCTGGGAGGCAAGGCATGAATGGTCAACAGTTAAAGGGTGGGAAGACCACATCCCACCCTCATGGCAAGAGCCAAATGGAGCTCGTCTCCAACGACAACCATGTCTACCCTTCACTGTCCAGCACTCATCAATTCAGTCATGTTTGACTCTTGGTGACCCCATTTGGAGTTTTTGGGGCAAAGATACTGCAGTGGTTTGCCATTTCCTTCACCAGCTCGTTTTACAGATGAGGAAACTGAGGCAAGTGATGTACTTTGGGATCACACAGCTAATAAAGTTTCTGAGGCCACATTTAAGCTCAGGAAGACAAGTCTTCCTGACTCCAGACTTGGTACTCTATCCACTATGCTACCTAGCTACCTAGCCACCCCCTTCACATCCAAGTTTCAGCGTCTGGGCAATTGTAACTAAACCCCATCTGGGGTTCCATACAAGTTGCCATTCAGAAAATCCACTTCCTCCAATCCTGCAGCATGTCCACAAGGAAAAAAAAATGCCCACGGGGGACACGATAAAATCACAATTAGAGAATACTGACACAGTACTATCCTCACTAGCTAAAGAATTCCCTCTGTGACACGCACAAAGCCTGTGTTGGCTTCTTCATCTTTTATCCCATGTAGCTGGCTAATATTAGTATCTGCTTTTGTTTTAAGGTTTGCAAAAACAGTTCCCATTTGGGACCTCACTTGATCCTTCGAACAATAGGTACGATTATTCATCTCTATCTTAGATGTGAAGAAATTGAGAGCAGGAGAGGGTAAGTCACTTGCCCAGAACCCCTCCACACAATAAATAAATATCTGAGACAGGATTTGAAGTTCAGTTTTTCTGACTCTGGATCCAACACTCTACCTACCCACACCACCGCCCTCTGGGGCCAAACCAAGAAAGTTGGGTATAAGGCAGTACAGAAGTCCTGTGATTCACGGGATAACAGATCTGGGGGAAGAGAGAGAAGCAAGGGAGACCTGTTCCATGAAGAGAAGCATCCCTAGGCAACAGCATTTGGCAGAGCCCAACAATCCAATCCAACACGTATTTATTAAGTGTCCATTAGGCTAAAGGCATTTTGCTAAGGGCTCGAGATACAAAGACAATTCCAGTCTTGCCTTCAAGGAGCCGCCATTCTGGTGGAGAACACAACAGGGAAACAGATCAATATATCCATAGTTCCTTGAGGAGGGAGAGCGTTCTAAGAACCAGTGGGATCAGGAAAGGATTTGTTTTGTGAAGGAGCTTGGAAGGAAGCGATGGGTTCCGAGGGTAAGAAGGAAGTGCATTCTAGACTCGGGGTCCAGCTTAGACACGGAGGATGTGAGGCTTTGTTCAAGCAACAGCAGGTAGGTTGGTCTGGTTTAAAGATAGACAGCACAGGGGGCAGCTGGGTAGCTCAGTGGATAGAGAGTCAGGGCTAGAGACAGGAGGTCCTGGGTTCAAATCTGGCCTCAGACACTTCCCAGCTGTGTGACCCTGGGCAAGTCACTTGACCCCCATTGCCCACCCTTACCAATCTTCCACCTATGAGACAATACACAGAAGTACAAGGGTTAAAAATAAAATAAAATAAAATAAAATAAAATAAAATAAAATAAACACAGACAGCATGAATGGGAAATGTTTGGAAAGGTGGGTCGGGGCCAGATTTGAAGAGGTGGGAAATATCAAGCTGTGTTTTATCCCAGACACAACAGGCAATCACTGAACATTTCTGAACAAAGGGAGTGATGGAGTCAGACTTGCACCTTAGAAAGTTGGCTTTGGCAATTGAGTCCAAGAAGGATCAGAGACAGGAGAGGCTAGAAGCCAGGAGTCCAAATCAGATGCTGTCCTAAGAAGTGATGAAGGCCTGAACTAGGAGGAAGAGAAAGGAATGGATGAGAGGTAGATGGATGAGGAAGAATCATCAGCACCGGGCAGCTGATTGGGTAGCAATAATAGCAAGATCACGGGCAGAGGGAGAAGGAAAAGTAGAGGATGGCTCCTGGGTTTTCAGTTTGAGAGACTAGAAGGATGATGGCGCCTTCAACAAATAATCATGGAATCGGGTTTTAGGGAAGGAAGTATTGAATTCTATTTTAGATGTAGTGAACTTGAGATGGGTTTGGCACAGCCTGGGGAGGCATCCAGGCAAGAAGTGGTTGATGTGCAGAGGATTGAAATGTAAAGATTTCAGAGTCGCCTGTATTGAGATGGTAACTGAACCCATTGGAGCCAATGAATTCATCGAAAGAGAGAAGATGGCCCAGGACAGGTCCTTAGTGGGAACCCTGGGGGATAGGACACCCAACAAAAGAGAGGGACCAATTGGACCAGTTGAAGGGAGTCCAGGAAAGAATATTACCATGAAAGCTCAGAGATGGGAGATTACCCAAGAGAATGGTGTCAACAACAGCTTAAAATCTGGCAGCACTAAAGGCAATGCAATTATGGATTCTAACTTTTGAGAACCAGGGAAGTCATGTAATTGCATTTAGCTTCTATTTTCTTATCAATAAAATGGGAGAGGAGGGGATAGTACTTGTAATGCCCCACGTTACAAGTATTATACAAACTTAATGGGTGTAAGGATGAAAATGAGAATATGGAAACGTGGCAATATTTTGTAACCCCTAAGTGCCACGTAAAGGCAGAAGACTCACGTGCTGATCGGATTCACAGGAAACTGATGGAAGTTTTGGACAACATCCTCCACAAGTCACTCGGGGTAGAGCCTTGTGCCCACTCACTGCCCCTAGGAGAAGGTGAATGGCATGTCCCAAAGGCTGCAGATGGGCCGTGCCGTTTAGGAACATCGCCTTGAATGGGGAATGTTTTGAAAGGGTAGTTGGGTTAGAGAAACAAGAAGGAGGAGAGGATTACTGGTGCTCTCTGCCAGAGCTAGTACAGGTGGCAGAAACAGCCTTGGCATCAGGGTGGCAAGCGTCCAGGAAGCTTTTCCTTCCGTCAGCTTTTCTGTTGGCCACGCCAGTGCAGTTTGTCCTTGGTAAAAGTGGTACCAAGAAACTTCTCATCAGTGGGCTCCCATCATGAAATGTCATAGGATCAGCCATATGTCCCTCAAGCTGAGTGCTAAGACTTCTCTGGTATTCCAGGAGACTGCCTGCCATCAGAGGCTGAGCCATATCCCACCTCTCTGCTGTGCTGGAGGGGCAGAAGGGCGATTTGGGAGCTCGTTCAATGGATGGCATCCTTCCCCTATGAAGTGAGGAGGCAGTGGGGGGGATATTGGAACTGGCCAGGCCATAGGGCAGTTGGGAGATGATTTGCTATTGAAATCTGTGGGATGGGGGGAGCCTCCATGCATGAGAGGGAAGGCGCTTGGTCACGTACGCGCTGTGCTATTGCTTTTGAAGTCTGCGTCTTTTACTTTGAATGAGCTGCCTCTGATTGGTTGGGAAGAAGAACCTCAGTAGGGGCTCGTGACCTCTGATTTGGAGTGGTGCTGATCCTGAATGTGCTACGAACCTGGGAGAGCTTTCAGGGGACCTGTAACTCAAGTTGCCTAGGCTACCCTGAGAGAGCGAGCTAATAAACGGATGACATAATTAGGATTCACCAATGGGTGCAAGTTACGGGGAGGCAGATGTTTGTTCAACTCTTCAAGCTGTTCACAAATGGACTGTACCACTTTAAGGGACTGTAAATTCCTGATCCCTGCAAGAATGAAAGAGAATTTGGAAGACCATTTGTTAGGCCTCAAGATGGGATTCCTGATTTGCATATGGGCCAGACTAGTCACCTCTGAGCTCTGTTACATGGTGGAAATTCCATGGTTTATGCCAATTCCAGGGAGGGATTTGCTATGCAAAGATGGGATGTCAGCTTGACAGAATAATGGTTGCCTTTGTCCTCCACCCTCCTGAGCCACTGTTTTGACCTTATACACTACCAGGGCTGGCAGGGCCCCCCCTTTCTCTGGCACCCCTCCTATCTCTTTCTCTTTTCTATCTGGAATTCCTCTTTGCCCCTGCTGCCCACTCCCATCCCTGAGAAGGACCAAGGTGATGAGGGACCTCGAGCACCCTCCCCTCCCTTGCTGATGCTACTTGTTTCCAATTCTAGACACACTGTGGATCTCGAGGGGAGGGGAAGATGAAGAAGTGGGGGGAGGCCCTGTCTCGTCCTCTCCCTAGGACGGCAGGACGGGTCATTAGCCTGTGTGGGGACTGTGTGGGGTGGGCTGGGGGGACCTTCAGCCTTGTTGTACTCTGATTACCACCATTCTAGCACCTTGTTCAATAATGAACGCTGCCAATTCTATTCTGACTAAGGACAGTTCAGAGCAGGGCATTTCCTCCTCTGGAATTCAGGTCTTTGCTCCAAAATGTATTCTCTCCTCTGTGGTGTGTAGCAATTACTCACAGCTCTGGAACACTGCATTTCACACAGAACAGGGTTTAGGGTTCAGCCAAAGGACACAGAGTAAATCATCCAGCCTCTGAAAAGCAAATGGTCTCATCTCAGCTAAGTTATGCATTTGCAAGAACAGCAGGCAGATTTTCAATATAAATGGAGCTGAGCTGGAGAAAATCCTCCTGGAGGGGCTCCCCACATCCCCCAGGAGCCCCAGACACCTTCCCCCTGAGCAGGAGACCTGCACTTTGAAGGGCTCCAGCTCAGACAGCCTATTGCCTGAGGAAGGCCCTCTACCAATTCAGAGAGCCAGTGGGCCTACGACTGGAAGAGACTACTTTAGACACCACTGGGTCCAAAGGAATCATTTTATAGCAAATCATTCCTATAACCAATCCTCATACGGAACATTCTATGTTCTTTTTGTTAGTCTGGTTGCCTTTTCTGAACACACTCCTGCTCTCCTATGCCTTTGATAAATTGGTCAGTCAACAAGCATTTATGAAGCCCCTACTACGTGCCAGGTACTCTTCTACCACCTAGAATACAAAGAAAAGCAAAAAACAAGCAAACCCTACCCTCAAGGAGCTCCTAGCCTAATGGGGGAGACAACGATGTACAAACAAGATAGAGAGGCTAAACTGGAGATAATTAACAAGGGGAAAGCATTAATGTCTGGGGAATCCAGAAAGGTTTACTGCAGAATATAATATGATCTGGGACTTGAAGGAAGCCAGGAAGCAGAGATGAGGAGTGGGAGAATTCTAGGGATGAAGGATGGCCAGGGAAAATGTAAGACACACCTATGGTGTCTTGTGTGAAGAACAAGGAAACTAGCATTATCAGACTGCAGATTATGTGCTGGTGAGGACGATATAAGGAGACTGGAAAGGAGGCAGCTAGGTATCACAGTAGATAGAGTTCCAGGCCTGGAGTAGAGAGGACCTGGGTTCAAATCTGGCCTCAGACATTTCCCAGCTATGTGATCCTGGGCAAGTCACTTAATCCCCATTTCCTAAGCCTTATCACTCTTTTATCTTAGAACTGACACTAAGACAGAAGGTAAGGGGGAGGGGGAGGAGGAGAAGGAGAAGGAGAAGGAGGAGGAGGAGAAGGAGAAGGAGGAGGAGGAGAAGAAGAAGAAGAAGAAGAAGAAGAAGAAGAAGAAGAAGAAGAAGAAGAAGAAGAAGAAGAAGAAGAAGAAGAAGAAGAAGAAGAAGAAGAAGAAGAAGAAGGAGAAGGAGAAGGAGGAGGAGGAGGAGAAGAAGAAGAAGAAGAAGAAGAAGAAGAAGAAGAAGAAGAAGAAGAAGAAGAAGAAGAAGAAGAAGAAGAAGAAGAAGAAGAAGAAGAAGAAGAAGGTGATGATGATGATGATGAAGTGGTCAGACCTTTGCTTTAGAGGGATCCATCTGATGGCTAAGTGGAGGACACCCTGGAGTGGAGAGAGACAAGGCAGGCAGATGAAGCAGAAGACAATTATAAGAGTCCAGGTGTGAGATGATGAGGGCCAGCCTGGAAGCAATTTCGGAGGAGAGAAGGGAGTGTGTATAAGAGAGATGTCATGAAGGTAGACTCAAAAAAGGTGTTGGCAACAGACTGGTGATGGGAGATGATGAGAGAGAGTGAGGTGTCATGGATAAATAACTCTTAGGTTGTTAGCCTATGGAACTCAGAAGATGGTGGTGCCAAAGAGAGTAATGGGGAAGCTTGGAAGGGAAGAAGGTTGGGGAGTGGGATAGATAATGAATTCAGATTTGGACATGGTGAGTCTAGGACGCCTATAGAATATCTAGTTTATGGTGTTGGATAAGGAGTTGGACATGTGATATTGGAGGTCAGAAGAGAGGCGAGGGCTGCAGAGAAGTAGATCTTGGAATCATCAGCATAGAGATGATCATTGAATCCATGGAAGCTGATGACATCACCAAGAATGATATTAGCAAATATGGCACCCGAAGAATCTGAAGCACAGAGAAACGAAGTGACTTGCTCAGGGTTCTACATCTAGTAAAGGTCTGAGGCAGAATTTAGACTTAAGCCTTTCTGACTCTAAAGTCCAGTGCTTATTTGCCATGACACCTAGTAGCCTTAGTGAGCCAATAAGGTCATCTAGCAGAATTCTTACCCCCTGTTTTATGAATCAGAAAACTGAGACTCAGGTAGATAAGTCCCTTCCCCACTGATTGCATAGATAGTTAAGTGTTAAAGGTAGGATTTGAATCCATGTTCTCAGATACAAAAATCCTGCTTTTTACTCTGCCATATCTTTTCTGGGTCCTCACTGGTTTTTCATTTGAAACACCCATTACCCTTCCAGTATAAGTTCTTAGCAAACTTGAATTTAAAGGGTTAACACCGTTCCCCCTTGACCAGGAATGCAGCTGCCTGATATAGCCAAGGCACCATTGTTATCATCCCAACGGCTCATTTTGAACCTTTCCATAGCACACTAACATTGGTAAGGCTCTTTGTAGATCATCTCATTTTCTTCCTCACAACAAACTTGAGATAAGTGCTATTATCCCCATTTTATAGGCGAGGAACCTGAGGCTGACCTAACACAGAGAAGTTACTTAATAAATGTTGGTTGATTGATTCTTAGAGAGGTTACGAGACTTGCCCAGGGCCACACAGCAAGTCAGAAACTCTTGTGGGATTTGAACTCAGGTTTTCCTGGATCCAAATTCAGCTCTTAATGCCACACTAGTTATCAAAATTCACAGCATTAGTCAATCTCTGAGGGGAAAAGACCTCAGAAGTCAGGGGGTCCTTGAGTAACGATCTCTTTTAAATGTCCCAATGACTGGTCGCCATGACTTTAGTTAAAGACCCCCAGTGAGGAAGAACCCATTGCCTGGCCCATTTCTCCTCTAGGTAGCCTTCATTATTATCTGGTTTTAATGAAATAAAATGTAGACTTGACTTTCTGAAACTCCCCTCCGCCCTCCCCAGCCATTGCTATTAATTGAGCCCTCTGGGGCCAAGCGGAATCAGCCTAATCTCTCTTCTGCCTGACAGCTCTTCAAATATCTGAACACGACTGTCCCGTCTGTCCCCGCTGGGTCTGCTCTTGTTTACCAGAAACATTTCTTCTTCCTTCCGCCAATCCTCAGGTGGCAGGTTCTCCTCTCTTCTTCTTCTCTTTCTGGCTACCCTTTTCCGAACGTGCTCCAGCCTGGATGGTGATAAATGTTGTCCTCAGAACCAAACACAGGTTTCCTCCTGTGGCCCGAGCAGAACAAAGTGGATCGCCAAAGCATCTGGCCTCGGAGGGAATTCGCTTTTTGCCTTGTCATCTTGTGATGCTGACAGACTGGGCTTGTGGTCCCCCCAAACCTCCAAGCTCTGGTCTTAGCCAGGCCTTCCTCCTCCTCAATCTATGCAGCTGGTTTTTTGGAAGCCGTGTCTGTGTCTTTACATTTATCCTGATTTTAAACATTTCTCTTATACTATTTGGCTCAACATTAGAGCCCATCGAGATATTTTTGGATCTTATTAGCCTTTAATCCAATGGGTTAACTCAGCTTCTGAGCTTTGTAACATCTATAAACATGACAAGGAGGCCACAAAGACCTAGTCAAAAATATTGAAAAATACTAGGTAGGGGGAGCAAGGTGGCTCAGTGGTTTGAGAGCCTGGTCTAGAGGTGGAAGGTCCTGAGTTTAAATCTGGCCTCAGACACTTCCCAGCTGTGTGACCCTGGGTGAGTCACTTAACCACCACCGCCTAGTCCTTACCACGCTTCTGCCGTGGACCCCATACACAGTATTGATTCTACGATGGAAAGGGATGGTTTTCTGAAAAAGGAAAAGGAAAATAGCCACTGAGCCAAGGACAGATCCCTGGGACACTCCCTAAGCTACAACTCTCTTAGTTGAGACAGTCCCAGGAAAATGAAATTTGAAAATGGGGACATGCCCCCTTCTCTGCTTATTGGAGCCTCCCTCATTCTTCCTGATCATTGGGGGGGAAGCAGCTCTCAGGAACACGACTTCCAGCCTTCTGAGATCTCAATAGGATGGTCCAGTCACCAAAGGCAGCTGAAGGCTTCTGGGCCATCTTCTCGCTTATTTTCATGGTCTTTTACTCCCTGAGAAGGGTTTTATATTTTTAATTTCTTCCTTAGTCAAAGGCCACTGACATATGGACCTCTCTGTTAGAGAAGCTCCTACCAATATGGCCACAACGTCTTTGTAGCTTATAGAATGCTGGGAAGTTAACCTCTCCAGCCAGTCTTTGCCAGAAATTAGTCTTTATCCAGGCCTGAGGCCGATTCACACTACCCCATGATGCCTCTTGTACGAACAGTGTTTTTACTGATGAATGACATTTCTTCTTCCCTTCCTTCCAATGTTCCTTTCTCTGTTTCCCCCTCACTTGCCATCTTCCTTCCTTCCTTCCCCTTTGATCTTCTCCTTCCTTCCCCTCCCTCTTTTCTCTTTCCTTTCCTTCCCCTTCTCCATTCTTTTCTCTTTCTAATTGGGCATAACTTTGCAAAAAATGGCCACTAGGGTATGATAATCAGACAATTTTTTTTGCAGTTTCTATAGTAAAAACAACTTGATTAAAATATATTGCAAAATTTATAAGCCCACACATGACAAAACTAGTGGAAATGTGCATCGGCCATGGGTGGGGGGAGTGCGGGGGGCGAAGGGGAAAGTAGGAGCATGAATCATGTGACCATGTTAAAAATGAATATTAATAAATGTTAAAAAAATTTATAAGCCCATATAAGGCATAATTCTTTATTAATGAAGATTGGTAATAATCAGTGGAGCTGAGGTTCTATGTAATTTCAAAAAATGATCCAAGCATTTCATAATCCAATCTTCCTCCTGCAGGCAGGGCTTTTAGCTGCTCTAGGGTGGGGACCAGTGCCTGTGTTGTGGCCTCAGGTAGGCTTCAACAGGGTGATGGAGCTCCCGACCGTAGGGTCCATTCAGAACCCAAATTTGGTGGCAGTCAGGATCTGGGGCTCCAGTGGACTTGGCCAGGTTCCAGGGTCTAGTTCCAGAGCTTCAGGGTGATTCTATTCTTTCAGACATCAGAGGGGTATAGGGAGGGAGGGACACTAGTCTCTGGGCTAAGGCCAAGTGGACAGCCAATTGTAAAATCCAGGATTGGTGATGACATCCTGGTCTTAGGTTGGCCAGGGATCCAAGTGGCTGCAGGCCAGACTTTGGGTTTTGAGAAACTCTTTTTTTATCTGAAGATTTTTATTTAATTAATTAATTTAGAATATTTTCCCATGGTTTCACGATTCATGTTCTTTTCTTCCCCTCATCCTTCCCCTCTCGCAAAGCTGACAAGCAAGTCCACTGGGTTTTACATGTGTCATTGATCAAGACCTATTTCCATTATTAATATCTGAAATAGAGTAATCACTTAGAGTCTACATCCCTGATCCTATCCCCATCAAACTATATGATCAAGGAAATGGTTTTCTTCTGTGTTTCTACTCCCACAGTTCTTTTTTTTTATTTTTTTATTTTTTAAATTTTTAACCCTTGTACTTTGGTGTATTGTCTCATAGGTGGAAGATTGGTAAGGGTGGGCAATGGGGGTCAAGTGACTTGCCCAGGGTCACACAGCTGGAAAGTGGCTGAGGCCGGGTTTGATCCCACAGTTCTTTTTGAGAAACTCTTGCTGCTCTATACTCTTGGAGGACTTTCTGGGGTCTGGGGCAAGGGCCCCCCTTGCTCAGTTTTATGGCTGTATGGCTGGTGCATTCTGAGGAAAACTGTCTGATCGTATATTCTTCCTATCCAAACGGCAGACTATCAGGGTTTGGTGGTCATACAATGGAGCCAGCAGAGTCCTGGAGCTCGCAATGATGTAGAAAGTGGGTCCTTACAAGTGGCTAAATGGGAGAGAGACACACTCTCAGTTTCACTTGCCATATCATGATCCTAGTTAATTTTTAAAAATCCTATTCACCAATTATGCAAAGGTGTTTGTTGAAATTCCTCTAATAAATTTCCATCTTCCTTGATGCTAATCAGTTGTCCTTGAAATTGGAATGGGCCGCATTTTCATGTTTGACAAATGAACTCAAAGCCCACTGAAACTCTCTGGAAGATTTTTTCAGTCATTTAGAAGCCTGTTTTCAAGTTTTTAAAAGTCTGGAGAGAGGAGAAATTTTATAGGTGACAGGCGCATCATTTTCAGTAATGAAAACTTCGTTTTAAAATGCCTTGCTAATTGTGATGGCTTCATGCTATCATTAACTAATATCTCAAGGCACAAATACACGCTGGAGGTGAAGTCTAGCATTAACAATAATGAGCGTAAATTCATATTTCAAATGATTTTCTTGATAATTGTGAATTTCGGGGAGGTAAATTTCTTGTCAGATGTGATCAGACTGCCATTGTTTGCGCTTCATAACGCGTCTGACAAAGAGTTTGTTCTAGGAGTAGGAGGGGTGTCAGCTTTACCATTTTTTCTCACTTGGCTGTGCTTGCCTTATTAAGATTATCTTTAAGCTTCAGTTCCTTTGCAGGAAAGGTTTTAATCCTCTTGTCCACGAGAGTGAGTTTAGTTAAAACATTGGGAGGTACAAAAGCTCAAGGTGGGCAAAGCTGCTGGTGACAAGTCAGAGCAGCGGTGACGACGAGTTGAGCTGGAAGTAAAACAGGGATAAAGATTTAGGCGGCGGATGCCAAGTTAGAAAGGGGTTCTCTCTCTTTTGTGAATAAAATCCTGGGCGGAGGGGGCTTCCCCCCATTCCCAGCCTCCGCCACTCCTGCCCAGGCTTCTTGGCGGTGGCTCTGCCTCAGGGGCTGGGGTCGCCTAGATGGTTAAAATATTCTGTTTAAAATAAAATATTGGGGCACTGTTGGGAAGAGATGAGTGCCAGCTACATTCTCCCTGGGGAACATTGCTTGGTATATATTGAGCCAAATAATATTTTCATTGAGAGTTAATGACCCATGAATACCTGAGCGAACAAGTTCTACTTTAGCTGTGAATGATTTCTGAAATACCTCATTAAACCCTGTTAATAATCAGATTGTCTGACACGAGGCCCTCAGCTCTCCAAACAAGCAATGAGGACAGAGCCCTGTGATAATTGATGTTCTCAGGAGAGTCTATTCGATTGGGGGCTTCAGAGAATGAGACCGGGTTGTCCACACAACAAAGAGGTAACTGACTTTGAAATGAGACGAGGTAAATATGGCGGCCAATTGGCCGAGCCCCAATGGGAAATTAACAAAATGTTATTGTTTAAAGTTATGGTATCTTTGGGTTGGAGAGGCCCTCCGAGATCATTAGTCTAATGACTCCCCAATACATGAATCTCCTTTACAACATTTCTGACAACGTCCGTTTGAATACTTATAGCGATGGAAAACTCACTATCTATGGAGGTCGCCCATTCCATCTCTGGCCAGCTCTGTCACAAATTCTTCTACAGACCGAGTAAAAATTGGCCTCAGTGTCACTTTTATGAAATGTTTTTCATCCTACATCTTCGTCTTCTACGCGGTGTAGATGTTTAGTAAAGATTGGCCAGATGAATGAACGAATCACACAATGTCAGAGTTGGAAGGGTCCTCGGGGGCTATCTCTAACAATTAGTCTTCCAGCTTGTGCTTGAAGCCCTCTCATGATAGGGAAATCACTACCTTTCTGCTGTCAACCTCAATCTATAAAATGGGTATAATAATGCTCGACTTATCTTTTTTTAGAAACTATTTTTTCATTCTCAAGTTAATAGATAATAAATGAAATGTGCATTTCCACATATAGAGTAGAACAGAACAAGAGGATTGAACCTAAAACTGCAGATCTCTGTTGAGGACGGCAGGCTTTTCTTTGTAAATATATGTAGCCACAGTGGGATGAAAGCAAGTTTAAGTCATGGAAAATTCAATTTAGTTGCATTTAGTTCAAGACTAAATTTGGTTAATATGACACAGACGCATGGAAGCTGGTTAAGACTCTTTAACATGCCACTACATGGCGACTCTGCCCTTGTCTCTCCTTGTGTATGGACGTGCTATCTGGCCGGGGATCATCTTACCAGCAGTTGTATTGATTCCTTTAAAGAGAGTCCTTAACAAAATGGACAAGAGGAAGAATTCTTCTGAAGGAAACACCAGAGGCCTGTTCTTCCATCAGAACAAACGTCTGATGCCAGGAAATGGCACGAATGTTGTCAGAGTAACTCCCAAATAAGATGGGACGGAATGCTCGAATCTACAATAAAGACTATTAAAAGAAAAGGTAAAGTCACACTGGCTTTTTGGGGTTTGCGAATGACTAAAAGGAATAGAAATATTCCCATGATAGGAAGAGAGGATCTTTTAGATATGTGGATCGAAGACTGCAATAAAAAAACACCCTCCTTTTAACAAAGCAGCCATTCAGACAAAGGCTTCAAGTTTATTTAAGGCAATAAAAAGAAAATGGAAATGAAGCGGACGGTGAAGGAACTTTTACTGCAAGCATTGGTTAATTTGATCACATTAAAAATTGAGTGCAATTGCATAATGTTACAATTACCAGAAAGATAGCAAGTGAGGATGAAAGCACGGCAGGTGAATACTCCAATATTTTGAAGAAAAGAATCCAAGAAGATGGATCCAACGATCGACAATTTTTTTTTTTAACCCTTAACTTCTGTGTATTGGCTCCTTGGTGGAAGAGTGGTAAGGGTGGGCCATGGGGGTCAAGTGACTTGCCCAGGGTCACACAGCTGGGAAGTCTGAGGGCAGATTTGAACCCAGGACCTCCCTTTTCTAGGCCTGACTCTCCATCCACTGAGCTACCCAGCTGCCCCAATCAACAAATTTTTAATGCGCGTGAAACAGGCTTTTTCTGGAAAAGAAAGCCTTCCAGAACTTACATTTCTAAGAAAAGAAAAAGTCAAGCTGGATTTAAACCGTCTAACGCTCTTATTGAAAGGTAACACAGAGGGGATTTTAAATGAAAACCAACGCTTAGCATATATCAGTCTTGAAATCTTTGTACTCTGAGAAGCTGCAACCCGGAATTGTTTCCAATTCTTTGGCGATAAAATGAGAAAGCATAATTGACTAAAGCTGTTTTTGAAGACTAATTTTCAAGTTTTCGCCCCGTTGGTGAACAATATTGCAAGGCCCACATGATCTTGTTTAAAGTATTACCGATTTTAGATAATGCCCCAACCAATCCCTTGGTTCACCGGGTGAGAACATGAACCTGGAAATTTGCCAAGACGTGGCTACGGCTCTCTGGACCTACCAGCATACGTATGAAGATTTTAGGGAAGAAGAGAAGACAGTTTAGTCTATGCTGAGAAAATATTTTAAATGGCAATAGCAACGTTTCCATTATGTCCTTAGTGCAGACTTATCTTTTGGTATAAGTAATTGACAATTTGTATAATTTGGCTTTCTATAACTCCTCTATTACTCGGTAGTAAACAAATCAGAACTGCATTTCCTTTTCTCTTGCTGTTATATTAATAAACAGAGAAAACATATCTAAAATTATTTTCCTTGCTTATTTCCACCGGGCTGGAACCAATGATTGCATTTTATATTTAACTTTAACTTTAAATAGTACAAATTCAAATCACGGGACTAGTTCATGAGATTAGTTATTTGCACTAATTAGGATTTAGCTGTAATAAATTTAGCCTAGAGCTTTCAAAGCTGTCCTGGCTGTCTGGGCTTCTTTCTGTTCTCTTCTCTGTATTTATTTTAATTTATTTTTCTCTGTATTTTTAAAAGAGATGCTTCACCGATTCCTCTCCTCTCTTCTTCTCCCTACCTTCCCCTGGCTCCCTCATCCTCCCATCATGCCCATTAAAAGAAAAAAAGAGAAACATATAGCAAATATGCATACAAATATCTCCCCTCACTCGCATGTGTCTTATTCTGCATGCTGAGTCCATCATCTCCATCAAGAGATGGGCTTTCCGCTTCGTTATCAGTCTCTGATGCTGATCTTGAAGAGTTTTGTGAGGAAAGCCAATCCCGAAGGATTACAGAAATGAGACTTGTTTGAACTGCTTTTGCCATAATCGTTACCATTCTCGTATGGGCCATTTTATCTCCCAGCGTAGCCCATCAGACTGGGAGAGTTCTAGTTGTTTGGAACTTTCCTCGATTATCGCCTCTGCCAATTCCCTCCGTGGCTGCTGGTTCTGCCTCCTGCCCAAGTAGGAGAAGGCGAATCCCTTTTCCACCTGAAAACCTTTTGAGTCCTTGAAGGCAGCTCTCATGCCCTGGCCATGGGACCTCTTCTTCAAACGAATCACAGTCATTTCCTTTAATAACAACCACATCTGACATGAAGTCTGTCCTTCAAGGTCTGCTCATCCCTTTGTGTATAGCAACCGTTTATAGACTTTCCGACACCAAACCAGGGTGCTAGGATGAGCCCCAAAGATGCAGAAACAGAGGATCAGGGAGATTCAGTGACTCGTCCAGAGTCACTAACTGTCTATACAGGGGTTTAGACCAAACCTTCCTGATTCCACAGCTACAGCTTTCTCCATTAGACCACACTCAGAGTGCCCTCAAAGTCCTTTCTCCATTTCTAAGTTCAATAGTTTAGCAACATCCTTTCTAAAACTGAGCCCGGTTGTTCTAGATGTGGTTTGGCTAGGGCTGCTCTTTCCCTAATGCCCTCTGTGGCTCACTCTGTTGCATTCCAGGTAGGGACATTGCACAACAGCCTTCACTGGAATAAATGATGACTAATCTCATATCCGTGCCTCTTGAGCCAGGTAAGAAGGTATTAGGCAGCTGGGTAGTACAGTGGATAGGGCACCAGGCCTGAAGCCAGGAAGCCTCATTTTTGTGAGTTCAAATATGGCCTCAGATAGTTACTAGCTGGGTGACCTAGAACAAGTCATTTAACCCTGTTTGCCTCAGGTTTTTTATCTATACAATGAGCTGGAGAAGGAAATGGCCAACCACTCCAGTGTTTTTGCCAAGAAAATCCTATATGGGGTCACGAAGAGTTGTACATGGCCAAAATGCCTGAAAAGAAAGTCTTATTTGGAAGAGGAAGGATTTTAAGGGCAATATGGCCCCAGGGAGCAGGACCGGCAAAAATAAGGGGAAGTAACCCATATCCACAGCTTTGGTGTCTTCCTTGACTCTGTATTCTGCTTCAGCTTCCAAACCCACTCAGCAGCTAAGTCTTGCACTTTCTAGCTCCACCACATCTCCCCAATCTGTCCTCTTGTTTTTACTCACACATATAACCACTCTGTTTCAGGCTCTTATTAGCTCTCCTGGACTATTGTAATAGTCTCCTAATCTGTCTCTGTTCCTCATCTCTCTTGTCTCTGCAATCGACCCTCTACAACTGGCAAAGTGACTTTGTTAAAGTCACTTTTTAAAAAGATAATTTGTTTTTAATTGTTGAGGCAGTAATACTTGGTTCATGGAACTGCAATATGCAGAGAGGTGAAATAAATAGCTTATATATATAATAACTGGTTTTAAAGTATTCCCTTATCATTGGTATACGAGAGCATTTGAGTCACCGAAAGAGGCAGGAGCAGCAGGAAGCAGTGGTTCTCTGACCACACGGGCTCCACAATGATCTAGAAAATGCACTAGACCAAATCCCGATTGGAAAATCCATGGAGTTATTTTGCTAGCCCAGACCTCCAGAGGTTCTGGGGAAGGGGGCTGGCCAGGAGCACATTGTATAGAGTATTGCTGGGTTCTGAACTCTGAGTCCTCTATTCAGGCTATGTATGAGGTCAAGAAGAAGACCTAGAAGCTTCCCAAACTAGTGTAAGATGAGAATTGGTGCCATCTGGCAGCTTCATTACTCACTGCCAGGTTACAACACTCAACATCCCAAGAAAGCATCAGAAGTATCTATGAAGTTCAACTCAAATACTCCCCCTCGGAAGTACAAAGAATCTAACTAGCCATAACATAAAGTATAAAGACAAGAAATAGGCTGAAAGACTGAAAAAACAAACAACAACAAAAACAACACTTTCAACACTTAAAAAAACAAAACAGAACAATTATAGTGACAGGGAAGCTCTTGACATAGACCCTGACAAAAAATCACTCTCAAAAATTTTCCAAGAAAACTCCCAGAGCAAAATATAATGTGGGCACAAGTCCACCCAGTATTTCTAGAAGAGATCAAGTAAAATTTTTAAAGGGCTAAAATGATTTTTAAAACCAAATAAGAACAGTGGAGGAAAAATGGGAAAAGAAATGAGAGTTATGGAAAAAACATATGGAGAAAGAATTGACAGCTTGGAACAAGAAGCACAAAACCTTACCCAGGAAAATTACTCCTTCAAAATTAGAATTGATCAAATACAAGTTCATGATTCTATGAGGCATCCACAAATATGAAAACAGAGTAAAAAATCTGAACAATAGAAGAAAATGTAAGGTATTTCACAATAAAAATGAATGACCTGAAAAACAGATCAAAGAGAGTAAATTTAACAAGCATTAGACTACCTGAAAGCCATTATTTAAAAAGACCCTAGAAAAACTCTTTTAAGAAGTCATAAAATAAAAAAGGTCATAAAATAAAACTGCCCACTCTCGTAGAACTAGAGGACAAGTAGAGATAGAAAGAATCTACCAGTAGTGGAGAGTTTGGAATATGGTATTCCTGGAGGCAAAAGATATAAGTGCATAAACAAAAATAATTTATCCTGAAAAACTGAGTTCAGTTCTGAAGGGGGAAATGGGCCTTTAATAAAATAGAGAACTTCAAGCATTTGTGATTAAAATATCAGAAGTGAATAGAAGATTTGACATATAAACATAAAAAACAAGAAAAGCCTATAAAGGTAAACATGAGAAAACAATTACAAGGGAATGAACAAGGATAAATTATTTATATTCTTAAGTATGAAGATGATACACAGAGCCCCTCAGAACTCTACCATCAGGGGTCAGATGGGGGGGTCTAATTAGACAATGTATGGTTCTATTATGTTTAGTGGATCATAAAAGAAGGGTGTAAAAGGAATAGGAATAAACTGAGATAGAAATAAAAGAGTAAGAAAGGAAAGTGTTTTCACATAAATGGGGTGTATAAGTAGGAATCTATACGACAAGGAAAAGGCAATTGGGAAGAATATGTGCCACTTTATCCTAACTTTTAGCTGATCTGATCATCTGTGAACACACACACATATACATGCACACACAGATACAAACACACAAACACAGACACACACACTGAGTTGAATGCAGAAATGCATTTAAACTAACTGCAAAAGCAAGAGGAAAAAGAGGTTCAGGGAAAGGGGAGAATATGAGAGAGGGACAGATTAAAGAAGTGACTAGTCAGAAGCAAAACAAACTCTTTAAAAAGGGTTAGAAACTGTAATGCAGTATTTCTTGCATTTGCAATCCTGTCAGAAATTTTCTGCAAGAAATCCTGCATTACAAAACAAAGAGGAAGAAAAGTTTAAGAGAATAGATCAGAAGGAAATACACAATTAACAAATATTGCTGAATGTGAATAGGATGAACTCACCCATAAAATGGAGGAGGATAGCAGAACAGATTATAAACCCTAATCCAATAACTATAACATGCTATTTATAAGAAATCTAAATAGAAGAATAAAAAGAAATATAAATACTTGAAATAGAGATACACATGCAATTAAAATATGAGTCGGATCAGATTATATTATACTTCTGCTGAAGTAAAAAAAAAGTCAAGAGTAATAATCATAACCTCAGAGAAGTTGATAGCAAAAAAAAGCCTGATTAAAAGGCTGAAACTGAAAAACTACATTTTCCTGAAAGGAACTATAGACAACAAATTAATATAAGGAGAAACAGACAGTAAAACCACAAAGTAAGAGACTTCAATTTACCTCTTTCAGATCTAGATAAATGTGACCAAAAATATAAAGAAATGAAAGACCTTGCTAGAATTTTAAAAGAGGTAGATAGATAAGTTAGATATATGTAGAATATTGAATGGAAATAGAAAGGAATATGTTCATTTCTAGCTGTGCATATCCTCACACAAACTAACAATTTATTATGGCAAAACCCTTATAAAGAAAGGAAGAAATATTAAATACCTCTCTTACCATAATGCAATAAAAACTTATATTCCATGAAGGATCCTTTAAGTAAAGATTTAAAAATTAAATTAATTAAAAATAATTTAAATCAAAGAAATGGTACTCCAACGAACAAATCACAGAGGCGACCAATAATCTCATTAAAGAAAATGACACCAATGAGACCATATACCAAAATTTTGGAGATACAACCAAAAAACCTTTTTAGGGGGAAATTTATATTTTTAAATGTTTGCATCAACAAAAACAGACAAACAAATTAGGTAAGGACTTAAAATGCTTTTATGAAACCAACAAATTATATTTCCCCAATTAAACATTAAAATGGAAGCCTTGAAAACAAAAAGGAGATTAGCAAAATTGAAAGTAGAAAAATAACACTGAATTAGTAAATAAAACTAGGAGCTTTTTTTTTTTTTGGTGTGGAAGAGACTTTAAAATAGATAAGCCATTAGCTAACTTGATTAAAAAAAGAAAGAAGAAAAACAAATTGCTGGTGTCAAAAATGAAAGGAAAAAAAGTGAATTTATATCCAATGAAGAAGAAATAAAAGAAATTTATTAGGAGCTATTTTATTTAGTTTTATGTCAATATAACTGATAATCTAAATAAAATGGATAAATATTTACAAAAAATAAACTTCCCAAATTAATAGAATAAAATCCAAGACTTAAGTATTCCTAACTTAAAAAAAAGAAATTGAACAAGTTATAAATTAACTCTCAAAAAAACCTCAAACAAACTAGGACCAGATAGGTCTACGAGTGAATTCTATAAAAAAAAATTGAAAGAACAATTAATTCTAATTTGAAAAAATAGGGAAAGAGTCCTCTGAAATAGCTTTTATGACTCTATTTGAGTCATATTTTGATCTTGATATCTAAATTCAGTAGAGTTGAAACAGAGACACAAAATTATATAGACATATATATCTAAGGAATATCGATGCAAAAAAATCACAAAGAGTGTACACTATGACCAGGCTAGATTTATACTAGGAATGCAAGACAGATTCAAGAGTAGAAAAAGTATAAATATAACTAACCATATTAATTACAAAACCAGCAAAATTATATGCTTTTGTCAAAATTCATCAAACTTTGCTGTTAATAACCCTCCAAAGTATAGGAGTGAATCCTCAATACAATCAGTATGTTCTATCCCAAACCAAATGCCAACATTATCTGAAGTGGAAATAAGCAAGATTCCTTTGGCGATAATGCAAAGATGTCAATTCTCACCACTATCATTTGATATAGTACTAGAACTGCCAACTGAAGTAGTAGGACAAGAACAAGAAGTTGAGAAAATAAGAATATGCAAAGATGAAAAAAATGATCACTTTTTATACACGATTGGAGTCAACTAAAAATGAATTGAAATAATAACTTTGGCAAAGTTGTAGAGTACAAAATAAACTCACGCAAATCATCAGCTATAAGATTTATTTTTCTCACTTTTTCAATACAGGTGGAGGCTGAGAGGTAAGAGAGGAAGATAGAATTTAGACTTGAAAAGAATAGAAAATTGAATTAAAAAAAAATCCATGTCTGACTTCATCACTCTCCTACTCCATAAAATCCATTTGGCTCCCTCTCACCCTCACAATTAGCTGTGAGCTCATTTGTTTAGCATTTGTAATCCTTCACACTCTGGCCCCAACCTTCCTTTATATGATTTCCTTCCTAGTACAGGATGTAGCCAAACTGACTTTCTTGCTGTTTCTTATGCATGGGTGGCATGCCACCTCCTATCTGTTTGCCTTCTCCCCTGCTTCCATTTTCCATAATTCACAGCATCCTTCCCACTTAGCTCAAGCTCTAACTTCTGCATGAGGTTTTACCAACTGCTTTTTGGTTCTTGTTTCTTCCCCCGGAAATCACAGTTATCTCTTTTATTCATAGCTATTTGTGTTCATGATGATTCTCTGACTACACTGGGAATTCCATGAGGGCAGACATTGTTCATTTTTTATATCTATATCCCCTGTGCCTACCATAGATCACAGGATCACAGATTTTAGAGCTAGAAGGGACCGGAGAAGCCATAAAGTCCAATCTCCTCATTTTACAGCTTAGAAAACAGAAGCAGACAGAGGTTGTGACTTGCTAGTAAGTGTCTGAGGTGGGATTTGAACCTAGACCTTTCTGGGTCCAAGAGCAGCTCTCCATCCACTGTACCGCTACATAAATGCTTCTTTTTTGATAGCTAGAAGTCATAAAGAAGGACATTTCATCTTCACCCACATGATTCAGGCACTTATAGACCATCCCCTTAGAGGACTTTGAAGCTTAACTTAAACACTTAAGTAAGAAAAAGTTACTCACCATCAGAGCTACCCCAAACCTGGATGGCTCAAGAGGCGCCATGTTCCCATTTCGTGGTAGACATTCAAGCACAGGCTGGGTGACTGCTTGGGTGGGGAGAGACAGAAGAGGCTGACTGGTCCCTTGGGTACCTTCCATTTCTCTGATGCTGAGATTCCACCATCGGTTGTCTTACGGCATGGTCAAGCACGGTGAGTATTGAGTTGAACATAACCACTTCTTGCCATCCTTTTCCTGATGGGCTGTTGATGTTATCTCTTTGGGAGGTTAGATTTGTACGTCCAGCACTGAAGAGGCTGATTATTTATTTCCAGCTGAGAATGTCTTCCCTTAAACCAGAGATCATGGCATCAAAGCCCATACCTTTCAGCTCCCTTTCTACCTGGCAATGATCTGGGCTCTTCGCCTCCTCCCCAGCTCTAATATTGGGAGGAGATGGGACCTGCCCTTGTGGATGGAGAGGGAGAAGGTCTGTGCCCACAAGTATTTTCTCCATTTTGCTGCCTGCTCTGACCCTCTAGAACACATACCGTAGTAGAACAGTCATGTCCCAGGTCCTTTAATTCGTACCTACATAAGCATACTTAAGGGATGCTGGCATTTCTTTGACCCTCCTGTGGAATGTCACCTCCTATCTGAAGCCATTCTCATCCTCCCTCCCCGCCATTGTTAAATTAAAAAAAATTATTATTATTCCAAATGTTTACAAATCCAAACAAAACAAGCATTTCCATACTTAAAGCAAAAAAGATATTATACAAATGGAATCACAGATCTCCCATATGTTTAACTTACTTTTCTTCCTATCCACATGACAGATCCTGTCCACAAGGGTTCCGATCCCTCTCTAACCTCCTCACATAATCTAGGATATAGGCAGGGGGGCCAACTTGTCCATATAAATTAGGTCTTTCATGTTTGGTCTTTCTGTTCGCTTTCTGGAGGTACCATTCTCTGCTTATTCTTCTGCTCTTAGTTCTGTGGCTCTGTTGAATGTTCCCCAGTTCTACTCATTTTATTGTTCATTATCTCAGATAGTTCTTGCTTGGTTTTAAAAAAAGTCCGTTCATCGTTTCTTTTGGTGCAATGTGATTCCATCCCAATCATATGTCACAATTTGTTTAGCCATTCCCCAATTGATGGGCATCCCCTCCGTTTCCAACTCCTTGCCATCACAAAGAGAGCTGCTAGAAATATTTTGGAACACATGGATTCTTTTCCTCTTTCCCTGATTTCCTTGGGAAACAGACCTAGCACTTCCATTGCTGGGATTACTGAGTCGAAGGGTATTCGCAGTTTTATAACTCTCTCGGTATAATTCCAAAATGTTCTCCAAAGAGGGGGATGGGAGGAGGGGAGGGAAAGAACATGAATCATGTAACCATGGGAAAATATTCCAAATTAATTCATTAAATAAAGATTTTCAAATAAAATTTAAAAAACCCCAAATATTCTCCAAAATGGTTGGATCTGTTCACAGCTCCACAAACGGTGCCTTACGGTCCCATTTTTCTATATTCTTATATTTACCTATCTGCATCTTCATTGTACCCCTTAGTAAGGGGAAGGGAACAAACATTATGTGCTTACTGTGTACAAGGCACTATACTAAGTGCTTTACAAATATTATCTCATTTGATCCTGATAATAGCCCTGAAAGGGAGGTGCCATTCTTATCACCATTTTGTAGTTGAGAAAAACTGAGGCAGAGGTAAAATGACTTGTCCAAAGTCATGTAGCTGGTGTCTGAATCTAGATTTGAACCCACATCTTCTTCACTCCAGGTCCAGCTCTCTATCTATTGAGCCGCCTAGCTGCCTAGGATGGGACCCTCTCAAGGGCAGGGACTATTTTGGTTTTGGATACTTAGCACCTGGCCTAGAGTCTTCCACATGGTAGTAGAGATTAGCACAGCAACAGGCAACTGATGTGGGATTTCACTAGTTTAGAGAACATTCAAATGAAGAAAGTCAAGTCAAGTCAAGTCAGTAGATATTTAAGCACTTGTCAGGCATCTGGCATGGTGGATGGAGTGGCGCAGTGGAGGGAAAGCTAGACTCAGAGTCAGGAAGACGCATCTTCCTGATTTCAAATCAGGCCTTACTTAGCAGCTAGCTGACCTTGGGCAAGTTACTTCACCTCATCTGCCTCAGTTTCCTCGTGTGTAGAACGAGCTGCACAAGGAAATGGCAAACCCAGAAAATCCCAAATGGGGTCATGAAGAGTGGGACGTGACTGAAAGGACTGCGCGAGAAGAACAGGTGTCAGCCATAGTGCTCAGATTTGATACCCAAGCAGGCCAGCATCTTCTCTGGGCACAGAGAAGCTGAGGGTCACGTAGCCCATGTGTGTCAGAGGCGGGACTTGAACCTCGGTCTCCCGGCTCGGAGGCCAAGAAGGATCTCGATGCCACAGCTGCCTTCCACAGCGCACCGTAGATACACAGCAAACCTTCGTTGAGTGAGAACATGACTTTGCCATATCTATTAGGGAATAATGTCAGACATGGAGAGAAAGTGCCGAACGACGCATGAAGCCTTCCTGACATCGCCGTCATCGCAGCTAACAATGACCAGCCCTTTAGAGTTTGCAAAGCAGCCTATAGATGCTATTTGATCACAACTGAAATATTTTGCCTTCAAATATGGCATCGTCTAAAGTGTGAAGACAGCCGACGAGAGGACTGCCTGATGGGAGGGTGATTTTCTCATCCCTTCGAGGTCTTTGAGCAGAATTTGTACAACCACCTGTTGAGACCTTTCAGGGTAGCCTTTATGAGTGAAATAGGGGTGGGATGGATGGCCTTTGAGGCTGCTTCCAGCCCTACTATTCTGAGTTTCCCCCTAGCGATCTAAGCCGCAGCCAGACGTATCCAGCCCCAGGAGTTGGGTTCTTTTCTTTTTCCCATTTTTTTCCTTCAAAAATAACAGCGGAATTAAAACACGCACACACACACACACACACACACACACACACACACATTCTCGTTTGTCTTTGGATTTGCTTTGAAAGCGGCCTACACGTGGCAATGGAAGCAGAGCTGCTGGCCGATCGTATGTTTTCCAATAATGAGCCAAAGTGCGGGGGATAGCATAGAAGCAGAGCCAAGGGGATAACAATTCAGATGCAGAAAAAAGCATCTATAAATGGGTTTTATCCCCAGCAGCGTAGCTAATTTTATCCTGATTACAGTTTTTAGCATTCAGAGAAAATTGGGCTGAAAAATACTGTGTTCTCCATCCTCACTGATAAACAGCATTTCTTTATTATGGGTTAGAAATGGGCCATGGTCCAATTGGGAGTAGGGGGGTGATGGGGAGGCTGGCACGGGTCTCTCTCCCCCTTGGATTATTGTTCCTCCTCGTTATAATGTCATCAACGTTGAGCCGAAGAAGATTCGACTTTCTATCGACATGTTTGGTGGCGGTTCTACTACTTAAGGTTTTCGGGGCTCAGAGAGTTGTACCACTTTTGGGGGCTCCACAGAGCACCCCAGGAGCAGGATGGAATAATCAATAGAGGTGCTGGGTTTGGGAACTGAGTTTGAATCTTCCCTCAGACACTTCCTGGCTGTGTGATTCTGGGCAAGTTACTTCATCTGTCTTCCTCAGTTTACTCATTTGCAAAATGCAGATAATGACAGCACCTACTGTACAGGATGATTATGAGGATGAAATCTTATCTATATGAAAAAATATACACAGACATTTGCATATTTTAAAATGGATATGCATTACCATATCACAAATCTTAAAGTGTGATATAAATGCTATAATTATTTTAAGGATTATTATTACAGAATCACCCCGCCAGCAGCTTTACCTAGATAAGCTTAAGAGCTGCATTATTCCATTCACATCAGGGCAGTAACCAACTCAACCAGCCAGTTTGCTCCACCCCCGTTGCGTGGAGACAATCAAAGCATCCTACCCAGGGCCATTAAATCTAGGCTGAAAAAGGATGTCTGAGGCCACCTGACCCATCCCCTACATTTCCCAGAAGAGGGGACTGAGCTTCAGGTAACTGAAATGATTGGACTATTATATGCTGAAGTTGGTGCCTGGGTCTTGGAGCCAGGAAGACCTGGGATCAAGCCCCAGTTCTGATGAAAAATAGATGCGTGATCCTGGGTGAGTCATTGGGCCCTCCCAGGCTCAGTTTTCTCATCTCCAGAATGGGGATATGAAGAGCACTGACTTCACTGGGTTGTGAAGATTGAATGAAAAAATCCATGCCAAATCTTCACGAACCACAAAGCGCCATGGAAATAAGAGTAATGATTGTTATTCTATGAGATGCTCCCCGAAAATCTCCACATGTCTAGGCTGGTCCCACCCTAAGGCTAAGGAAACATTTAAAATTACAAAAAGAAGTCCATCGGCTCTTACTTGGGCCAGGCAGGAAAATCAGACTCCCTCCAATTGGCAGTAGTTTGCAAAATTTTTCTTTTTTCTTTTTTTGCCTTTCAGAATGACTAAAGCAAGATTCTAAGATGCTGAATGGCTCACAAGAGCTTGCTAGTGAGTGACTATTCGAGTGGAATGAGTGTAGGATAAAAACAAGGGGAAATGGGTTCAAATTCTGCTTCAGACACTGGCATAGTGGATAAAGTGCTGGTTCTTGGAGTTGAGAAGACTTGAACTCAAATCCAGCCTCAGAAATTTGCTAGTTGTGTGACCCTGGTTTGTTGAACTTCTGTATAGCTTCCTACAACTTCCTTTGTATTATTATAAGAATCAAATGAGATAATATTTGTAATGCTTAATGCAGTGTAGGCACCTAGTAGGCACTTGGTTCCTTCCTCCCTCCTTTCTTCTCTCCCTCCCTCCCTTCCTTCCTCTTTCCATTACTCTCTTTCTTTCTTTCTTTCTTTCTTTCTTTCTTTCTTTCTTTCTTTCTTTCTTTCTTTCTTTCTTTCTTTCTTTCTTTCTTTCTTTCTTCTTTCTTTCTCCCTTCCTTCCTTGTTTCCTTCTTTCTTTTCTGTTTTCTCTTTTAAGAGATCACTTTTCCAAAGAATTCCAAGATGGGAGAGGTCCTGAAGCCCAAGTTCCATGAACTGTGAGAAAACTCCCTGGGGCTGCGAGAAGCTGTGGGAGTCGATGAGTGCTAGGTGTTTTATTATGTATTGTTTTATGGCTTTTATTGATTCTACGCCAAGAGTAAACACTATATGGCAGTTAAGTATGCCTGTCCATTCCAGGGAGGAGCAATTCCATTATGCCAAGGTCATGGGATGAGAGTTAAGTGAAATATAGGCCAGTTGTGAAGGAGTGAGATGGTTTCTGGTAGAATAGAGGTTCAAGGGCTGATTATAATTGGATAAATCCATATAATCTCTCCCTTCCCCCCAACAACTCAAATGGCCACCTAGAGAGAAGAGAGGAGAAGGTCATTTGTCCTCTGAAGACCACAGAGCTTGGTACTTGCCTAGCATGTGCTCCCTCCTCTACCCTCCAGAGGGTAAAAAGTATATAAGCACCAGGGTAAGCACAGAACCAACTTAAATAGCCCAACTAATCAACTTGTCTCATTTATTGGATTTTTCTTTCTGCCTTTGTCCTTTGGGGAGTGGAGCCATGTGCCGGGGAGGGGGCTGGCTGGGTCCACAAGCATGGACGCTTTGTCACTTTTCTCCCCCAATCCTGGCATATTATTGGGAACAACTGAACCAATTCGTGGCCTTTTCCCCCGTCCCCCGTCTTTCCCAACAATGCCTGGGTCCATTTCCATATTGGTCACCTTGGCTTATTTTCTAGGTCTGAGTTTGTTTTTTAATTTGTGTTTCTTTTATTTTCTGTCAGCAGATACACAATGTTCCCTGAGAGCAGTTTTTTCCTGGGCCATTTTTTGGGGAAGGGTCTCGCTCCAATATTTATCTCGGTTCCCCATCGATGCTGCCCATCAGCTTTTTATCCGGGCTATTTGATACAAAGCTTATTTCCCACTTGAAAGTTTCTCTTATTTTATTTGTATTGATTTCATTTCTGCAAAAGGTGTTTTTTTTTGTTTTATGTAATCAAAATAATCTATTTTGTCTACTGTGCCTTGCATGTCTATTTGCCTGTAATGGCTCTATTACATTTTTGGTTAAGAACACAGAGATGAGAGAGGCCCAATTTCTGTTTTCAAGGAGCTTATAATCAAGCAGGGGAGGTTAAATGGGGACACAGATATCTCCAATACAAATGAGAAGATGAGAAATGCAGAGAAGAGGCAGAGCCAGGTTCTTTGAAAGATGGGAAGACAGAGGGATCGGTTTCTTCTGCATGGGGGGGAGAGACTTCAGGGAGGAGGTGACGTCTGAACTGAGCCTTCAAAGACAGAGAGTCAGGGAGAGCTGATGACTGGAGTAAATACCAAAAAAACAGAAAAGGGCTGCAGGAGAATCGATGTTTGCCATGGAGAAGGGCTGGAGGGCTGGGCATGGATGCTGGAGGAAAGAGACTTGCAGAATCATAGGTTGAGAGTGAAAAACCCCTGAGTCCAATGCCCTGGTTTAACAGAGTAGGAAACTGAGGAAGAACAGTTAAGTGACTTGTCCAGGGTCACACAGCAAGGAAGTTTCTGAGGTGAGGTTTAAATTCAAGTCTTCTTGACTCTGTGTCCAGGACCCTATCCACTACCCCGCACTGCTACTTATTTGGCTTGGCTTCAATGGGCAGAACCAAGAGTGGGCAGAAATTGGAGAGTCACATTCAGACTCCAATTCAGGAAAAAACAAAAACAAGTCACTGGGAGCCATTGAAGGTTTCCAAAATAGGAATGGGCTGCCCGTCCCCTCTTTCGTCCTTTAAATGGCAGCTTCGCAAGGAGCCTTCCTCTGGGTTTCTCCGTCATGGCCCCTCTCCTGACCACCACTTAGGAGCCTTCTTTTCATTTCCCACCCAGGGACACTCTGAGTCCTTTCCCAGCAAACCCCCCAGCCCTCATTTCCCCTTGCTTCTGGGTGGAGCCTTCCCTGAGCAGGGAGCGCCTTTCTTTTTCATATTTGTACCCCAAGAGCTGAGGATGGTGCCTGGCATGTAGTCTGAGCTTCCAAAATGGTCACTGATGGACTGGCCGGCTGAGCCCCTTCTAGGGATGTTGTCACCACGATTCTTATTCAGACATGGGTTCGACTAGATAACTCTGAAGCTCCTTCTTTCTCGGAGACGTAAGGATGCCGGGATCCCAGGCCCCTGGTGGTCCAGAGAGGCCAGGAATGGCCAGGACCAATGGCAACCTTAACTTTCCATTTCAAGGATAAAGAAAGGAGACCCCCCACGCACACCACCCTGGGTCTGCCAGGACGGGTCCAAGACAAGCACTCCATCGGAACCTGATCTCAACAAAAAGACAAAGAAAGAAATCTGAAGGTATTCGGGTAAGGCATTTGATAGAGCTTTGGGTCTGCAATGGAAAAGATCTGAATTCAAATCTGGCCTGAGATACTAACTATGTGACTCTGGGCAAGTCACTTAACTTCTGTTTGCCTCAGTTTCTTCATCTGTAAAAATGGGAATAATGATAGCAGCCGCCTCCTAGGATGGTCGAGAGGGTCAAGTCTGATCCTATTTGTAAAGTGTTTTGCAGACGGATACAATTTTAAGATACTTATTCATTAAATAATTTTTTAAACGAGGAAACCCATGTTGTTCATAGAAATGACACATTTTTCATGAGAAATGGCTACATTTTCCAAAGAAAAAAATCAATGAGAAGAGCGGCACCGTTTTATTTATTTATATTTTCCCAAATCTCTCTAATGTCTAGCTTCATCAAAGACAGCTGAATTCTCCTATCTGTTTCTGCCTTCCGTCTGTTATGATATATTATTTTGGTTGAAGTCTATGAAGAAAATCTGGCTTCATCCACATAGGTAGTTGCCCAGAGGAGAAGTATTTTAATACATAAACAATGTCTTAGTACTGTTGTGAAAATCATATTAACCTCATGGAGCCCTTGATCATGTTCCAGGGATCCCCAGTTATCCTCAGATCACATTTCGAGAACTCAATTGTCCCCGAGGTCCGTTCTAGCTCTAAATCTCCGGTCCTTTGAGTACTTGGAGAAATAAGGGATATATTCCCAAATAAAAGTGGACAAATGCAGTTACACATAATGAGTCTCTCAGCAATGCTGAACAGAAGAAATAAAATGTCATTATAATTAGAAGCCTGGATTTTGATAATGACTCCGTGAAAATGAGCATATTTAATTTCAATACTTCTGTGAGCCAAGGAAGGAAAGCAGATTTTTCTGGGGTGGATTCAGAGCTGGAAGGAACCTTGGCAGCAGGGATGTGTAACAACTGGCTCTCTGGAAAATAAAAACCACCCTCCATGCAGAGGGAACTTTATTCTGAATGACTAACATTTTCTCTGCCACTTTCTCTAATCTAGAATCCAATCTAGAAAGTCATCCGAGCCCTGGTTTGTAGCGTTTGCTAGTTTCTGAGACGTAAATTCTCACCTGGAAAAATTTAACAATCGGCTCCCTGGTATGAGAGGGCACCAGCTTGCTCCTGCTTGGAAGTCATCCCATTTAACTCCTTCATTTTTCAAGCGAAGATGAGCCCCAGGCACTTGCCCAAGATGACACAACCAGTAAATGGCAAAGCTGGGCTTTGAACGCAGGCCTTCTTTAGCCCAAGGCCTTCCTTCTTCCCACTGTACCCACCATTCTCACTCAAATGATGAGTCTTCCTTGATCCTATTCCAGGGAAAACTTTCACTCAATCAATCACCAATAGAGCAAGGCTGCAATTCATGTTGATTCAAATTAAGCCAAGTCAAGCCAGTCCAGTCCTACCCAACACACGCTGAACACAAGCCCAAGAGAAGTCTGCTCTGGTCATTATTTTCATATTTGTAGGCATGTTCCCAGTGCCCAGTACAGTCACTGGCAAACACTAGGCTCTTTATAAGTATTTAATTGAACGGACAATTGGACTTATGACCTACTGGGTTAAAAAGACCTGATCTTGTGGGCAGCCAGGTGGCTCAGTGGATTGAGAACCAGGAATGGAGATGGGAGGTCCTGGGTTCAAATTTGACCTTAGACACTCCCTAGCTGTGTGATCCTGAATCATTTAACCCCCATTGTTTAGCCCTTACTGCCCTTCTGCCTTGGAACCAATGGACAGTATTGATTCTAAGATGAAAGGTGAGGGGTTAAAACAAATAGATCTAATCTTTTTGGCCCTTGAGAAAAACTTAAAAATCCCCAGTAAAAGGAAGCTCTTAATCCTTGGCAACACTACCAGCTTCTCTCCATTGGAAGCAGGTCTGTTCTTCCTTCTCTAGTCTGAATAAATAACCTCTTTCACACATGTGTTACTCTTTTTTCCCAAGTCATGGAGATGCTAAGGTGAATAGGGAAATACAAATTCATTTAAAAGTGCTAATGAATTCATAGCTCTTTGGGCTATCATATATTTTCTCAGTCAATAGATACTAATAGTACGACTTCTCTCATGTCAGAGTCGGAGGAAATTTTAGAAATTAAAAAAGGCTCTGGGCTAGAGGACTCCGAAGGTGCTGGTAGACTTCAAATCTGGCGACTGTTGGCTGAACAAACCTTAATCAAGGCAGGAATCAGCCAGGGAAAATATCATTTCTTCACTTTCTACTAAGTTGAGAGTCCAGGGTTGAAAAAGAGAAATTCAATTCAAATAACTTTTATTAATCACCTCTTCTGTTTATCCCCACTGGGAATGGGGGTGGGTGGATGAGTGGAAAATAGCTTTAGCATAGTCACTAAGATGAGAGCTAAAGGAAGGTCAGTAAATGATGGGCTTATCAACAGTCCTTACAGATTTCTGGTTGTCCCCAGGCTGGATCGGGCTGTTGTCACTGCCGTTCTTTTTAATGGTGTTAATATTTATTGACCCAGACAATTAACCAAACATTCACCTGTCTGACCTATAACCATCTGTTCCAATTTCTCATTCCTACAGGAACTCCTTCTTAGAGATGCCACCCTCTTCTTTCACTTGCTTAAATCATCACCATTTAAATTACAGAATGCCACTTGGAAGGGACCTCAGAAGTCACCCAGTCCAAAACAGCGATCCCCTCTGCAGTAGCTCCTTCACAAGGCCATCCATCTTTGGTTTGACCTCCAGGGAGGGAGAATCCACTCAACAACTTTCAGTTAATCAATCAACAATATTTATTATGTGCCTACTACAAAAGACACCAACTTCCTGGCTGTCTCCACTCAGGACATGATCTCCATCCCTTCCTCTCAAGAACCTTGGGCATTCCCCTTGGGTACACGGGTTCTGATAGTGGAGAAAAAGGCCATCTCAAAGAAAGAAAAACTGCACGTATGTATCTATTTGGCACCTATTTATCTATCATCCATTGTCTATCTCTGTCCATCCATGCATCCATCCATTCATCTCTCTGTCTAGCTACCTATCCATCATCCATCTGTCCATCCATCTGTCTGTCTATCTATCTATCTATCTATCTATCTATCTATCTATCTATCTATCTATCCATCCATCCATCCATCCATTCATCCATCCATCTATCCATCTATCTATTTGTCTATCTATCTATCTATCTATCTATCTATCTATCTATCTATCTATCTATCTGTCTGTCTATCTGTCTGTCTATCTATCTGTATGTCTATCTATCCATCTATCTATTTGTCTGCCTATCTATCTATCTATCTATCTATCTATCCATCCATTCATCCATCTATCTATCCATCTATTTGTCTATCTATCTATCTATCTATCTATCTATCTATCTACTTATATCTATCTATCTATCTATCTATCTATCTATCTATCTATCTATCCATCCATCCATCTATTTGTCCATCTATCCATCTATCTATTTGTCCATCTATCTCTCCATCTATCCATCTATCTATTTGTCCATCTATCTCTCCATCTATCTATCTATCTATCTATCTATCTATCTATCTATCTATCTATCTATCTGTCTGTCTGTCTATCTATCTGTATGTCTATCTATCCATCTATCTATTTGTCTGCCTATCTATCTATCTATCTATCTATCTATCCATCCATCTATCCATCTATCTATTTGTCCATCTATCTATTTGTCTATCTATCTATCTATCTATCTATCTATCTATCTGTCTGTCTGTCTGTCTGTCTGTCTGTCTGTCTATCTATCTATCTATCTATCTATCTATCTATCTATCTATCTATCCATCCATCCATCTATCTATCCATCTATTTGTCCATCTATCTATCTATCTATCTATCTATCTATCTCTCTCTCTCTCTCTCTATCCATCTATCTATTTGTCTATCTATCTATCTATCTATCTACTTATATCTATCTATCTATCTATCTATCTATCTATCTATCTATCTATCCATCCATCCGTCCATCTATTTGTCCATCTATCCATCTATCTATTTGTCCATCTATCTCTCCATCTCTCCATCTATCTATCTATCTATCTATCTGTCTGTCTGTCTGTCTATCTGTCTGTCTATCTATCTGTATGTCTATCTATCCATCTATCTATTTGTCTGCCTATCTATCTATCTATCTATCTATCTATCTATCTATCCATCCATCCATCTATCTATCCATCTATTTGTCCATCTATCTATCTATCTATCTATCTATCTATCTATCTATCTATCTATCCATCCATCCATCTATTTGTCCATCCATCCATCTATCTATCTATCTATCTATCTATCTATCTATCTATCTATCTATCTATCTATCTATCTATCTATCTATCTATCTATCCATCCGTCCATCTATTTGTCCATCTATCCATCTATCTATTTGTCCATCTATCTCTCCATCCATCCATCTATCTATCTATCCATCCATCTATCCATCTATCTACAGAACTCTGTCAATGCAGGTCAAAACGTACAGCTCTCAATCTTAAAGAATTGCTTCTCCCTAATAAATACACAATATATGCAAAGTTGTTTTCCCCCCTTTGGAGGAGACTAGGATTACTGGAAGGCACTAGCAGCTGGGGAAATCAGGAAAGGCTTCATATAGAAATTGGTGCTTGAGCTGAGCTTTGAAGGAAATTAGCAATGCTAAGAGGCAGAGAAGGGAGTGCTTTGCACATATGGCATCTAGTTCCCACAGAGGCAGAGGGATCTTCCAGGGTGAGAAAACTGCTGGAGAACGGATCAGGCTGGAGAGGTAGAATCAGAGCCAGGAGAGAGCATGAAGAAAAATAATGTATAATAAAGTTGAAATGCTATGCAGCACAGGAGTGGCAGCTGGCATAGTACTTGAACCCCCTCCCCTCCAGCCCTGGCCCCTAAGACTGACTCACCAACTCCACTGGTGGATCTGAGATTTTTCCCCAAATGGGGTTTTGTTATAGACATGACTACTTTCTGGGAGTCCAAAGGGAAGGCTGGTATGGAGGGGATCTACATTTATTAAGGACCCCGTGTCTCAGACACTAAGGATGCAAACACAAAAAAAGAAAGTCTTTGACCTCAAGAAGTTTATAATCTCCTCGGGAAAGGGCATGTTTGAAAAGTCAGCCAGAGAAGTCCCACAGGAGTCCAGCCAGGTAAGTGAAAAATGAGGCTCTATCTAAGCTGGAGCTCTCGTCTTAAATGGAGTTTTAGAGTTCAGGCCCCACTCTCTAATCAGAGAGACAGAAGGGAGTGCCACGGTGGATTCCCAAGGCTTATGAGACCTTACAGGATGATGAGGTTATCCCAATAATGAGCTTCCTGGTGTGGGGAGAGAACTCCATCATGGAAGTTACAAAGTAGTACATCTGGGTAGGAAAGAAGGAGATATCGGAGCCAAGACTCTCTCCTGCATCCCTTGAGCCCCCACATATGTGCTTCCCATTTATACACAGTGACATGAATGACTCTAAGAAATCAAAAGCCATTGCAATAAAAATATAGTCTGCCCAGAAACCTGGTCCCACTCTTTCACCAACAGGCACAGTGTCCAGTGTGGAGAAGGAGGGTGGGAATATAATCAGCGGTAACCGAGCAGCGACAAGTACAGGAATCGAGGAACACACGTGTACTTGGGCAACTCCAGGACTGGACTAGAGGCCTGTGTACGTACACTGGGCATCGGTTCTGAGGCAGAACAGCAGTAATGGCTAGGCAATTAGGATTCAGTGACTTGTCGTGCTGCTACGATGTGTCTGAGGTCAAATTTGATCCTAGAGGTAACAGGGAGCCAATGAAATTCATTGAGGAGAGGAGTGAAATGGTTAGATCTCTGCTTTAAGAAAATCACTTTGGGAGTTATGGGGAGGTGGATGATGACCAGTTTTTTTTAAATTGTACTTTAATGGTTCTATTTGTATTTATTTAATTAGATTATTTTACTAGTTTTATAGTCAACAAATCTTGTAATTTGAGAGATGGAAGGGACGGCATTAGGTGGCAGAGTGGATAAATAGATGGCTGACCATTTTGAACCTGAGTTCAAATCTGACCTCTGACACTTACTAACTGTGTGATGCTTAACCTTAAAGCTTAACCCTGTTTATCTCAGTTTCCTCATCTTTAAAGTGAGTTAGAGAAGGAAATGGTAAACCTCTTCCGTATCGTTGCCAAGAAAAGCCCAAATGAGATCATGAAGAATCAGAGATGACTAATTAACTAAACAACAACAATTTTATTTTCATTCATTTCATTAGATTTTTTGGGACAGTTTTATATTCACAACATCCTAGAAAGTGAGGGCTAAAAGGGACTCGAGAGGTCATTGCGTTCAGCTTATACCTGAACACGGATCTTCTCTAGACAAAGAAGACACATTCCCTGGGCAACGATGAGAGCCATGAGGGCTGCCGAGGGCTGGGCACGGGGTCTCAGTCCTCGGACGCTCTCGGGAGAATTTCATCCACGCTGTGCCTCCATCGCGTCTTTCCGTGTAAATACGTGGCCATTCCTGCCGTCCTCCGCAGAATGGAAGCTCCCGGAAGGCAGCGGCTGATCGAGCTTTCCCGAGAACGTGGCTCACCAGCATCTGGAGGCTGCGCCACCCTGAGGAATACACCTTCTCTCACTGGTCCTGTTATTTCTCCTTGTAAATGGAGCTGACAACATTTATAGAGGGGCGGAGGGAGGTCAATTGAGTGACTCCACTTAAAATAATTACCGTAACCAATCAGATAATCATCAATCAATCCACCGATGGCATTAGCATAGGCGTGAGAAGGTCTGGATAAAATGGAGAGGCTCCACAGGGATGGGCCAAGGAACAGCCATCCTCTGGGGCTTTTCTATAATCCAGTGAGGCATCTCTGAACACGGTGTTTGAGTATCTAGCAGCAAAGGAGAGCAACATCTAGCCTAGCCTCTGGGAGGGGATTGCTGGGATCTGGGGGAGGAGAAGGATGCATCTAGTCCCCTTCGCTCCTTACCCATCGGCCAGAGGAGGATCTGGTGGCCCCAGATGGTTGGGGGAGATTTGTATTTCCTATCAGAGTTCTAGTAGCCTGCCCTGGGACTTCTGTGAGGAGCCCAGAAGAAGGCAGATCAGGCTCAAGGGGATCTTCATGGGGCCCCATAAAGGGTTGGGGAAAGGAACTTCTAGGAGCGGGGGGTTACCCCTTTGCCATATGGGTTCTCTAAGCTTGAGCCCCGTCCCCCCAAACTACACATCCTTAGAGAAGAGGGTCCTCCCAGGTTTGTTTGGTTGGGTTTTTTTTTTGGGGGGGGGAGTTATTTGAGACAACTGTTACTAATATATTACCTTAGTAATAATACATTTCTAGAAGCTAATTAAGTCTAGATGACTAGTTTATATCAACTGCCTTTTAATGAAGAAGGCGTGCTGGTGGGGGCTTATCATTGGATTGTTCACTCCTTGAGGGCAGACACTGTCTTTTAATGAATTATCCCCCTGCTGTTTAGCATAGCGTCTGGCACATAGTAGGCCCACAGTAAATGCTGGCTGGGTTGGATTGGGCTTGCGATCTCTAGTAGGAGGATCAGCGGGGATCCTCTTACCCCTCAAGTTTGGTTTTTAGGGGACCCTCAGAGTTGAGGGGGCAACTCTAAAAACCCTAAAAACCAAACCTGAGGGGAGACACGGTAGTTGGAGGATCTAACTCAGCAGGGAAAGTGGGGGCTGGGAAAGTGAGTCCAGGGTCTGTTCTATATTTGTAAGTCTTATTTCCTAGGCTTGTGAGGAAACAATTTACAAACCTCAGAGTGCTAGAGAAAAAACAATTATTCTTATTCTAAAAACCTGGAGTTGGTCAGGCCCACAATGAATTTTTTACGGGTTCATTTTGGTCAGTTTCTCCAGTTGTCTCCTTCTTTTTTCCTGATTTGACTTTTAGTTCCTTGGTCCTTATTTACCAATTTTTTGTGCTGTCTTAGTATTTGGCTTTTTATTGTGACATAAATTATTGACGATTCATTACTGCTGTGCTATAGCCTGAGTGCCTGGCTGAGTCATAAAATTAGAATTTCTACTTAGCAGGGGATGAATTGCTGGAGTATATTACTTGTTCCTGAACCAAATCATAATTGAACTGGGCTTTTAGCTCGCTAATATGATAGGTAACTCTGACCCAAGACTTTGGAAGTTACAGTCTTTTCAGTATGACAATGAGGTGCTGGGCATTAGGGACAACACGGTACCAGCTTCGAAAGGAGCAAGAAAAGGGGGAAGGCTACTGACTTTGTTTGACCTTGGGCAAGTCACGTCAGTTCACTTGAGCCTCAGCTTACTTTTCTGTAAAACTATTTCATTGAACTCATCCAGCATTTATAGCAGCCAGTAAGTGCCAGGAACTAGGTTAAACACTAGGAAAACAGAGATAAAATGCCACCGTCCCTGCCTTCAATGATTTTTACATTTTACTGGTTTATCTTCAATGATTTGACATTTTACTGGTTTACCTCTCAGATTCTTTAGAACTCCATGATTCAGATACTACAATCCATTGCACTTAGCACATTTTGCTTTGGATTAGACTGACGTTCATCTCTTATCCTGCTATTAAATGATACTTGAGGGCAGAGATGGCATCATTTTTCTCTTGGCACAACATCTCATAAGAAAGAAGGAAACAAGGGAGTATTTATTAAGCCACAGTTATGTGCCAGTCACTGTGTTAAGGACCTTAAAGAGGTAGATTTTATCATTATCCCCATTTTACAGTTGGGAAACTGAGGCAAGAAGCAGTTAAATGATCAGCCCAAGGTAACTCTGAGTAAGTGCCTGAGGTCAGATTTAGATGGGGAATTGTAGACAAGGCACTTGGACTTAAAGAGACAGAAGCAATGTGACCTATCTCTGCCTCTCAGGCAGTGGAAACCGGAACTGGAGGTCTTTGGGTCACCACAATGGTGCCGACTCTCCTCACCAGAACCTGCCACTGGGTTCATTTGCTCTTCTCTAAGCATGACGAGCTTCAGAGAGGAAAGGCTCGGTCAGAGGTCTAGACAACAAGACAATGAAAGGAAAAGAGCCTCTTGTCAAGTCTTGATCCAGAGTTCCTGGTTTTTTATCTTATAATTGGCCCAACTGGGCATGTGTCTCAGCCACCTCCCAGGCAGTCTGCCCTATGCCCTCCCTGGAATTCATGGGTGAGGAGAAGGCTTTGTACTTGCCGGGGACTTCTGAGCCCCAGAGAGCCCGCGGGTTGCTATTTTCTTTTATATGACTTTATTTGGTTCCTATGCCAACAGTAAAACACCGTATAGAGTGAAGCACGGGCTGAGTCTGTTCCTTTGGGAAACAATCCCATGGCGCCAAGTAGTGAATGAATGAGTGAATGAAAGAATCACCTGAATGAATATTTACTAAGTGCTCACTTATCCCAGCAAGTATCAAAGAGGAGGCCACTGTGGGTCCTCAGGGGGGTTACACTCGAACAGGAGCAGGGACGCTGCCAGGGGGCGCCGCCGAGGGGCAGTGAAGCTCAGGGAGGAGATGGGCTTTCTGCATGGACAGAGGCGACTCCAGCTGGGTCAGTTCCCAATGGTCAGCCCTCTCCTGCTGACCAGAGACAGCACCGAGGCACAGAAGGTGCCTGTTCTTTGAGGACCTCAGAGAGTTTGGCATTTACATGAACAACATCTTTGAGCCTCCCTTTGTGGCGGGCTCCGAAGACAGAAATACAAGCCGAGGAGCTCCCATCCTAAGGAGGGTGGCCAGCCACAGGGAGGATGTTGGCGGGGGAGTCCCCTGGTATTTAGGGTCCAGTGGCAAAGCAGATGCGAATGCCTCTTCTCGAACGCCATCCCCACTCATAAAAATAGATCCTTTTCTGATGCGGAGCTATTTGACAGGGTCAAGGACTTTGGTGGCAAGAATTCTTTTTTCTGGGCCTTCAGGAGCTGTTGGCAGCAGCTGTTGCCAGCCTTCTTCTCTACGGGGGCTGCTCCCCAGGATGGCGGCTGAGCACGGCTGGAGGCGCTGCTATTCCCTCAGGTCCTGGGCTGTCTCCGTCAGGGTCTGGGAGGGAAGACGGGGGTCGTCGCAGCAGTTGGGATGGCTTAACACGCCTGGCACATGCCGCCTCGTGTCTCTCCCTCGGGGTGCCCTGCTGTTCGAGCCAGGCTGCCCAGTGGGTGGCAGCTGGTTGGCAGTTTGTGACAATGGCTGTCCCTTTATCCACTGGATTTGCTTTTCCACCTGATGTCTTTGAAGGCTGAGCCGGAATGAAGACCGGCGGTGTGGGAGGGCAGGACGCTCCCAGGGGTCCTGTGCCCATCAGCAGCCGGCCATCCCTCGGAGCTGGTGGACGGTGATAAGGACGGCCGGCCCTCTACCGCCGCTGCTCAGGGGAGCTCCGCGATGAGGAGCATCAGGCGAGTGCGGGAAGCACGAGCCAGTGGTTAGTGCTCCCATTGACACACTCATGGCCCCATCAGAATCCACATTATCCTGTCAAGCTAGAACTCAGGAGAAATTCTTTTATTTTAGTTCAAGAACCCCTCCTCGAGCCTCCCAAATGGAAACGACGTCCTCTGGTCCGATCTCAGAGCACTCCACGATCCTTCGGTACGGAGCGGCTCCTGATTTGTATTCGATTTATCTGTAATCGGTGCCTGATCGTCTCCCACGAGGCAGAAACTCCTGGGATGCAGGGGCGATGCTCTGCCCAATGGCTCTGACTCGAGGCTCTTAAAATGGGGCACTTGGAAGGAGGAAAAATGGGAGGAATTCATTGAAAACCACTTCTGGTTTCTGGCTCTCCCAAGTTTGACTCCAGGGAGATTTGGGGGAACTGTGTGCGCTCCCCTTCGTCTAATCCAGCTGCTTTCTTGGTCATGAGCCCTGCTGGCTTCTAGCACGCTGTCCCGAATGGCGGCCAATTCATCATTTAATCCGAAAAACTTTCATCCCTTCAAAATCAATGTATCGATTTTTACAAGGACCTTTAATCCTTGCCTCCCACCCCCTCCCGCTCCGAACCAAAACAGAACTCCCACCCAAGAGACTCCCCTCAGACACACGCAGATAGAGCCGATCCCCCGCCGGCCACAGCCACACAACGGCCTTCTCTTGGCACTTTTAGTAGCCCCTCACCAGTGGCTGTTTACGAAATGTCTTTCATGTGCCCCCAACTGCACGATGGATTGGGAAGGGGAATGGCTCTGCCTTCGGGGATACTTTCTATGGCATCGATCGCCACTCTCTGTGGCCAAGCCCATGGCAGGTAGGATGGTTTAGAACGTCGTGATGCAACACAGTGTGTTTGGGAGAAGCAGGGGGGGACTTAACGGGAAAGCTTTGGAGGAGAAAATGTCTTCATGTTGGCTTTAAGAGAAGAGGCTCATCTCCCTGGAATGGGGGGAGAGAGGGAGAGAGGGAGACGGAGACAGACAGAGAGAAGCAGAGAGACAGACAGAGAAGGAGAGAGAGAGAAATAAAGAGAGATAGAGATAGAGAGAGAGATAAAGAGAGATAGAGATAGAGAGAGATAAAGAGAGATAGAGATAGATAGATAGATAGATAGATAGATAGATAGAGAGAGAGAGAGAGAGAGAGGAAGAGCTAGAGAGACAGAGAGAGAAAGAGAGAGAAGAGAGAGAGAGACAGACAGAGAGAAAAAGAGAGAGAAGAGTGAGAGACAGAGAAAGACAGAGACAGAGACAGAGAAGGACAGAGAGAGGGAGAAGAAGAGCTAGAGAGACAGAGAAGGAGAGAGAGAGGGAGAAGAAGAGCTAGAGAGAGAGAGAAAGAGAGGGAGAGAGAGAGAGACAGAGAGCTAGAGAGACAGACAGAGAAAAAGAGAGAGACAGAGACAGAGAGGGAGAGAGAGAAGGGAAGAAGAGGAAGAAGGAGAGGAAGAGAGAGAGAGAGAGAGAGAGAGAGAGAGAGAGAGAGAGAGAGGAGAGTGAGAGACAGAGAAGGAGAGAGAGAGAGGGAGAGGGAAGACAAGAGAAGAGAAGGGAAAAGAAGAGGATTTTGGAAGGTAAGTTAAGGAAGGAGCATTCCGAGCATGGAAATGAATGATGGAATGCCAGGTGGGAAGAACAGTAAGAGACCTATTATGATTGGGTTATAAAGTCCACGCCAAAGAGTAATGTATAATTATATGGAATAATGTGGCTATATATGCACACACACGTATAATAATATAATATAATCTTATAATATAAAATAATAATATAATATAATTATAATGATGTTTAATGAGGCTGAGAAGATGGAAGAGGGCCAGGTTGGGGAGAGCTCGGCATTCCTCGCACAGGTTATCGGGAACCACTGGATTTATCGGGGGGCAGGTGGGGGTGGGGATGGCGTCTGATGGAAACTTTAGGAAAAATCACCTGGACAAGTTGGTGGCGGAGGGCTAGCTGGGGGCAGTGACTCAAGATGGGAAAACCATTGAACAGGGCCCTGCAATGGTCCAGGCGAGAGGGGAGGTGATGAGGGCCTGAGCCAGAGTGTGGACAAGAGCAGGATGGGAGACACGCGGTGCAGGTAGAAACACCAAGACCCAGTAAGTGTTAGTAGTATATATGAAGTAAATGGAGGTGAGGATTAAAGGGCACCTAAAAGAAGGGTGGCTCCATCGCTGGATGGAGAGAGGACAGTTTGGAAGAGAGAGGAGTTTGCTGGGAAAGACAATAAATTCTTTTTAGGGCCCTCTGAATTGGAGATGAGGCCATGATGTAGTGATAGGCATGGAGCCAGGAGGACCTGGCTTTGAATCCTACCTGAGATGTAATTCTGTATTTCTATAATCCTGTAACTCTGTAATTCTGGTTAAGTCAACCTTCATGAACCTCATTTTCTTCATGAAAAATGGGTATAATATCACGTCCACTACCAACTCACCCGGGATGGCAGTGAAGTTCCAAAGAGGAGTAGAAAGTCCTTTGTAAGAGCTGAGGAGCTACTGAAATGCCAGCTAGTGTGATGGATGGACGCGAGTCCACCCTTCCTGGGCCTCCGTTTCCCTCCTCCACAAAACAGAGACAATTAGAGACTGCCCTGGTTGGCCCTCAGGGTGGTGAGGCTCCAGAGAGCTCATGGGCCCGGGTGTCGTACCTTGCTAAGCCCTCCGTGAGGGCGGGGATGTTCTTATTTTTAGAATGCTGAGTCCATTGTTTCTGGCCCCGGAACAGAATATTCTGAGAGATGAGCTCTCCTGCGTCAGCCAGGACTGTTTATCTCTTTCATTACACCAGATCCATCCCTGCCCTGGCCTTCCATTCAAGGGATACAGAGAAAGATACTTCTGGGGACCAGTTGTTCTTGGAAGAGGGGCCAGCGTTAGCAGCCAGATGAATGGAGAGCAGGGACAGGCCTGCGTCACAGATAGCCTCATCCCTAATTAAGGGGTTACCATGTTTACAGAGAGATGTATGGCCTTGTAAAACTGCCCTTAGAATAGGCGGGGGGGGGGGACCCTAGAGAGGTGACGCCCGGCAGCAGGGCCCGGCTGTGCCCTGGGCATTGGCTCATCTCGAGGGTCAGAGACTGCTGGCCACTGCCCGACAGTCCAGGGCTCCCCAGTGTCCTGCCTCTGGCTTCCCTTCTCCATCTGTCCTCTCTCCATCCTGGCCAAAGGGATGTACTCAAATGGTGGGGAATTGAGAAATGGGAGAAGCAATTCTGTTTCCAATCTCTCTCTCTCTCTCTCTCTCTCTCTCTCTCTCTCTCTCTCTCTCTCTCTCTCTCTCTCTC
>NC_058133.1:9690451-9725292 GCF_016433145.1 Gracilinanus agilis | reverse complement strand
TTCCTTCCTTCCTTCCTCCCTCCCTCCCTCCCTTCTTTCTTTCCTTCCTTCCTTCCTTCCTTCCTTCCTTCCTTCCTTCCTTCCTTCCTTCCTTCTTTCCTTCCTTCCTTCCTTCCTTCTTTCTTTTCTCTTCCCAGCTTTCCATCTCAGAATCAATACAGTACATTGATTTCTAAGGCAGAAGCGTGCTAGGCAATGGTGGTTAAGTGACTTGCCCAGGATCACGTAGCTAGGAATTGTCAGAGGTCAGATTTGAACCCAGGACTTCCTGTTTCAAGCCTAGTGTCCTTCTAGTTTCTAATATCCAACTGTGAAGTGAGCTGAAATGTCCCTTTCCTGCTGTATTGTGGAAACAAGGGGGTTAACTGGGATGATCTGTTTGTGCTCCTGGGAGACATGGCTGGGGAAGTCATCTGGGAACAAATGCCAAGAATGTTGATTATCTGATCCAAATTCTTACTTTACTTTGCCATCCCATTTGCTCAAATGTACATTGCCCTGATTTTGTAAATTGGTTTGGTCTGGCCCAAAGTCAATTGGATGGGGGCTTGGAGCTATGAATTTAAATAGGCAATAGCCCAAACAAATAATCCCACAAATCTGTGTGATGTTGAAAGGGACGACACATTAGAGGTGGGAGGGCATACAGTGCTGAGTTACACTATTTAATCCAAGATCTCCTTATTAAGCTAATCACATAACCACTAACAATAGTATGAACTTAAAAGGCATTTAATTTCCTCAGGCCTTGGTTTCTCTGTCGATAAAATGAGGGCATTGATCTTCACCTCTAAATAGATGAAAACATGGTAATTACATAAAATAATATCATGGCATAATGATAAATATAATAGTATAACATCATAATAATAACATAAAGCATTATTATTCTGTGATCACCACACAAATAATTAAATTCCAGTTTTCATAAAGCACTCACAGTACCATTCCCCTAGAATCAGAGCATTGTGGCTTTTTAAAAAGGGTCTCAAAGGTCATCTAATCTAGTCTACACCTAAATAGGAATCTTTTGTAAAGCATTACTGATGAGTAGTCATCGGCCATCTTCTTGAGAGCTGCTGACTACCTGCTGGGGCACACATGATACTTCTGAACAAATCTGATTATTAGAAAACATTGAATGAGAAAAAATCTTTCTCAGAGAAGGGTTTGAAATCCAAAATATATAAACAACTAACAGATTATACATACACAGACATATATATACACACACGCATATATCTATATATCCATTGAACTCTATCAATCATGTATTTATTTTCTAACATCATCTATATTTTCCAATCATCTGTCCAAACATCTCTAGCTATTATCTACCTGTCATCTATCAGTCTTTCTGTCTATCCTATCATCCATCCATCTATCTATCTACAAGTCTGTCTATCTATCTATCTATCTATCTATCTATCTATCTATCTATCTATCTATGTCTATCTCTGTCTGTCTATCTATCTGTCTGTCTGTCTCTCCATCCATCCATCCATCCATCCATCCATCATCTATCTGTCTGATCTATCTATCTATCTATCCATCCATCCATTTATCTATCTATCTATCATCTATCTGTCTATCTATCTGTCTATCTCTCCATCCATCCATCTATCATCTATCTATCTCTCTATCTATCATCTATCTATCTGTCTATTTATCTACCTGTCTATCCCTCCCTCCCTCCCTCCATCTGTCTGTCTGTCTGTCTATCTATCTATCTATCTATCTCTCTGTCTGTCTGTCTGTCTATCCCTCTGTCCATCCCTCCATCTGTCTGTCCCTCCATCTATCCATCTATCCCTCCATCCATCCATCCATCTATCTATCCATCTACTTATCTCCAAAAGCCATTCCCCAATAGCAGCCGAAGGACATAAACAAAGAGTCCTCAAAAGAATGACAAGCTAGCAACAAACACAGAAAAGAACTTTACAAATCACTAATAACAAGAAAACCTCGACTCCAAAGAGCCTCCCGTTTAACCTCACATCGCACAAAGAGCCAAAGATGAGAAACGACGGGACTTAGTCGGTGCTGGGGAGGCACACTAAAGCCTTCCTGGTAGAGCTGCGGATCAATAAAATCATTTTGGAAAGCAGTGTGGAATTATGCCAACAATGTAGCAAAACTGCTCATTCTCTCGGCCCCTGAGATTCCACGCCTCGTCACACCCTCTGAGGAGGCCATGCCCGGGGAAGAAGAAACCCCCCATATACATCAACATGCACGTGGCAGCCCTGTGGGGGGAATAAAGACACGGAAACAAAGCTGACGCGCACTGATTGGGAAATGGTTAAACTAACTGGGATATATGAATGTAATGAAATATGACTTGTGAAAACAATGATGAGTGTGATGAGCACAGAGAAGGCTGCCAAGGGCTCTATGAATTGATGCGGAGGGAAACCAAGGCAGGAAAACAAGAATCACAATGACTCTAACAATGTAAATGGAGGGCAGCTGGGTAGCTCAGTGGATGGAGAGCCAGGCCTAGAGAGGGGAGGTCCTGGGTTCAGATCCGGCCTCAGACAGTTCCTAGTTGTCTTAGAGACCGACCGTCCCCCCCCGTCCCCCCACTCTGAGGTCCCCCCGCTGTGGCCTTCTCCTTCCGAGCTGCCCAGTGGCACCGGCTTCCTCGGCAAGGCCAGAGGCACGGACCGTGAAGGGCTCTCTCTCCACTTTGTCGTTTCTGCTTGGATGCCTTATTTCCCCCTTTTATTCTCTGCACAACTTGGCTTTTCTGCCTTGAAAATCTGCCTCCCTCCCTTTCTGCCTCCTCTGGGACGAGAGTGTTCATGTATTCTGCGCCTGTGGCTCTCTTCTCTGGCTGCTGGCTCATAATTAGCTTCGTTTTTGTCTGGATTCGAATCCTCCGGGAGGTGCTCCCAGGAAATGTGGCAAGCCCTGAAGGTAAAGAAAGGTGGGTTCTGCCCCGGAATGGGGAGCGGAGGGGAGGTCCAGAGCTTCGTGTGGCGTCAGGAAGGTCCCGAGGGCCGCCTCCGACACCGGCTACGTGAGCGTGGGACGAGTCACCGGAGTGTTCTCAGGCACGTGAAGTTAGGGTGGGAGATGGGACGTTCCGTGGCTCCCGAGGTCCCTCCCGGCTAACTGGATGGCCCTGGGTCAGCCGCGTGTCCTGGGCCATGGCTTCAGCTCCCTGGACTCGGTGTTCTCGAGTGCTCACATGGGAAGGCTGCCTCTTCTCCTGGCCTCCCCAGATCTGTATTTTTTCATTTGATAACTGTTTCAGCATCATTGGTTTCCTGGGCAGTCCTGTGTATTTTGTTTGTGCACTTAAAAATGCCTTTCATGAGAAGGCATCAGCCTGCCAGAGGGGTCCAAGAGGCTAAGAGCCATTGGCCCAGATGATCTCCAAGGGCCTTGCCAGTGGGAAAATTCATTCAACTCAGCAATGTTTATTGAGAAGCTACTCTTTGAGGGGTAGTTAGGCGGCTCAGTGGATCAACAACCAGGCCTGGAGATAGGAAGTGCTGGGTTCAAATTTGGCCTCAAATACTTCCTAGCTGTGTGATCCTGGGCAAGTCACTACACTGCAATCGCCTGACCCTTATGGCCCCGCTCTGCCTTGGAACCAATATTTAGTAATGATTCTAAGATGGAAGGAAAAGGTTTAAAACAAAAGTATATTATGTGAGGGGGGAGAAGTACCTGGCTACTCCTAGGATGGTTAATGTGCCAATGGAAGGGTGGGCAGAAAAAGAAACGTTCCAAGAAAGTGCTTTTGGTAGTCTTATAATTTTACACTCTGGGGCAGAGCCCCGACTGACCCACCCTAGGTATGCCCTGACATCCAGGCTTCCCCTAGGAGGAACTCTACTGTTAGAATGAGTCTCTTTTCTTATAGCTCTTCAGTCAGGGACAGGCAGTCTAGAAAAGGGCAGCGGGGTGGTGCAATGAATAGAGTGCCAAGAGGGAGGCAGGACCTCAGCCCGAGTTTAAATCCAGTCTTAGACATTTACTAGCAGTGTGACCCTGGGCAAGTCATTTCACCCTGCTTGCCTCAGTTTCCTCATCTGTCAAATGAGCTGGAGCAGGAAATGGCCCACCCCTCTGGTATGTCTGCCAAGAAAACCCTAAGTGGAGTCAGAGAGAGTCTGACACAACAAAAATCGATCCAAAAGGGCATTCTAAGTTGCCAAAGTGAGATCAGAGAGAAACACACACTGAAGGTTCTCCTAGTGAAAGAAGACACACAGACACACACACACACACACTCACACTCACACTCACACACACACTCACACTCACACACTCACACACACACACTCACACTCACACACACACTCACACTCACACACTTACAGCCCATTCCCCCAACCCCCCCAGAACACAGTGACAGATTCTTCTCAGAGAAAGAAGATGCTCTTTTAAAATGCAAATAGTGTCCTGGTGGGAGAGTGAACCCACAGGAGATTCCCACCTCCGTGTGAATCACTCTCATCAGACTGTTTTCCTCCCAGGCGAGGACACCCGACAAGGGAGGAAATGGAGTTCTGGTTGGAAAGCAGAAGACGTGCTCCCCACGAGGCAGGGAGAAACCTCGGGCTTGGGCCATCCGGGGCTGGCTGGAGGCACCCCCGAGGGAAGGAGAGAATGCAACACCCGGGGCTGTGAGGCATCCCAGGTCGCCTCAAGTGTCTGGTCAGTGTGCCGGAGCCCGGCCGGCCACTAAACCTGGCTTATGGGGGTGCTACATCCAGAGTCCAAAGAGATCCTGATTCAAATCCTACCACCATGTCTAGCTGGGCAGCCATTGAGAGGGGACTTAATCCTTCTGACCTTATTTTCCTCCTTTTTAAAATGAGAGTACTACTATCCATGGTAAGATAAGTCCGTCAGAAAGACCTGAGTTCAAATCCAGTCTTAGACACTTGCTAGCAGTGTGACCCTGGCCAAGTCACCTCACCCCGTTGCCCCAGTTTCCTCTTCTGTAAAACGAGCTGGAGCAGAAAGTGACACACCAGCCCAGCATGTTAGCTGTGTGACTCTGTTGTCCTGTTTCCTCATCTGTCAAAGAAGCCGGAGAAGGCGATGGCCAACACCTCCTGTACCTCTACCAAGAAAACTCCAAACGGGACCGTGAAGAAGCAGACACAACAGAACAAAACAACCCACGCGCATGACCTGGGTTCTAGTCCTGCCTCTGACTCGCTCTCTCGGGCTGACCGTGCCCGTTATCCGTGCTTCGGGCCACCCGGGGGACAAGATTGGCGCTGGCAGAGGCAGGGCTTCTTCCCCCCGAGGACATCACGAGCCGGCTCTCAGAGAAAGCCCCCTCTCAGCCCCCAGCTTGTGGAAAGCCGGACGAGATAATGTATGTAAATACTCCACAAATGTCAGCGATTACAAATGTCCATTGATTAGGAGTCCTTCTCCCCTCCTGACGGCTCTCCCAGGGCCCAATCTGCAATTCCATTTAATTCAGGGAGACTCTACCGAGCACAGATTCCGATGATAAGTTTTCTATTTGTGCCATAGTTTTCAAAGCATTTAATCCTCCTGACAGTGTGCAGGAGGTAGATAGAGCTGCTAGAATAATGATGATGATAATGATAACAATAACTCACACTTCTCTCCCACTTTCGGGGTTGGGGATGACCTCACTGGAGTCTCACAACGCCCCGGGCAGGGAGGGAGGGGCTGTTATTAGCCCCATTTTGCAGATGAAGAAACCGAGGCAGTGGCTAGCTATTCAATGACTTGCCCAGGACGAAACAACCAATAAACTCCGATGTAGATCTTCCTCATCCCAAGATGAAAGGAGAGAAATAAAGAGGCTAAAGTGGGGTCACCCACGAATGAATGGCGGGCCGGGTTTGGAGCTCTGGTTTCCCAGTTCAGTTGGGTGAGATATTACGGGGATGGAAAGGCAGCGTCCGACGTCATCTCACCATCCCGGGACCCGAGAATCCTTGTGTAAAGACAAGGTGTGTCAAGGGATGGGAGGATAACGTTTACATTCCGTGCCAGGAAAACTAGCAATGAGGAGGATGTCCTCTCCCCGGGTCTCTGTCCCTCTTCGCTCACTCTCCGGAGGTCCCAGAATTCCAGAGTTTTCAAGTCAGAAGATGTCTCAGAGCTCTTCCTTTAGCCTCTTGTTGGAGTTGCTCTTCAGTGGTTTTTTAGTCATGTCCATCCCTTCTTGACTCTTCTGCGAGGTCTTCTTGCCAAAGATGCTGGAGTAGCGTGTCATTGCCAACCCATTTTACAGATGAGGAAATGGAGGCAAATAGGTTTTAAGGGACTTGGCCAGAGTCACACAATCAATAAGTATCTGAGACCAGATTTGAACTCAATTAGATGAGTCTTTCTGACTCCAGAGCCTGCGTGCTATCCCCCATCTAGACATATTATATCTCTGTCTAGACCTATTAGACCTATTATATATATATGTATATAATATAAATAAATATATAATATAGGCTGTATCTGGCCTCAAATCTCCCTCCCCCATTAACAAGTGAGAAGTTGTTCTTGTCCAACTTCTTGAAGACCTTCAGAGACTTCCCAATCCCTCCCAATGCAGCCCATCCTACTTTGGGATGGCTCTCCTGGCTAGGAAATTGTTCCTCCTCAAGTTCCCCTCCTTGTTCCTGGCTGGGCCCTCTGGGGCCCCAAAGAAGGAGGCCAGCCCGTCCTACACACACCAGGAGGCAGCCATCACCCGCCTCCTTTTTTATTTCTGGCCTAAATATTCCCAATTCCCTTCTAGAACTCAAGGATCGTGGTGGCCCTGGGCACTCTCCTCTGGACACTCTTCAACCCATCAAAGTCCTTCTTAAATTCCACTGCCCCGAACAAACTCAAATTCTACCAGAATTGTGCCCGGGGCCAGTTCAGTCCTAGGAACTACGACCCCTGGGCACTCAAGACACTAGCCTGCTCTCAGTTTCCCCTTTTTGTGAGGGGAGGGGAGGCAGGCTTGTGAGGTCATCCACACATCCCTGCACCATTAATTCCCAACAACAATTTGATTTTCCAAAAATAGATGTGGTTGGCCCCAATGGATGGGAGCAAGAGCTCGGCAGTGAACCATCTGCCCTTACACCTGGCCAGACCCATCTGGAGAATGGGCTCAGCTCCGAGGACTTGTCCCACCTCACCTAACCGTAAAGTCTTCTCTCTCCAGATCATTTCCAGCTGCTTACATGTTGTCTCCCCTGCTAGGCCGGGAGCTCCAGGAGGGCACAGACTCTTCCCCACAGCTCCTGCCTTTTCTTTGTATTCCCAGTGCCTAGCACAGTGCTGAAATGTCCATTGACTGACACTTTAAGACTGACAACCTGGAGCACGATTAGAAGAGGAGAACCAGGATGGTGAAGGGTCTTGAGATCATGACATTCGAAAATCCTCTGAAGGCACCAGCAATGTGGAGGCTAAAGAAGAGAGAGCTTAGAGAAGGGCCCAAAGGATGGAGCTCAGAATCGGGTCTGAGAATTCAAAGTCCCTGGAAGAGGGCTCAGCCTCATTCTGCTGGGCTCCAGGAGGAGAGTTACAAAGACAGGAAGTTTTCGGGGAGCCCTTTGAGGCTGGAAGTCAGAAAAAACTTCCTAGTAATTGGAATGGTCTCAGCGGGCACTCGGGGGCTTCCAAAAGAGCTGGGTGACCCTTTCATGGAGAGGAGCTACTTTTGGGGGGAGAGCCTGAGACAGAGAGAATTCTTTCCTACCTGAAGGTCACTGATTCAGTAAACCCTTCCTTTGACACTCAGCACGTGTATTATGATAGAGGCTGTGAACTCACTCTTCTGAGCCTCCATTTCCTCATCTGTGAAATGGGAATGATCATAATACTTTCCCTTCCTACTTCACAAAAAGTAGTGTCAGAGTGAGGCACCAACTTGGAGACTGCCCCAACCCAATTTGGTGCTTAATAATTTAATAATTACACTAATAATAGCTCATGACCCCATGTGTTTTCTGCCCATCATCCTCACAACCTCCCTGCAAGTTTATTTGTACAGTGGAAGAAACAGATGCTCAGAGAAGTAATAATGATAGCTCGCATTTATACACACCTACTATGTGCCAGGCACTGTACAATGATCTCATTGGAGTCTCACAACAATCTTGTGAGGGAGATGCTATTATTACCCTCATTTTACAGATCAGGAAACTGAGGCCTTGCTTCCTACCACCATTACCTATTTTATTTAGGGAAACTTCTCTCCTTAATTCCTTTTTAAGCTCTTACCTTCCTTAGAATCGATACTAAGTATTGGTTCCAAAGCAAAGGGTTAAGCCATTGGGGTCAAGTGACTTGCCCAGGGACACACAGCTGACAAATGTCTGAGGCTAGATTTGAACCCAGGACCTCCCATCACCAGGTCTGAGCCATCTCCTTGCCCCTTCTTCCTAACTGTTGATGTTTCCCAACTAGTCAAGCTTCCACCTACTGATGAAATGATGATGGTAGAACTCGGCCAAGTGCCCGGCCCTGAAATATTGGACTGATGATGAGAACGAGGACAATGAGAACAACAGAAAGTGCAACAGCTGCATGAAGAAAAGGACTTCCTTCTCCAGCGTCTTTTCTGATGGCCGCCCCCCCCCCCTTAGTTCTCCTGATCCTCTGCTTTGTGTTTATTGTGAACAGATCCTAATTTTATTGATCTGTGTGCATCCTGGTGGAATGGAACATCCTGAAGGGCAGGAGCTGTATTTTCCTCTTGTCTTTGTATCCTCAGAATCTATTGGATTGCCTGGCACACAGTAGGTGCTTAATAAGTGTTTAGAGAACTAAATCGAATGGAGTTTAAATTAAATTTGACTTCCATTTTGGAGCTTCGTCAAATCATATGGTTTGTTGGAGGTCTGAGTTTTCCTATCAGTTTGGATCAGATGCTGGCATGAGTGTACACACACACACACACACACACACACACACACACACACACACACACACACACACATGCTTGTGCGTCACTTTATCGGGTGGCCCAGGAGGAGGGTTTTCCTATCCAGATGTTCACAGCCTTTGGACAGGGTGGCTGAACTGGCCCTGGGGTTGGGCTCCTGCTTGGCCTCGGACAGCTCCAGCTGGGTTCCGGAGCATGTAGCCTGGAGCCTGCCAGACTCCAGGAGGAGGAGAGCCGAGAGCGAGCAGGCATCCTGCAGATTCATGACTTCCATCTCCCTGACGCCTTCCCTTCCCTCCCTTCCACGCCCTTCCCAGCGAAGCCCCCACACTGACGACAGCCTCAGCGGCAGGAGAGGCTCAGCTGGTGTTTTCCAACTCGTGGGCTGGAGGCTGGGATCCCCCACGGTCTTCTCACACGTGGAGCCCACCAGCTCTGGGTCCAATATAGAAACATCTCTGTCCCTGCCCACCCCCAACCTCAGCCTCTGATTCATTCTCCAATCTGGAATCAGTGGGGAAAAGGCGTGGGTTTGAATCCTGCCTCTCCTCTTTACTACCCTGATGTAGCGTAGATCATTGGCTGCCCAGGCAGAGGGCGTGGGTTCAAATTCCAGTTTTGAAACGGAACCAGCTGAATAATTTAGGGTAAGTCACTGAACTTCTCTGGGTTCTGAGGCTCTCATAGGTCAGTCTTTAAATCTATGAGGCTTGATGGAAGTCACTTCCTTCTCCTTCGGGGGCCTCAGTTCCCTCCTCGATAAAGCTGCCCCTAATTCTTAACTATCTGAGCTGTTTAACCAAATGTGGAAGGCTTTTCTTAGACGGTAATGAGTTTGAATCTCCCCTAGAGCCCGGGCTGGAGAGCTGCCTGCTGATAGGATGCAGAGGCAGCGTTTTCAGGTATGGATGGGCCCAGATGTCTCTTCTGGCTCAGCCTCTAATTTTGGGAGCAAAGCCTCCTCGGGAACCAAACGAAAGCTGGATACACAGTTCATGGGGTGGAGGATGCCTTCCCGGGCTGGCCCCAATCCGGAGCGCCAAACTTATACTAAGGGGAATTGGAAGGAACCCAGCAGCAAGAATGGTTTCCTTTCTTTTTCAAAAATCCTCGGGGCAGCTGGGTAGCTCAGTGGAGTGAGAGTCAGGCCTAGAGACGGGAGGTCCCAGGTTCAAACCTGGCCTCAGCCACTTCCCAGCTGTGTGACCCTGGGCAAGTCACTTGACCCCCATTGCCCACCCTTACCAATCTTCCACCTGTGAGACAATACACCGAAGTACAAGGGTTTAAAAAAAAATCCTCACAAGATAGCACAGTGTCTGGAACATGCTGGGCTCATAGAAATGCTTACTAAGCTGCCTTCCTGGTCTCAAGGGCTCTTACAGGACCAGTATAGAGGTCCACGCTATGGGAGGGGGATGCGGGGGGGGGGGTCTCAGAGTCCCAAGAATGCTCTTTCACATGGGTCGAAGTCTCTGAGGAGGCACAGAATGGGCCGATATTGAGAGGTAGGTATTCAGCTTAAATATCACCCATTCCTACTTTGTACCTGGAATGGTCTTTTCTTTGCAGCATTGTATACAAGCAACCAATCCCTCTTCCTCGGTTTCCCTGATACGGCTACATCCTGGTTTCCTTCTACTTCTCTGACAGCTGCTTCAAAGTGTCCTTCACCGGATCACCATCCCTCGCCTTTCACGCCCCTCACAACGAGTCTTCCCAAGGCTGCGTCATAAGCCTTTCCCTCTTCTGTCCTATGTTCTCCCCCATGGTGAGAACTCATCAGCTCCTCTGTTAGCATTACAGAAATCATTCTCAAATCTATTTATCCAGCTCTAAGCTCTCACTGAGTTCCAGTTTTACATCATAAGCCTTCTGCTGGGCAGCACCACTTAGTCATCCTGTTGGTACCTCAAACTTAACACGTCCAAAATGGAGTTCATTATCTTCCCCCTAAACTCATCTATCTTCCAGATTTTGCCACGTCTATTGAAGGTGCTGTCGTCCTCAGAGGCTCCTCACTGGGTAACTTGAACATCACTGCCTGGTCTTCTTTCTTCCTAGCGCCCCACGTGTACTCCACTGTACAACGGCCTCCCTCTCTCTCTCTCCTTCCTCCTCTCTCTCCCCCTCCCTCTCTCTCATTTTCCTTAGCAAGCATTTATTAGAGTGATCTTGGGGTAGAGGAGAAATTAGGAATAATAATAATTCTTCCCTGAAGGGAAGAAAAATGGCCTGTTTTCTGAGCTCTCTGCTCTCCTATGGGTCTCTGCCCAGACTGCTATCAGAAAAATAAATGGCAGGCATGTGGGAAAAAAATAATTTCCTTTGTTATCAGAGCCAGGCCAGTGATGATCTAGCCTCTTAATAGAGTCACCTAAATGGGCAGCTGACACAAAGAGAAAACTGCGCCAAGTTCCACTTAATTTAATTAAATGCAAGTTACATTTCCTAAGTCCCTCCTATGCGGAATGCGCTGGGCCGGGCGTTGGAGGTGAGGATGTAAAGATAATGAGACCCAATCCCTGGAGATGTTTAACTCGGTGAAGGACGGGTGTCAGGGAGACATGACAGTGACTTCTAAGGATCTCCAAGACCGTCACGGAGAGGAGACACTAGCTCTGTCCTACGTGGCCCCAGGGGGCGGGACCAGGAGTGATGGGTAGACGGGACAGTGAGGTAGATTTTGGTCTTGGATAGAGGAGCACTTCCTAGGAATCAGTACTAACTCTAGAATTCCACACTTTCTAGTGCTTTCCATCATTGGAAGTAATTAAGTAAAGGCTGGAAGGCTACCATTCTGGAATATGATAGGAGGGAATCCTTCACTGAGAGGAGGGAGGTCAAAAGAACTTCTTGGGTTTCTCACAACTTGACGTGTCTATGATTTGAGGAGGGTCTATGAAAATGAAGATAGCAGTAGTGGCTAGAACTTACATAGCGCTTTAAGGTTTGCAGAATACTTCATAGATTACCTCATTTGAGTCTCACAACAATCCCAGGAAGTAGGTGCTATTATTATCCCCATTTTACAGATGAGCAAACTGAAGCTTAGACAGGACTGAAGCTCAGACTCTTCCAAGGTCACACAGCTACTAGGTGTCTGAGGAGGATCTGAATTCAGGCCTTTCAAGATTCGAAATCCAGTCTTCTATTCACAGCATCACCCAGTTGCCTCCGCCTCTGTTGGTGATTTCTGATGACCACGTCTTCCTTTTGCTTTTTTGAACTTCCTCCTCATCTTTGCCACTCAGAATCCTTAATTTTCTTTCTTTTTTTTGTAATTTATTTATTTATTTATTTTTTAAGCATTTATTAATAATCATTTTTAACATGGTTACATGATTCAAGCTCCTACTTTCCCCTTCACCCCCCGCACTCCCCCCACCCATGGCCGACGCACATTTCCACTGGTTTTGTCATGTGTCCTTGATCAAGACCTATTTCCAAATTGTTGGTGGTTGCATTGGTGTGATAATTTCGAACATAGATCCTTAATTTTCTTCAAAACTCAGTTTGAGCTCCACCTTCACATGGTATCATGGATAGAGAGTTGAAAAGGATCTTCGAGGTCATCTACGCCAACACTTATTGTTAGAGATGAGGAAACAGATGGGCAGAGAGGTTACGGGATTTGTCCAAGGTAATGCGGGTATTAAGTGGCAAAGCTGGGATTTGAACTCAAGATCATCTGGACACAAACCCAGCACTCTTTCCACTCTCCTTTTCTGGCTCTGAAATGTTGGGTTGGCCAAGAATGGAACCTGGATCAGCTGCTTGAAAGGCAGCTACCCTCAGCAGAAGCTGAGTGGCCCCAAGTATCACTACTGCTACTACTCATAAAAGCAATCGGCATGTCCACTACACATGAAGATTTACAAAGTATTTTGTATTTATTGTGTATAGATTCACATACGAACCTGGTACCTCCCCCTGAGAGGAAGGAGTACTTCCTTTGCGTCTTTGTGCTTTCAGCACCTGGGACAGCACCTCGCCCATAGCAGAGCCTTAGGAAATACTTATTCAGGGATTGATGGAGCTCCATTGATTTCTGGGCAGCACATTCTCTTGGTTCTTCTCTTATCCCTCAAACCATTTCTCCGTGTATCTATTGCTCTGTTCCTCCTCTTTCTCAACCTTAAAGGTAGATGGTGTCTGTGGTCAGTCCTTGGTCTTTCCCTCTGTCCTCCCTTGACAATTGGGTCATAGCAGACACTGAGATAAAGACATGGGACAGAGGATATCCTAGGGCTTGTTTACCTCCAATGCCTCCTACTTTCACCATTTCCTTCCCCAACATCAGGAAAGCTGATGGGCAGAAAAATGGAGGACAACAACAAGGCATCATTCACATCCATCCTGTTGCAGTAGCCATACTCTTGTCTTGGCTCAACTGAAGTGGAAGCCTTTGAGGAGGGTCTACTGTATAATCTAACCCCCAGAAGTTATTTCTAAATACAGATATTCCCTAGTGAAAGAGAAGAAGTGTGTGTGTGTGTGTGTGTGTGTGTGTGTGTGTGTGGTGGGGTTTGAACCCAGGTCTTCCTGATTATGGTCTAACATTTTCTCCACTACTAGATGGAAAGAGGCCCCTCCCTGCCTTCTTCCTGTCAGAGGCCTTTCCCACGCAGTTCAGCAGCTGCTTGCTCTCTGTTCTCCCACTCCAGCAGCTGTTCCCACTCCCCTTTTGCTTCTATTTTCTCCCCCTAAAAAAGAACCATTAAAAAAACTCCCAAAATAAACTTTGGTTTGAAAGTGAGGCTATTATTTGTTGTCTCAAAACAACTGAGAGACTGAACTTTTCCAAAATGGATTCTCTCATCGCTCCACCCCCAGGATGAAATGAGGGGCTGAACTGTCAAAGGGGCTGACTTTATCTTCCTCTTGGGCCCTTTTACCTACTGCAGGAGGAAATAGGATCATAGATTTAGAGCTGGAAAGGATTTTAGAGGTCATCCACTCCAGCTCCTTCATTCTGCTGACGAACAAGCCAGAGAGGGTTAGATACTTGCCATAAGGCCACACAGACAGGTAGTAGAATAATGCCCGAGTACCTTTGCCCAATGCCTAGGATAGTGCCCAGTACATGGTGTTTAATGAATGCCTGGTGAATTGAATTGAAGTCAAGGACTAAGGAGGACCAGAGCGAAGCACACATCCCTTGGATGACTTGTATCATTTCCCCCACTCCATCCCTAGCCTCACTTTTCAGCGTGTGTGTGTGTGTGTGTGTGTGTGTGTGTGCACGCGCGCGTGTGTGCTCTTCCCCAATTCGAATTGTAAACTCCTTATGGTCAGGGACTATCTTTTTGTATTTGGTTCTCTAGTGCTTAGGAGAGTGTCAGGCACATAGGAGATGCTTAATAAATGTGCATTGACTGATTGGCTACTCCCTAAAGGTTTATAAGTTCCTGAAAGATACAAAGGCTGGACATGGAAGACTTGAGTTCAAATTTGGGCTCAGACACTCACTAGCTATGTGGCCCCGAGCAAGTCACCTTACCCCTATCTGCCTCAGAGTCCTCAATTGTAAAATGGGGATACACCTACCTTCCAGAACTGTTAAGAAGATTGAATGGCATAGCATTTGCACATGATATTAAGCACTTAGTGGGTGCTCAATAAATGCTTTTTTTCTTCCTCCTAATGCCTTTTAAATTTTGAATCCAACTTCCCAGATGCCAAATGTATATTCCTAAGCCCAAGTCTATCGCTCTTGCTCAAGAAGCTGCCGGGGGTTCCTATTATCTCTAGAGTAAAATTCAAACTGTTTTTCTGAGCATTTAAAGTCCTTCACAATCTGGCTCCAAGATGATTATAAGCATGAAACCTTGGACAGGGGCTATTTTGTTTCTGTCTTCGGGTCCCTAGTGGCTACCTCTCACATGCCTGGTGCAGAGTAGCCATTTAACAAATTGATGTTGGACTGAAAAGAGATGTAGATGATCCCCTGGTGGTAGTCCAAAGATCAATAATCCAGTTTCCAAAGGATATCACATTGGCCTCTATAATTGCACTCATAGGACAGAAGAGTTGGGATCCATCCAGAAGATGGATGACAGCCTGAACTAGGGAGCTTTGTGGTATGGGGAGGCTGAAAGCGGATAGATGCCAGAGAGGATAAAGAGGTGAACGTCACAAAACTTGGCAACTGAGTTGACCTGGAATGTGAGGGGAAAGGAAGTATCAAGGTTGACTTTGGAGGAGTCTTTATATGGGTGACTGGAAGGGTGATGGTCAGAAAGGAGGAAGTCAGAGGGAAGGGTTCAGAGGAAAAATCATGAGTTCTTTTTGGCACATGGGAAATGTTGAGTGGACGATCCAGGTGGCGATGTCTACCAGGAGAGTAGGAGACGCATAAATGGAGCTCAGTTGATCCAGGTAACTAATCTCTCGGGTAGATAGATCAAGTCGAGTCTGTCTAAGTCAACAAGCATTTCCTAAGTGTGTACCATGTGGCAAAAATAGACCCTTCTCTCAAAGAGCTAGCAGTCTAGTGTGTCAAGCACCTACTAGTTCCAGCACTGTTAGGCACTAGAAATACAAAGACAAAAATGAAACAGTCGGTGCCCTCGAGCATCTCACATCATGCCCAGAATATACAACATATATTCCAAGTAGGAAAATACAGAGCAATCTCAGGGAAGAGACAACAAAGAGAATCAGGAAAGACTTCCTAAAGGAGGTGACGTCTGAGTTGAGTTTTGAGGAAAACTGGGATTCTAAGAAGTTGAGTTGAAGAGGGACTGGAAAATGGGAGGGAGCTTTTGCAAAGGCATGAAGATGAGAAATGGAGATTAGACTGCCAGATGAGAGGGACAAGAAGACTAGAATCCACAGGGATAATGTATACTGAAGAGGAAGAAAGTGTGACGAGCTTGGAAGGATACTACAATCACTATCCACATTTTACAGATGAGGCAACTAAGGTTTATTGAGGTGGAATGACTTGTCCATGGCCACAGTGTCAGAGGCAAGATTTGAATCCAGTTCTTTTGGATCCAGAAGTCCAACCATCTATCCATTCTGACGTACTATCTCTTCAATGCAACAAGCTTAATAAATGCTTGTTGGATTGAATTGAATCACTCCCCCTTTAGACTTCTTTTTTAATGAGGAAAATGATTTTTCTTTTCTAGCCAATAAGATTGCATTCCCTCCGGGAACATTACCCAGTTGTGAACCAAGCCTCAGCCTCTGTTTTCAAGGAGCGAACAGATGAGTCAATTGACTGGGTTAATGTTCGAGTTGCCAAGTTAAGAGCCGGAATAGGCTGCCCAGAGAGAGAGAGAACTGAAAGATGGTGTTGAAGAAAACTCAGCCTCCCCCTCCTCAGCACCCCCCGCATCCCCCCTCCACACACACACAGCCTGGTCGACGTGCCTTCTACTGGCAAGTTTCCACTGTAATGAAATGGTACAATTATCCAGGACCAGGCTTCTGACTCATAACTTTAGCCTCTATGACTCCTTGCTGGCTGAGAGCAGCAATATTTCATCCCTGTTCCACTTAAGTCCTGAAAATTAAACCCAGAGCATCCTCTTTGCTGCTCTCTCTTCCTCACCAGCTCCTGCCCCCACAGGGTCATATCTAGGAAAGGAAAGAACAGGCTGGCAGAGTGTAGACTGCAATAGGAACACACTTTCCACTAGCATCTATCTCCTTGCTTCCTAAAATGGGTTTTCAAGTAGATGGCAGCCCCAGAGCTGGCTTTGGCAAGAGCAGTGAGGCCATGATTGCACCACTCTCTTCCTCATCTCTGAGGGCCATTAGGAGATGGCCAGAGAGTCAGAGGGTCGCCCCTTCCTCCAATGCCAATGTTCATATTCAGTTCTTTACACTCAGGACTCCCAAAGTAGCATTTATTAAATGTCTACTATGGGCTATAATGCACAAAGGATAAAGAGTGGCCCTCAAATTAGTCAGGAAGCATCTATGGAGCATCCATTATGTGCCAAGCACTGTTCTAAGTACTAGGGATATCAAGAAAGGTGAAAGACAGACCCTGCCCTCAAGCAGCTTACAGTTGCAAACAGCTATGAACAAACAAGAGATAAATGGGGTAAACTGGAGAAAAATCAACAGAGGGAAGACACTCACATCAAGGGGCATCAGGAAAAGGTTCTCATAGAAGGCAGGGGATTAGCTGGGACTTGAAAGAAGCTATAGAAGCCAGGAGATGAGGAGGGGCAGTGTTCCATGGATGGGTGACAGCCAGAGAAAATGCCCATAGCTGAGAGGTGGAGTGTCTTGTTTGTGGACCAGAAGGAGGCCAGTGTCACTGAATAGAAGAGTACCCGATGGGAAGTGAAGGGTAAAAAGACGAGAAAGACAGGAGGCGACTGGATCATGAAGGCCTCTGAATGCTAAAGGGAGGATTTGGCATTTAATATGGACCAGTTGCATGATGTTCAAGCAATGGGGCTGACGGTCTTAGGATGAAGGAGGCTTCCAGTAGGGCATGGAGCTAGGCTGGCAGCCACGATTAAAGCATATATTTGGGGGTCAGGAGACAACTCCTCCCTCCTCCCCTTCCCTGGTGCCAGAATCTTAGCACTGACCGGCAGCATGATTTAAAGATTATAAAGGACTTCTATCAAATAATAAATATGAGTATGTTACATGTTGCAGGTTTCTTATCATCTGTACACAATCAGAACACTGACTCATCAGAGATAAGAATGACTTTAGAAAAAGAATGACAAAAGTATATGACACACAACTAAAGCAGCTTAATACTGAACAGTCTCAGAAGTAATCAAAAATGCATAACAGACAAAAGAAATGGCATTGCCACTCACTACAATAATTTGATTCAGAACTTCAAGCAATAGAAGCCAATGATCATAATAAAGAAACTTTATTTCAGTGGTACGTCAACAAATGTTTAACAACCGGCTCACAGGCCAGGGAAGGGGGAAACAGTACACACAATATATTTTTTAGTTTAACGTGTACATTACTGACTTTTTCTCCATCCGTTTTTAAAGTCTAGACATTAATAAAAGAATAAACGAAGCCCCAATTTGAAGCATTTGCTCATTTCCAAAGCATAAATGCTCACGCTGTTAACTGGCTCTCACACGTGGTACGGGTTGGTTCAGCGGCTCCTCAGATACCTTGGGCAGCCACTATCTGTTTCAAAGTCAATACCAGGTAAGACATATGAACTCGTGTAAAATCTTCCAAAGAAGCATGTGGACACTCATGAACAATATCTTATTAAAAGGGAGAAGCAAGGAGTGTAAAAGCAGTCTGTGTTTGTTTTTTTTTTTTTTAATAAAGCTTGTTAAGATATCTAATTAAGCCAAGTTATTCCAAGGACATCCAAGGAGAAAAATAGAAGGACTGCAACCCAAAGAAAAGTGGAAAATATGTGCAAAAATCATGGTAATGACCTGCTGTTTCCATCCAGGACAAGGCAAGTACCGCCCTCGGGCCCTGCCAACACAGTTTCTGAGGTAGGTAGAAATCACAGCAAAGGCAAAAATGGTGAAAGCAGCCAGATTGCACCAAAGGTCTATGGAGGAGATCTGTGCTGGAGGTGACAGAACAATGAGGTTATAAAGGAAGCAGTACACAGAGTGCTTGGATGAGGGAAAAGCAGCTAAGGCACAGGAATAAGCCCAGACCTTATTCATGCTGAAGCAGCTGTCCGAGAGAACATTAACCACCAAAGATCCAGAGGCTTTATCGGAGTCATCTATACATGAACCAAGAGCAGCCTCAATAAGGGCATTAGGAGGGAACAAATTGGCTTTCATAAATGGTATTCAACAGTAGACCACAATTTTACTATTTCACAACTAACTGAAAGATGGACTTGGGTGGTGCAGTGAATGGAGCACTGGGCTTAGAATCAGAAGACTCATCTTCATGAATTCAAATCCAGCTTCAGATACTTATCAGCTGTGTGACCTTGCGCAAGTCCTTTAACCCTGTTTGCCTCACTGTCCTCATCTGTAAAAGGAGCTGGAAAAGGAAATGACTCACCATTTCAGTATCTCTGCCAAGAAAACCCCTAAAGAGAGTTTTTGAACATGACTGAAAAATGATTGACCAACAACAGAGAAAAGATTCCATTTTTTTTAGATTCCATTATCTCATTTTTTTTACTGAATATGAAAAAGCATCTGATTTGGTATAACAAAACTCTTTCTTACGGGCTCTTTCACAAAATATACCTCCCATCCATGTAGTAGGGACTTTCAGGATTCCTTGGAAGAGGTAACAATAGAAATAATTCTATACAATGACCCTCTGATAGGAGATATCCCATGGAACACAAAAACAGGGAGCTGTATGCTCCCCCAAAGTACTCCTCTCTGAGATCTCCGTACTACAGCTGTGATTCCTGGGTTCTCCAAGGAGGGTGAGATCCTCCAGAGATATCCGTCACTGATAGGGTCATCTTGATCGTACCAAGACCCAAGACAAGAGGAAGGGAGAGTCTTGGATTGCCTTGGATTGCCAAGGGATGGCTGCTTCCCATCAAAGCAAAGACCCATCTTTTAAAAATAAGTATTTTACCAGTGCTGCCATGAGGTCATGAGATGTGTCTGGCTGCCTATCAAGGACTAAAACTTAATATCATCACACAGGGGACAAGGGTTGGGCATTTAGGGAATGTGCTCAGGCTGTGCCAGGTGGCGACTGAGGGACACTGGGAAGAACAGAGATAAAGGACATTATCACAGAATTCTTTGAGAGGCAGAGGAGATGCACTGCTTATATGGCAAAAACTCTGCCTGAGAAGTGGACAGCCAGAACTCCCCCCTCTTCCTCCAGGACCTTTCCATTATCAGAAGAAATTGAGCAAGGCCTCCAGAATGTTGGGTCGAGCCCCTGTGGCCTACTTTGGGGAAGATATGGACAATCATGGATAGACTATGGTCTGTGCTATTGAAGGGAGCTTTCTACTTGATGACCCCAGAGATCCATTTCTGAATTGGAGTATATTTCGTTATTTTAATTGTATGTTTAAGATTTATTTATGTGTTGTTATGCTATAAAATGGCTGGTAGCTTTGAGATTTGAAACGTTCTTTAAAAGTCATATCTACTAAAATAAAATTTAATAAGGAAAAAATTAAAGCCTTATACTTGAGCTTAAAAATGCCATTTTTTAATTACAAGATGAAGGAGGCTTGGACATGAAAATGTGAAAAAGATCTGAGGGTCTAGATGGATTATAAGACAACAGGAGGACTTGGGTAGCCAAGCAAATTAAAATGATTTTAGGCTGCATTTTAGGAAGAATAGAGAAAAGATGAAGAATGTTTAGAGAACCATAAGGAGGATGGGAAAGGACCATACATGTCACATGAGACCTAATTAAATGAACTGGATATGTTTAGAAGAGGGAAGAATTAGTGGGGACACAATACCTATCTTTGAGGATTTGGAAGGCTATCATGTTCAAAGAAGGATTAGATTAGTTTTGTGTTGTCCCAAAGGGGACGTCTAGAAACGATGGATCCAAGTTTAAAGATGTTTGATATCTAAGATAAAGGTCCCAGCAATCCATGCTACCAACAGGTGGAGATTTTTCTTATTTGAAGTCTTTAAGGAAAGGCTGGGTAACCACTGATTGTTTTTGTTCAATCATTTTTCAGTTGCATCAGACTCTTCCTGACCCCAGTTGGGGTTTTTTTGGCAAAGATACTGAAGTTATTTGTTATTTCCTCCTCCAGCTCATTTTAAAGATAAGGAAACTGAGGCAACTGGGGTTAAGTAACTTGATCAGGGTCACATAGTTACTTCTAGCATACACTAGGTCTCTAAACACTATGGGGAGAGGTCCACTTACTCTAGGATCTTGGTTGGAAGCAAGCTTTTCTTCTAAATTGGGACTTTGATTTTCTTTTATTTTTAATTTAGTCGATCAGGAGAGGGGAGGGTCGGGGAGTAGAAGGGTTCCTTAATGGGAAAGGGAAAGGGTGAACACTGCAGTCTCTTCTGGAGTGAGTTCATACTTGGCTCCTCACTGAGTTCTGGGCAGTTTGCTTCTTCACTTGGGAGGAAAGGGGTGACCTGAGCCAAGTTCGGGTCCTAAATCTCTTACGGAAGAGAGCCACATGGTCTGGGGAGCTCTTCTTTCTTAGACAAGAGGCTGAATTTTTAGTTTCTTGTCCTTTTCTTTTCCTCATTGTCTTTAGGTTGGGGAAGGACACTCACCACTGACAGGTATTTTACAAGGTCTAGCAAGGCAAACAGGAATCGGACAAATGCTGTAAAAATGTCGTGTTGAATATGCATAACACTGTATTTGAGATGACTGGTATTTTCAACTGTTCATGTAGGATTGTATCAAATCTGTTTTGCCATTGTCTCAAGACTTCTTCCTCTACGGCAGTGGGGAATCAATCAACAATCAGCAACATTTCTTAAGTGTCTACTATGAGCTAGACACTGTGCAGAATGATAGGACTACAAAAGAAGCTAAAAGACCATCCCAGACCTCTAGGAGCTGACAGCCCAGTGGGGGGGGGGGGGGGACGGACAACATGCAAACAAGTACATACAAACAAAGCCATGGACAAGATAAATAGAGAACTTAGCAGAAGGAAAGTCCTAGAATTGAGAGGGGTTGGGAGAGTGGGATTTCAGCTGGGATTTAAAAGAAGTCAGAGAGGTCAGTAATCAGAGCAGAAAGAGGAACAGCCAGAGAAAAATGCTTGGAGAAAAGAGATGGAGAGTTTTGTTCCTGGAACAGCCACGAGACCAGTGTCACTGGAGGGAAGAGTAAGGTTTAAGAGCAATGGGGGGAGGGATCGAGGTTATGAAGGGCTTTGAATGTCAAACAAAGGATTTTATATTTTATCCTGGAGGTAATAGGGAGTCACCGGAGTTTACTGAGTAGGGGGATAACATGATTGGACCTGCATTTGAGGGAAATCACTTCAGTGACTAAATAGAAGATGGAGTGGAGTGGGGAGAGCTAAGGTAGACAGACCTCCCCCTGCCCCCCGCAGTTATTGCCAGTAGACCAGGTGTGAGGTAATGAGGGTCTGCACCAAAGCGGGGGCAGTGCCCGAAGAGGGGAGGAGCATGTTTGAGAGTGGATTTAGAGACGGACTAGACAGGACATGGCGCCATATTGGATATGGGAGGCAGGGTGAGAGATGATTAAAAATCCAGGAAGACTCCTGGGTTGTGAGCCTGAAGGCCTGGAAGGATGGTGGTGGTCTCAACAGTAATCAGAAAGTTGGGACTGGAGAAGGATTAGGGGAAAGATAATGAGTTTGGTCTGGGATATATCGAATTTAAGATGTCTACTGGACATCCTGTTTGAGGTGTTAAAAAGGCAGCTGGAGATGCAAGGTTTGAGGTCAGCAGAGAGATGGGGGCAGGAAAGGGGGATCTGAGAATGATCAGCACAGACATGATCATTAAATCCATGGGAACTGATGAGATCACCGAGCCTAGAAGGAGAAGAGAATCTGGCCCAGTGCTGAGCCCTGAGGGACAACTATAGCTAGAGGCAAGTGGAAGGAGAACACTTACTCCTCCCTGAGACTAGTGCTCTAGACTAGGGTTATCTACAATGAACTAAAGATGCATCCTGGCTGATTTGCCGAGATCACAACTTCTTTTTTGCTCATTGAGGGGTGGGTACCAGCGTGGAGTAGGCTGGCGTGTAACAAGAGATTCAGTCCTTTGAGTGTGGGCAGTGTGCATGGCCTGCTTCCAAACCATGGTGGGTTTTGTGAGCCTATTTCTAGCAATTTGTGATGACGCACAATAGAGGGGTCGGGCCACCATATCAGAGCACACACATGTGTTCTGTGACTGTTTTCCATCTATTTATTGTGTGAGGAAGAAAAGCTGTTTTAATTGGCTGCTGAGACGGAATTGGGCATGTAAACAAAAGGCACTAACGAGTCAAATCACTCTCATTCCCAGTGGTGGTTAGCAAGAAAGAAATGGCATAAGCTTCCCGGTGGGGACAGTGCCAGCAACCTCCCCTCCCCGCGCTGGATGTCAAATGGCACTTGTGTCTCTTCTGTCTCCACTATATTCCTCTATCCCGCTCTCAGGGAAATGAGTGTCAGGTAGAATGGACCAGAATGAGACTGGGTGAGTTTTGAAAAGACAGAAATGCCACCAAGGCAGAGCTGCCAAGCCCTGAAAGGATCCAGGTCTGAGAAGCAATAGACTTGCCCCATCCCGGGAGTGGATTAACCCTAGCTGTGTCTTGCAAGCAAGGGAACAGCTCATCGATGGGCCGTGTCGTCAACTGGGCCACGGCAAGCTTTTCGAGCAGCCCCTTTGAGTCCAATCCTGCTCTGCCCAGGAACTGAGGAGGGAGACTGCTCTGGTTTGGGGGAGGGGGCAAAGGAGGTTTTGCGTGTCCTGGTTATTCCGATATCCTTTCAGTAAATATCCTTTTGTAAAAAGCTAATTGATATTAATTGCTTATCAGTGATGTTGAGAGGGTACCGGCTTGTTAGAGGACACTGGGGAGACGCTAACTGTAATTGGCAAATGATATTGGAGCAACTTCCTAAGTAATTGATCATGGCAGGAACATCCTGGAAGGGGGGCTCGAGCTGATAGATAGCATTAAAAGATAGCCCTCTTGGGGAGGGGGCTCCTGGAACCCTGGTGGGGCGGGAGATCAGGAGCTTGGCTCTGGGGACTTGACTTATCCGGGGTGTGAGGAGCTTAGAAAGCGCTCCAAAGCTCTGTGGAAAATAGAGCCTCCATTTTTGGAGAACCCGAGTGCCATCTTCTAGGGCCGAAGGGAACAGTTCCCACCTCTCTTGCCACAGGCCTGTGGGGACTCTGATCTTCTGAAGTAAGTTCGAGCCAGGGGCAGGGGAATCACAGAAACACACACCGAGGTGTTTTGGAAACCTTGGAAACAATTTTCAGAAATCCTCGAATGAGGGAAAAAAAGACCGCGGCCTCCAGATTTCCCCTCTGTCTAGCCAGGATTGGTGCAGGAGGCCTCTTTCGGCCCTCTCCCAAGCCCCTCGAATCCAGAGGTCTCTCGAACCCGAGCAGCCAGTTCCTGCCTGCTTCAGTAGCGTTCCCCCCTCCACCACCACCACCACCAGCAATCTGCAGGAAAGCCAAGTGCAGGGGATTAAGGAGAGCGATCACATCTTCCGTTTCTGGGTGGATGGCCTGGCCGCCCGCTTGGGTGTGCCAGAACTTGTTTTTGAGGCTGATTGCAGAGAGTGACTCCTAAGGAAGGATGACAGGAGTCAAGCACCCATGACGCCGATCCATGGCAACGGAAGTGAGGCACCTGGCAAACGCCGGGGTCCGGACCAAGGATTTCTGTTCTGCACTTGGGCTAGCCACTGTCTGACAATAACCACAACCACCGCCACGATCGTCATCATCATCGCAGTAAGAACGCCAGTGATAGACTGTTTTAATGTCTGCAAAGTACTCGAGACAGCGGGAATCCTCACGGCGGCGACTCTGCAAGGCAAGCGCTCCGCACGTCCCCGTTTTTTCTGGGGTAGCTGATGTCGACGTGGTTAAGTGACCCATCTGGTAAGTGTCTGAGGAAAGAGTTGAACTCAGACCTCCCCACTCTGCCTGATACACTCTTCACGAAGCCACCCAGCTAACAGAGGAAAACTGAACAGAGGGAATGATGGCGACCATTTATAAGAGTATTTTTTCATTAAATTCTTGGTATAAATGTTAAAAAAAAAAGGAAGGCACAAAATTGCCCCGCTTACCTGCCCGAGGGGTCGTCATGAATTATGGGAGCTAATCTAAGTGATCTTCAGCCAGCAAGTCAGTCAATAACATTTATTAAGCACCCCCTGTGTACCCGGCCCTGGGGATAAAGAGGCAAAAGTCAGTCCCTGCCCTCGAGGAGCTTGTGATGTAACGAGGGTGGCCACACACAGCTATGTACCACACAAGCTCTCTACAGGACAAATAGGAACCAATTTAAAAAGGAAGTCACTAGAATTAGGAAGGGTTGAGGAAAGCTTCGTGGAGGAGATGAGATTTTATTGGGGACTGAAAGGAAGCCAGGGAGGTCAGCAGAGGGAGAGCTCTCCAGCCATGGCGGACAGCTGCAGAGGAGGCCCAGAGCCAAGAAATGGCTGGTGCCACTGGGCTGAAGAGTATGCGTCAGGGAAGCACAAAGTCCTCTCCGAATGTCAGAGCCCAGCTGTAAGGGGGCTTGCGGGCACTTGTGTCCAACCCCCTCATTTTACAGATAAGAAAACGGCCCCAGACTGAACAGGCAGGACGAAGCAGAAATGGGGTTTGAGGCTGCTCCTCTGGCTCGGAATCCGGAGATTTCTCCTCCAGGGACTGGTGATGGTTTGGGGATCCCGACCCCTCTGCACAAACATCATCTGCTCACTGACCGGTCCGGCTCACAGGAGCCCCGGCTTCAAAGCGGGAGGCTTGGAGAAGGGGATCACCAGGGTCCCTTCTAGGTTAAACCCGCTGCTCTCCGACACCCTGGGGGCAAGAAGAGGCCAGACCAGGAGCCTGGCAGGTGATGGACGGCGCGGCTCCGGTCAAGAGATTCCGGAGGGCTCTCCCGAGGCCGCATGTGCCATTGACATCGAATCTATGTTAACACTGCAGGCAGAAGCCAGAAGCATTACAGAGCAAAGCACCGCTCGACAGGCTTCTGCCATGCCTAAATGTCTGGATTACATGCAAGGGACCCGGCCCACGGCCACATCCTGCTAACATATGCACACCCACGGCCCCTCGGCGGAGAATCCTAAACACACGCACACATATGCACGGCACACAGGTCAGGCGGCGATGGCAGCAGCCCTACAGGACCCTAATAAAGGCATTAGCATGAACCCAGGCTCGCCAATACCGAGCAGCCAACCACGAAGGGCTGACGCTGATAGAGCTCCGCGACACGCATGGCATTAGCGCATTAACCCAGCACCTAACCAGCAAAATGTGCCGCAGAAATATAGCTCGGAAACAGGCAGAAGGTCTACACGAGAAGGGTAAGAGTGTGCTTTTCTGCGCATCACTTTTTAGGGGCCTCCCTTTCGGGGTCTCTGGTTCAGAGAGTCTCGTGACCACGGATGGGGAGCCTCCTTAGCTAAGTGCCTTCTCAGGCTGTCCTCCGGCTCTTCAGGAGGCTGCCATGAATTGTGTTTACAGCCTCCGCCCAGCGCCATTCGATGAGAGGCAGCTTTGCTCAGGGGGTCCTCCCTGCTCGCCAAGCTTCCTCACTAGCCTTCTAGCACCCCCCTGGACTTCCATCGTTTGTTTTTGTCGGAGCATCTGCATCTTCTCCCCTTCCCAGACTCTGAAGCAGCAATCGGGGGAGGCACTGCTCCTGCCCAGACCTCCGAGGTTCTGGGGAAGGCCTGTGGCCTCGCTCCCGGAGGATGTCTGCCTGTTCCTGGACAATATTCTTGTCCCCGGATTTAGCGTAGGTTCTACAACAATGACAACCTCTAGAATTTTTAGTGCCTCAAGTTTGTGAGTCACTTTCTGTCTGTGGTGATCCGCCGCAGGAAGCGGCTCGTATGTTTTTCTCTCTCTTTTTTAAATTCCTCGTCTTCCATCCTAGAATCAATACTGTCTACTGGCTCCAAGGCAGAAGTGGGGTGAGGGCTAGGCAATGGGGGTTGTGACCTGCCCAGGGTCACACAGCTGGGAAGTGTCTGAGGTCAGATTTGAACCCAGGGCCTCTCTTCTCCAGATCCAGGGCTCTATCCAGTGAGCCACCCAGCTACCCCTGGTAGGTACTATTCTTTCCCCCATTTTACAGATGAAGAAGCTGAAGCAGAAGTTAAGTGACTTGCCAAGAATCACAAAACTAGAAAGTGTCTGAGGCCAGATTTGAACTCAGGTCTGGCTGACTCCAGGCACAGTGTTCTGTCCTAGCTGCCTCCTCTCTCTTGTCGGGGTCCCAACTGGTTGGTATTTGGACCCTTTTCCTATTATCTAGCCTTTTTCCTGCCTCTCTGGTTTCATCAGAGCCCACATGCCAGACTTCTTGCACTCGTGAAGCAGTGGTCAGAGCGCTGGCTCTGGATTCGAACGTGCCTCTCCTACTTCCTCACTCCGTGGCCAGGGGGAGTCCCAGCGAGCCTCAGTTTCTTCCTCTGTAAAATGGGGGTGATAACAGCAGCCACCTGGCGTGGTCATTGTGACGCGAGCGAAGGAAGGCCGTCCATAAAGGCAGCCTCTCATTATCAGCCTCCTCGTTGGGGCCCCTTGAAAACAGGGCTATGATGAATGTCTGTCGCTTGGATTTGTTTGGGAGATGCTGACGCCGATCTCCGTGTTATCTGATAGCCTCTTTTCAGGCCTCATTGCACATGTAATCCTCGGTTTTTCCTCATCTCTGTGCCCATTGGGAGCGCGGGCCCCCCTCCCTGGTTGGCTCAGGCTTAGCCACCTCACGACCAACCAGGGAGCCATCCCGGCGGCTGTCGTTTCGAACAATTTCCCCCCCCCCCCCCCCCGTTTGCCTATGAATTCTTTCAGAACATTGATTTTATGAAACTGAATGTTTAACTTTTAAAAACTATTTACCGAGGATATGAGTTGGAGGAACCAAAGTGGGCTCCTCCAGAATTCATTTTCTTGGCTTTATTTTAACTGTCCGCATCTCGAATATTTTTTTTTTTTTACTTAAGGCTGCACCTCCCTTTCTCACCTAGGTTAGAAAAACAGGGGCCCCAGCAAGCTCAGGCTCCCTGCGATTGTCATGGAAACTCTGACCTGTTCTATTTCCAACCTGGGCCAGTTTGTTCCCTCCTAGGGAACCTGGCGTGCTCTCCCCACCCCTGTTCCCGAGGGATCCAGCCTTAGTTCGGACCCTGGACCGGCTTCAGAGGGCCCCAGAGACGGCCCAGGGGCTCGAGGAGAACATGCCCGAATGCCCGGCATCTTGGCTCAGTTTTAGAAAGGATTCGGGATGTGGATGGTTTCTGGGTCTGCTTTAGTCTTAGTCCATCAAGAAAGAGTTTGCCAAACACCTACTATGTGCCAGGTACTGCGTTTAGCACAAAGAAGGGCAAACATAGCCCCTGCCCCGAAGGAGCTCCGGCTGAGGGGAGGCAACATGGAAACAGCGATGGGCAAACAAGGCACAGATGGAATCCGCTGGCGAGAACCAACAGACGGAAAGCGCCAGCATTAGTGGGGGCAGGAAAAGGTTGCTTGTAGAGGATGGGATTTTAGCTGGGATTTGAAAGAAGCCAGGAGGTGGAGATGAGGAAGGATGGCAGGCCAGGCATAGAGGAACAGCTAGAGAAAATATCTGGAGTCTGGAGATGAAACTTGTTGTTTTTCTGAATTCTTGGAATTTTCTGAATTTCTGAAATGTTGTCTCTCTCTTAAATTTAGTCAAGACGCTTTTAGGATTTTCACTGAGAAGCGCCCAGAAGGCCACAGAGCAAGACTGAGACACGTTTCACCTGGGGCCTGTTTGTGTGTTGGGGCACGGGCTATCATCACCTCCATTTTCAGATGGAGAAACCCAGCTAGGAAGTAGGAGAGGCAAGTTTCCGTCTAGGTCTTCCTGAATAATAATGGCTGCTCAAAGCCTCATTAAGGGATGGATGTTGAGAGCAGAACAAAAGACAGTCCAAAGTTGCATGGAGGAAGCTTTGGCAGGAAGGGAAGTAGCCCATTTCCCAAAGGGTCCAGACTATACCCCTCCTAATCATGGGAGGTCCAAAAGGCCCTCAAGAGGCCATCCACACTTTGCAGGAAGGATCGAGTAGAGGCTAAGCGGTCTGCTCAGCGTCACAAGCTAATAAGGATCCGAATGAAGCCCGTGCTCTGTGCCCTGGGTGCCACCTAGCAGGACCATTCCCCAAGGAGCATGGAGGCCAGGGGAGCCCATGGTTCTCCCCCTACTGATGAATAGGGAGGGAGGCTACAGCATGTGCACAGAGAAATGGGATACACGGCAACCTGTGATGGGGGCAAGGGAGAAATCTAGGCTAGGTACTCTGTGACTATTGGAAGAGGGAGAGAATACTTCAGCCAGGATCAGGGAAGGCTTCATGGAAAAGGGGGGCCTTTTAAGAATGAGAGTCAAGAGTTATGGAGGGGGCAGCTGGGTAGCTCAGTGGATTGAGACAGGAGGTCCTAGGTTCAAACCCGGCCTCAGACACTTCCCAGCTGTGTGACCCTGGGCAAGTCACTTGACCCCCATGGCCCACCCTTACCACTCTTCCACCTATGAGAAAATACACTGAAGTACAAGGGTTCAAAAAAAAAGAAAAAAAAAAGAGTTATGGAGGCTGACAGCTGGGGAGGAGGCCTTCGCCAGAAACTCTTAATGACCCGAGACAACGCGCCATAGTTAATGAGGGCTGGTTGAAGGAAAGGAGGTCATTTACCTGGAACTGGAATGCCTCAGAGGCAATATGAGGGTTGTCCTCATGGAGAGGATGGCAGAATAAGTGCTGGGTTTCCAGTCAAGGACCAGATCCTCACTCTGATCACAAATCACGTCACCACCTTGAGCCTCAATGTTCTCATCTGTAAAATGAGGGAGCCGGTCCCTTCTGGCACCAAAGATCTCTGGCTCCCTGAAGAACCTGAAGGGTTCACACCTAGATAAGGGATTGTACTTATTCATTGGACCCTAGAAAGTGGGACCAATGGAAAAGAGCCAAGAGCAACGGGAAGAAATTTCCAAGATGACAATTTCGGCTCAATTTCAAGAAAATCGTCTTCACGATTGGAGTTGTCCATGAGCGCGATGGCTGCCTTGGAAGGTAGCAGGTTCGTAATTCCTGGAGGTATTCAAGCAAAGGCTGCATGACTGCTTATTGGGCCTGTTGTCGGGGTACAGGTTAGACTCGACGTCTCCCGAGGTTCCTTGTAACTTTGTGATTAATTCTGTGACTCAGACTCAATTGTACCATTAAAGAAAAATTCCCCGTGCTACGATATGGCGTAACGGACAGAGACGGGGGCTCGGAGGACGTGGCCGGCAGCTCCGTGCTTTGGGAGCTCCTCACGGGCACCCGATTTCTAGGAGCTCCTCTGGGGACGGCAGGCAGGAGCCCCGCATGGTGGTCCAGGGCTCCCAGGGCTCCATTGGGGCCCCGGCAGACTTCCTGAGTTTGTGAGTCTTTTCTTGCAACAGCTCGTTGACACTTACAGGACGAATGACTCACATTTCTTTGGAGCACCGTATCCATTAGCATAACTGAGTTTGCACCCAATCTCTTGCCCAAAGCGTTCCCTAAATGCCTCAGCATTTAGTTATGAAATATGTTCTTCTCCCTCGCCTGGAGAAAAGCCTGTTTGAGAATTACTTATACATAAACATACTCTGATACTCTAATGCATGGATGGCAGCGTGAGTGGGTTAGGGAGGAAGGATGCAAGAGATATTGCCGCCGTACCTCTGACAGGACTGGCTAAGTGATTGGATGGGGAGGCCGGGCAGGAGGGGGAGAGCAGTCTCAGAGGTGAATCCAAGGTTTGGGGCTGCAGGGACTCGGAGAATGGTGGGTTCAGCGGCAGAAATAGGGGAGTCACGAAGGCACAGGGGGAGGTCTGGGGGCAAAGGGAGATGTGTCGTTTGGGTGGGCAGAGTTGGAAGTGTCGGGGAGGGGGGTGTCTCCTCCATCTCGGACCACCCCACGAAGGATTTCCACGTGTCTCGGTCCCAGCTTCACATCTCGTACAAAGGATCACCCGGAGCGATAATAGAGTGTCTTTAATAAAAACATATTTAAATGCTCCCAGGTAAAAACGGTCTCCAAGGTGGTTAAAATGCAGTTCATCAGAAGGTAAAAGCTGCCAACACGGAGGTTCAAAACACTGAGCAAAGATGTACCCTGGGCGTTCAGGAACTCCCTGGAAGAGTCCTGGTGCTGATTTTCTAGCCTTGCTGCCTAAAGGGCCCACAGCGGGCTCCCAGAACCATCTACCTGAGGGCAAAGTTAATTAAATGACCCCCAGTCTCACCCCAACAGCCTGATGGGGCAGGTGCAGTGAACTCAAGATTCCCCAGTTCTGCCACTGGCCCACAACACCCTGGATCCCTAAACACCAAACATGCATTGTATCTTCCTGCACTCAAGTCTTTTTTTTCCTCTCTGCCTGAAATGCTTTCTCCCAACCCCCATCAGTTTTGTACCTTGGTATTTGGGGTGCCTTGTACACAAATGGTATCTAATAAATGCTTTTGACTGACCTTTCTCTAGCTTAGAAATCTGACCCAACCTTTGATCATCCTAATTTAGAAAATTCACTTCTCTCTCTCTCTCTTTCTCTCTCTCTTGTTCTTTCTCTTTCTCTTTCTCTCTCTTTCTCTCTTGTTCTCTCTCTTTCTCTCTCTTGTTCTCTCTCTCTTTCTCTTTCTCTCTCTTTCTCTTGTTCTCTCTCTCTCTCTCTCTCTTATTCTCTCTCTCTCTCTTATTCTCTCTCTTATTCTCTCTCTCTTATTCTCTCTCTCTCTCTCTCTCTCTCTCTCTCTCTCTCTCTCTCTCTCTCTCTCTCTCTTTCTTTCTCTCCCTCTCTCTCATCCCTGAAATCTTGTCCCCACCTCTCCTAAAGACAGCACTGGTTATTTTTTATTTTGTAATAAAGAAATGAGGTAATTTGATAATGTAGGCATTGAATACTAGAGATGGAAACAGGAAGATGAGTTTGAATTCCCACCTCAAATACCAGTTGTATAGCCATTAGCCTCTGCCTCAGTTTCACAAGCTACAAAATGGGGATAATAAAAGAACCTGCTTCCCAGCACTTAGCACAATGCCTGGCACATTGTTAATACTTAATAAATGCTTGTTGGCTTGGCTTGATTTGACTTGGTCTCCATTAAGGATTCATCATCCATGCCCTGCCCCCTACTGGATGTGACAACACACTCCAGGGCCTTCTCTTCTCACTCTACAGTCTTGCTTTGAATGATCTCATCAGCTCCCAATGGTTCAACTAGCCTCTCTTTGCCAATGAGTCCTGATCTAGTTGGTCCTGCTTTAGTCACTCTTCTGAGCTCCGGGCCTATATCTCTAGCTGCCAAGTGATGATCTCCATCTGGGCATCCCATCGACATCTCAAACTCAAGATGTCTACAACTGAACATATTCCCTTCACGAGTCACGTGTTCTTCCAGTTGAAGGAACCACAATCTTCTAATCATTCAGGTCTAGAATTTAGGAATCATTCTCAAGTCTTCCCTCTCATTTACACTCTGTGCTCAATCAATAACCAACTCTTTTTTTTTTAACCCTTACCTCCTATCTTAGAATCAATATTACATAAGCAGTAAGCCTAGACAATGGGGGTTGAATGACTTGTCTAAGGTCACATAGCTAGGAAGTGTTTGAGGTCATATTTGAATACAAGACCTCTCATCTTTAGGCTCTCAATTCACTGAACAACTTGGCTGACCCCCCAGTTACCAACACTTAAGCAGGTCCCCTACCATTTTTCCCCTTCTTCTCATTTATACCAGAACCACCCTAACTCAGAACTCCATCACATTTCCACTAGACTACTGCCATAGTCTCCTAATCGGTTTCCCTGAATCCATCTTCTCCAAATCAACTCCCAAAATGACATTTGGCAAGCATAGCTCTCATCATGTTGTCCCCCTGCTTCCGAGCCTGCAGAGACTCCCCCATTCCTCCAGGATAAAATTCAAAGGTTTCTGTTTTGTTTTGAAAGTTCTTAACTATCTCATTAATCTATATTTCTAGGCTGACAATAATCTCACCTCTGCCCACTCCTTACACAATCTACTTTCCAGACTGAGTGGCCTTTGCCCCATTTCTCCTGCATGGCATGGTGCATAATCTTCCCATGTCTGTGCCTTTGAATAAGCTGCCTCCCTGAATGTTCTTCCTCCTCTCCTTTGCCTCTTGGCATCCCTAGCTCCATTCAAGACTCAGATCAAGTGACACCCCCTACGAGAGGCCTTTCTGGATTTTCTCAATTATTAGTCTCCCCCTCTAATATCTTTGTATCTATTTTGTATTTTCCTATCTGTGTCTTCTCCGGTAGATTGTAAATTCATTGAGGAATTTGTCTCTGAATCCTCAGGAGCTAGCATGCTGCCTGTCACATAGTAGATGCTTAATAAACGTTTGTTGATTGACTGACCATGTACATGTTGTTCTTACCTAGCTACTGGAGATGCAGAATCTGATTCATCTTTGTATACAGAGAATCTAGCCCAACGCACAATACACAGCAGGCACATAAATACATCTCGAATTAAATTAAATTGATATTCATAACCTAGATTTTAGCAAAGCACTGGACAAAATGTTTCATGCTATTCTGTGTAGGACAACAACAACAAAAAAGACCTGGATTCAGGGATGGGTTGTGTCCTCTGTACAGTCTTCCAAATCTAAAATTCTCCATCTTCTGCTGAGCCTAGCACAGTGCCTTCTCATGATAGGCACTCGGTAAGTATTTGGCTAATATTTGTCAGGCACACACTTATACCACCTCCCACACGGGAGAAACTGGGGGAACAGCCTTGAGGAGACAGGAGAACTAGTCTAAGCATGGACATTCTGCAGTGGCCTACCCTGTGGTTAGGAGCAGTGTTTTTTCCGTCTGAAGAGCTGTAACCATCTGTCTTTAAAACTACCAGAAGGAGTACAATCTGACTTTTCCTTTATCTCATCTGAAGGTAAAGGGATCCTTCACTCCCTGCAAGGGACACCATTGCTCCCTCCTCTCTCCCCAGACCATGTGGCCTTGGGAAACAGGCCTGAGATTCTGGAGTCCTTTTCAGTTCTGGTCCAAGAAATGAAGTCCAGGACCCAAGAGTTCAAACTGGGGCAATTAGGGAGTCCAAGGATCTAAGATATGTGTTATAGCCACCCCAGGAGTGAGTTTACAAAGGCCCAAAGAAACAAGCCTAGCTGGGCTTTGTTTCTGAACTCGGTAGAAATTGGCCTGAACTATGAGCTTAATCCTTCTGGTTTCCCAAAGAGATGGGTGGGGGGATTATGCTCCCAAGGTGTTGGTGAGAAATGTTTGTATATTTATTCTTGCTGTATCTTTGAAGTAAATATACACTTGCAAAAGCTAATCATGAAATGGAACTAGAGTATTGGTTACTGGGCCACTAAAAGGGTGTGTGTGTGTGTGTGTGTGTATGAATACAATTGATGAGGATTTGAGCTGAGAGGAGATGGCAGCCCCCCCCCAACCCCTTCAAGAGACAAGAGAAGGAGGGAAGGTCAAATGTCATAGATTTGTTCCTCACTCTGGGGGGGGGGGCATTGCAAGCATATTATAAAGTCTATATTAGAAGGTATGTGCTACATGGCCAGAAGGCTGGTCCCCTGGTGATGAAACTTTTGGGGCCACAGAAGTCTGGGAAACAAAGAAAAATACCCAATGAGTCTCAGTCCTCTCTTTCCCCTTTGTCAATACGAAAATGGCAGAGAGTGCCAAGAATCACAGTGTTTTTAGTGAATCAACAAACTTTCACCAGAATGGCCAAGATCTTTTGCAAAAGACCAGCAAGCAGCCCTACTGCTGGAGGAGCTGAATTATGTCAATCTTGACCCATTTGCAGTAAATGAAACAAGAAGAAATACGGAAATTGCAGCTCATTGGAATGATGGCTCCTAGGTTCTCCTTGGAAAGGCAAAGAAAGGAGCTGGCAGAGTCGGTTTTATTATATGCTCCAAAGCTTCAAGAAATATTATTTCATAAGACATTTGGGCTTCCCATATTGCAGCACTAACGATAAGTATCTGCAAATACAGCACCATGAAAATAATTGCAGCTTCGGCACCAACATCAGTTGCTAAGGATGAAGTGGTGGAGAAATCCTGTAAAGAATTTGGCCAAACCTTCCAAAGCAAATCGGGATACTTTGATACTTGGGAGCTTCGATGGAAAGAGAGGGAGAGATAAGGATGGGGAGAAATACAGGGTTCAGGAGGAAAACTGAGAGAGGCTCCCGACTCGAATATCATACAGAAACCTCCCACCTCTGTAGCATGAAGATTTTCTTAAAAAAAAAAAAAAAA
>NC_058133.1:9659446-9685499 GCF_016433145.1 Gracilinanus agilis | reverse complement strand
GAAAGAAAGAAAGAAAGAAAGAAAGAAAGAAAGAAAGAAAGAAAGAAAGAAAGAAAGAAAGAAAGAAGGAAGGAAGCAGGGAGCGAAGGAAGCAAGGAAGAAACAAAGAAAATGAAAGAAAGAAGGAGAGAAAGAAAGAAAGAGAGAGAAAGGAAAGAAGGAATGAAGGAAGGAACAAAGAAACAAAGAAACAAACAAAGGAAGGAAGACAGGAGAGAGAGAAAGAGAAAGAAAGAAAGAAGGAAGGAACAAAGAAAGGGAGGAAGGAAGGAGAGAGAGAAAGAGAGAGAAAAAAGAGAGAAAAAGAGAGAAAAAGAAAAAGGGAAAGAAAGAAAAAGACAGAGAGATAGAAAGAAAGAGAGAGGGGGGAGGGAGGAAGAAAGAAAGAGAAAAAAAAGAGAAAAATGAAGCGGGGAAGACTTTTAGAAATACTCTTTTTCAAGGCAAGCTGTCCTATCTGTTGTATTATGTTTGTGCCATAGAAGAAGCATTTGAAGTAATTGGGGCTGTTGAGCCAGCAGAAGAGAAGACTTATGAAGGTGACAGGGTAGACAAGATGGCGGCGTAATTCTTTTCCAAATGCAGCTCCAACCTAGCAACCCTGAATGCAAGAAAATATTTGCTAAAGCCAGAGAAGCTAAGCTTGTGGCTATGATTGTGACAGAACACACTACTGCACTCTGAGAAATGAAAAGCAGCTAATTAAAAAATAACATGGAAAGAGCTACATGAAATTAGGAAGAGTGAAATGAGCAGAACCAAGAAAATATCCTATACAGCTACAGAAATACTGCTTGAAGAATGAAATGGATGGCCACCTCCCGAGAAAGAACTGATAAATAGAAACGAGCAAGACGTAGTTTTCTATACCATCAATCTTTCTGTCAAAAGATGCCTTCTCTCTCTCTCTCTCTCTCTCTCTCTCTCTCTCTCTCTCTCTCTCTCTCTGGTGGGAATTTGAATGTATCAGATAAATAAATTAATTGAAAAAAGAAATCCACAAGAAAATAGTGCCCAGAAGTCAATAATATCAATAATTATAATAATCAACAATGACATCAGCCAAGTATGACATTAGCGCTCTTAGTCAATGCACCCAAGCCCAACCCATGCAACCAAAATGGAGGACAGCCAGTGTCGTACCACATGAAAACAGCAGGGAAGGCAGCATTACTGCGTCAGGGAGTATGTGGAGAAGAACCCTGGGAAAATGGGCAGCGTCCAGATTATGGAGCGAGCCTGAAGCCTGCATATCTGCTCTGGAGATAAAAAGAGAACTCCTGACAGGGACTGAATAGGGAGGAGACCACAAGCAGCCTGGACATCCAGGCTTCTCCTCTCCTCATATTTGGGGATTTATTTAGTAACAAGCAGAACGCAATGGGTCCTGGCTCGCTCTCCATCTCTCTCCATTTGCCAGCGCCAGAAATGTGTAGTCCTTTGATTTTTCTGACCCTGTCCCGGAGCGAGCTGCCTCGGTGATCCTGTCTCCCCGGCTTGCTGGGCAAAACCAAATCTCAAGTTCCCTATTGAGCAGAGACGTCCAGTGGAAGGAACTGGAGCCTTTTGAGTCTGGGCTCAAATGGAGAGAACCCAACAGGGTCTGCCTATCATCTAAGAAATAATCCCAAGGCGAGATGCCACTGCTCCAGGGCCCGGGGATGAGCGGTTTGTCATTTTTGACTCTAGCAAAGCTTTCTTTTCTCTTCCTGTCAACCTAGTTGTCTCTTTAAAAAATACCATTTGATCTACGGGATAGACACATAACACATATAACCCTGAGGTTTGGCAGATCTGTCTGCCACTCATCATTGGGAGTCTCCCCCCTCCCCTCTAGCTTCTAACTAGGGGAGGGCTACTAGAATGGAGCAAAGGCCTGAGCCTTCAGCGGAGCCAAATTCTGCATAAAGGCTGCAAGAGCTGGGGGTGGGGAGATAGCCTGAGGGGGGAAATGGCCTCCAGGGCATTGTCAGGGTCTCAAGCACAAACAGCCATTTCCTAAAGTGGTTCACCCCGTTGTAAACACGTTAAAGGGTTAAGAAATGCATAAATGGCGCAGTAAGAATGGGAGGTGTCCCTGGTCTCCAGTGGCGCGGTGCCTTGGTTCACCCAGGAGAACCTCACCCAGATTTGCGCGCAGGGGAAGGTGGGGAGTAAATCTGGAGGCATTGAGTGGTTCTCCTTTACCCAGAAAAGCCAATTTGATAAATCCATCCTCTTACCTTGATATTAGAAGCCCTTCCAGAAGGGGGCTGCAGGAATCCTCCGCAGCTTTATCTGGATCGTGGGATTCGGGTTTCCACCCATGCTATCCAGTCACCAGCTGGTGCTTGCCCTGGGACCAGGCTATGAGACTGGCCGGGCGGCTCCAGCCCCGCTTCCCCACAGGCAGCAGCAGTACCCCCAACCATCTCTCCGGGCAGATGGCGCAATCCAAATTGCCCCCAGTGAGTCATCGCGGGGATCAGTCTAAGACCGGGATGGGAGACCTGTGGCGCAGTCCCTTCTAGAGGGCCACCCTCTGGGTCCATTCCCACTCGGGCTTCCCAGGAAGGCAGCTTAATGGAAGGTGCCTGGTGCAGGGGACAGAGGGGACGGGAGACCGACGGTGCGGTCTCTTCTAGGGATCCACCCTCGTTCCCCAGGCAGGGGGCTCCAAGCCACCAGACATAGGGCATAAGGGAGAATCGCTCTATGACCAGGATGTGAGACCAATGGCGCAGTCTCTGCTAGGGCTCCGCCCTCCGGACCTCTTCCCACTGCGGCAGCAGCGGCGGCAGCGGCACACCCTCCTCACCACTGTAGGTTCCCCAGGCAGGGGGCTCCAACCTGCCTGGTGCAGGGCACATACTGGGGATCGCTCTATGACCAGAATGTGAGACCGCTATCGCAGTCTCTTCCAGGGCTCCGCCCTCGGGATCGCTTCCCGTAGTGGCGGCTGCGGCTGCAGCGCACCCGCCTCCCCATCTCAGGTTCCCCAGGCAGGGGGCTCCAACCTGCCTGGTGCAGAGCACATACTGGGGATCACTCTATGACCAGAATGTGAGACCAATGGCGCAGTCTCTGCTAGGGCTCCGCCCTCCGGACCTCTTCCCACTGCGGCAGCAGCGGCGGCACACCCTCCTCACCACTGTAGGTTCCCCAGGCAGGGGGCTCTAACCTGCCTGGTGCAGGGCACATACTGGGGATCGCTCTATGACCAGAATGTGAGACCAATGGCGCAGTCTCTGCTAGGGCTCCGCCCTCTGGATCGCTTCCCATAGTGGCGGCAGCGACTGCGGTGCACCCTCCGCACTAGCTCAGGTTCCCCAGACAGGGGCTCCAACCTGCCTGATGCCCGCGGGGCGCCTATAGGGATCGCTCTAGGACCAGGATGTGAGAGCAATGGCGCAGTCTCTTCTAGGGGTCCGCCCTCTGGACCTTTTCCCACCGCGGCAGTAGCACACCCGCCTCCCCATCTCAGGTTCTCCAGACAGGGGCTCCAAGCCACCTGACGCAGGGCACATAGTGGGGATCGCTCTATGACCGGGATGTGAGACCGCTGGCGCAGTCTCTTCCAGGGCTCCGCCCTCTGGATCTCTTCCCATAGTGGCGGCTTTGGCGCACCTTCCTCACTAGCTCAGGTTCCCCAGGCAGGGGCTCCAACCTGCCTGATGCCGGGCGCATAGTGGGGATCGCTCTATGACCAGGATGGGAGACCGCTGGCGCAGTCTCTTCCAGGGCTCCGCCCTCTGGCCCTCGTCTCACTGCGGCAGTCGGGCAACGTACCCGCCTCACCATCTCAGGCTCCCCAGACAGGGCTCCAACCTGCCTGATGCAGGACGCATACTAGGGATCGCTCTATGACCAGGATGGGAGTCCAATGGCGCAGTCTCTTCTGGGGATCCGCCCTCTGGACCCTTCGGCGGCAGCGCGCTGCGGTCCTCACCAAGTCAGGTTCCCCAGGCAGGTAGTGCAATGGAAGCTGCACAACATTACCCGGCAGTGGCGCGGTGTCCTCCGGGGATGCGCCCTGTGAGCCCCTTCGCACCAAGGCGGGGCAGACGCAGTAGTCCTCCAGGTCATCTCAGGTTCCTTAGGCGGCGGCGGCCCACAGCAGAATTGGTGGTGGTACGGCTGGGAGGGGAGACCAGTGGCGCACTCTCCTCCGGGGATCCGCCCTCCTCATCACCTCAGCTTTCCTGGGCAGCCGGGTGGGCGCTGGTCGCAGGGGTCTAGCCATGTTCCTGCCTTCTAGGCGACGAGAAGCGGATGGGACTGACGGCGCCTGCCTCTCTAGGACTCCACCCGCTGTCTGCAACCTGGCGGGGAGGAAAGGACCACGCAGCACTTTGCCCAGGCGGAGCCAGATGTCTGCAGGCAGCGAAGAGGGGCCAGAACTGCTCTCGCCACGCATGCGCCTCCCGCCTTTGACTGCAGTGGAGGGGAGGGGGCAGGCAGAGAGGGACTACGCCCAAGGCAATGTCTCCCAGTGCATGGAGACTCCGCGCTTCTAGCCTCAGGTGAGAAGAGAAGCCAGGCCTTCCTCCAGAGGGGGCCTTTCATCTCCTGCTGCGCCCTGTATCCCTGAAAGAAGGTGGCAAATTGCTGGGACCCCCATGATGTCCCCCAGGGCACAGCCTTCCATCCACCTCCTGCTGAAGCAAGACCTCTAGGCTCCATGAGGAAGGAGACCTCCTCTGACCCACAGACACGCATGCGCATCCATCTCTTGCTGCGCATCAGGGCGTCGCCCCCAGAAAGCTGCGAGGGGCCAGTTTTGTGGTTTCCGTTCCCGCCAGTAGCACAAGGCAGCTTCCATCTCCTGCTGCCAGCCTGAGCTCCCTAATGGGGAGCGTCGGGTCCGAATGGGACCACATGGTATACGCAACCTCAGCTGAGCCCGGATGGCTATTAGGCAGTTCCTTATACCTCCCTTAACTGCTAGTTCTCCACAGCCACTCTTAGGAACAAATCTCATCCCTCCTCCTGCCTCTCTCTTCCCACGCCCTCTCAGGCCAGAACCTTGCCCCATATTGTACAGAATAATAATGGTGGCCATTGCCCACCAATGCCCTCTTTTCCCCTCTGCCTCATCTCCTATCGCTCAGGTGCCCTTTGTCACTCTCTTCTCTTACACCCCTGAGGAGGCGGCCTTCCTCCCTCTCTCCACCTGCACAAACCATCTCTTTCCACCTCATCTCTTTTCCCAGCCTAGCCCATCCCCTCTGTCAAATGCATGTCTGAGCCTCTCGCTGACCCCATCAGTAAACTCCAGCAGACCCCAGGATCCAATCAATAAGTAACACTGAGCAGCTGCCTGCTATTTGTCAGGCACTGTGCTAAATGCTGGGGGTGAAAAAAGGCAAAAGACTGTCCTTGCCCTCAAGGAGCTTGCAGTCTAGTAGGGGAGACACCATAGAAGAGATAAACCCAAAGCAAACTGTATACACTGTATACTATACAGGATAAAGAGGAGGACAGAGGGACTCTGTCTCCAGGATAAACTATAAAATCCTCTACTTGATTTTCTTTACATTTAAATTTTATTTGTTACATTAAAATACCCAGTTTCCCCTCCCATTTCCCCATTAGACAAGGCATCATTGGACTAAAAGGGTATTTGTACATATACAACTTGTCTTTCTTGCTTGTATTCATTAGTTCTTTCTTTGGGGTCGGATATACCCAAATCATTCTCCAAACACTATTTCTGTTGCTGTGTAGAATGTTCTCTTGGCTCTGCTTGTCTCACTTCATAATTTCACAGAGGTCTTTCTAGGCTTTGTTTTTTATTTAAATAAACTGCTCTTCATTTCTTACAGCGCAGTAGCATTCCAACACAATCACATGCCACAACTCATTGTCCAGTTCATGAGCATCCTTTCAGTTCACAGTTTTTTGCCACCACAAGGAAAGCTGCTATAAATATTTTAATATGTAAATGTTAATATAATAATATAATTAATATAATACATTATATAATGATGTTATATAATAATATAATTACTATAATAATAAATATTAGAGCAAAAAGTTTTCTTTTTTCCTGTTCACCTCAGGGAATAAATCTAATAGTGGTATTACTGGGTTTTCTATTTTTTATTATTTATTTTATTTATTGTTTATTGTTTATTTTTATATTATATCTTTGAGCATAATCCTAGATTGCTCTCTAAATTGAGTGGATCCGTTCACAGTCCCACCAGTAGTGTATTCGTGTCTCCATTTGCCCACATCCCCTCTAACTTTTGTCCTTTGAGCATTTGTTCATTTTAGCCAGTCTAACAGGTATGAGCTTGTTTTGATTTGCATCTTTCTAGTCCATAGTTATTTAAAGCATTTTTTCACATACTCATGTTTAGCTTTGATTTCTTCATCCAAAAATTGTCTCTGCATGTCTTTAGACCTATCAATTGGGGAATGGCTCATATTCTTATATATTTAACAAAGTTCTTTATATATTTGAGGCAGGAGACATCTAGCTGAGAAACCATCTATAAAATTGTACCCTCCACCCCAGGTCACTGCTTTCTTTCTAACCTTGGCTACAGTGGTTTTATTTGCACGAAGCCTTTTGACTTTAATGTATTTGACTTTTTTCTTTAAATCCTCACCTTCTGTCTTGGAATCAATACTGTGTACTGGTTCCATGGCAAAAGAGCAGTAAGGGCTGGGAAATGAGGGTTCAATGATGTGCCCAGGGCCACACACCTAGGAAGTGTCTGAAGTCAGATTTGAACCCAGGACCTCCCATCTCTGGGCCTTACTCTCAATCCACTGGGCCACTTTGATGCCCCCAATATATTTTACTTTTAAAACCCTTCTTAGCCTGCCTCCCCTTCCCATCTTTCTAGACTTCTTACATATTACTGTCCACTTACTCTACAGTCCAAAGACTCTGACCTCTTTGTTCTTTCTCCCATGAAACCCTCTGTCTCCTGCGCATCTCTTCCATGCTTTGAATTTACTCCCTCCTTATCTCTGCCTCCTGCCTTCCTGGGCTGCCTTCCAGGGTGGGCTCCAGGATTCTTTGATCTTCCTGAGTTATCCTCATTTTCTTCTGTAGATTTCTTCTTTGTGTATGGTTGGCTCCCCCATTAGACTGTGAGCTCCTTGAGAGCAGAGACTGCTTTTTGCCTTTCTTGTATCCAAAGGGCTTAGCACAGTGTCTGGCATAGAATAAATCCTTCATAAATGTTAGTTTTCTTGTCCGTTTTTTTGCTGGGCACTTAGCATGTGCCAAGGGCTCTGTAAAGCACTGAGGATACAAAGACAGAAATGTGGCAGGGGCTGAGCTCCTTACATTCTAGTGGAGGCTACAATGTACAAACAACTAGGTACAAACAAGATATAAAGAGAAGAAACTGGAAGTGCTCTCAGAGAGAAGGCACCAGCTCTAGCACTATAGACGGTCCACAAAGGCTTCTTGAAGAAAATGGGATTTGAGCTGAGACTTCAAGGACTCCAGCAAGTAGAGATGAGGAGGGAGAGCATTCCAGGCATGGGACGCAGGCAGCCAGTGAAAAGGCACAGTCAAGTGATGGCAGACTGCCACTGGGTTATAATTCATTAATGCTACTGAGAAATGACACTTGCTGGGGCAATACTAAGGAAGATAGTATCTGGGACTTAGCTGAATTTGGGAAACATTCCATTCTACACCTTTCTTTGAAGGAGCTGCGTGCATAGACCCAAGGAGGGGATGGTAGCCTCTGACTCTTTAGCATTTGGACTTGTCCTGATCATCTTTCCTACAATCTGAAAAAAGTGTAGGTAACTAAGAAATACAACAGGAACAAGACATTTCTAATGGAGTTATCAATAGATTTTCACAGGGCTTTAACATCTTCAATGTACTTTCTACTTGTGGTCTCATTTGTTCCTCACAATTATCTTGGGAGGTGGGTACTCTGACGAAGTGAATGGATCCTTGAGAAGATGGCATCTGGGAAAGGGATTTGTGTTTCTGGACCAAACCTTACAGGGGAGGAGTGACATAGAGAGAACTAAGAGTAGCATTTCACATAATCAAAACATACTGACGTGAGAATAATCAGGAACAAGAGAGGGAGAAGGGTGTAGATTGATGAGCTGAAGATGAATGCTGGCTGAAATAAAAATAATGATATTGTCATCTGGCTATACTTTAGATCACCTGGCCAGAAAGAGGAAATAGATGAGAAGTTTGGGAAATATATCGCAAGGTTGGCAGAGAGTTGGGATATAACAGTGATGAGGAAGTTCAACTATCCAGACATCTATCACAGTATTTTCTCTGACCAAGTTGTTATTGTTGTATTCCACTCTTTGTCACCCCATGGACCATATAGCATCCCAGGCACTTCTATCCTCTATTCCTTGAAATCTGTTCGTGTTCACTGTTTCCATGATACTATTTCTCCATCTCATCCTCTGCGGTCCTCTTTTCCTTTAGCCTTCACTATTTCCCAACATCAGGATACTTTCCAATGAGTCTTGTCTTTTCAGTACATGGCCAAAGTATTTAAGCTTTGGTATTTGACCTTTTAGTGAATAGACTGAATTAACTTCTTTGAGCATTGACTAATTTGATCTCCTTGCTATCCCAGGGACTCTCAAAAACCTTCTCCAGCACCTCAATTCAAAAACACCAATTCTCAACTAAAAAGCTAGTAGAAATAATCAACAACTTTAGCAAAGTTGCAGGATACAAAATAAATGCACATAAATCATCAGCATTTCTATATATTTCCAACACATCACAGCAGCAAGAGTTAGAAAAAGAAATTCCATTTCAAATCTCCCTAGACAATATAAAATACTTAGGAATCTATCTGCCAAGACAAACACAGGAATTATATGAAAACAACTACAAAACACTTTCCACACAATTAAAACTAGATCTAAACAATTGGAATCTAAACATTGATTGCTCATGGGTAGGAGGGGCTCACATAATAAAAATGACCATTCTACCCAAATTAATTTACTTATTTAGTGCTATACTTGTCAAACTACCAAAAAACTTTTTTACTGAATTAGGAAAAACTATAACAAAGTTCATCTGGAAGAACAAAAGATCAAGAATATCAAGGGAAATAATGAAAAAAAATGTGAAGGAAGGGGGCCTAGCAGTACCAGATATTAAACTGTACTATAAAGCAGCCGCCATCAAAATGGTATGGTACTGACTAAGAGACAGAAGGGAGGATCAGTGGAATAGACTTGGGGTAAATGACATCAGCAAGACAATGTATGATAAACCCAAAGAGCCCAACTTTTCAGACAAAAATCCACTATTTGACAAAAACTGCTGGGAAATTTGGAAAACAATATGGGAGAGATTAGGTTTAGATCAACATCTCACACCCTACACCAAGATAAATTCAGAGTGGGTGAATGACTTGAATATAAAGAAGGAAACTATAAGAAAATTAGGCAAACACAGAATAGTATACTTGTCAGATCTCTGGGAAAGGAAAGATTTTAAAACCAAGCAAGAGTTAGAGAAAATTATAAAATATAAAATAAATGATTTTGATTATATCAAATTAAAAAGCTTTTGTACAAACAAAAACAATGCAACTAAAATCAGAAGGGAAACAACAAACTGGGGAAAAAATCTTTATAACAAAAAACTCTGTCAAAGGTCTAATTACTCAAATATACAAGGAGTTAAATCAATTTATAAAAAAAATCAAGCCATTCTCCAATTGATAAATGGGCAAGGGTCATGAATAGGCAATTTTCAGATAAAGAAATCAAAATATCAATAAGCACATGAGAAAGTGTTCTAAATCTCTAATAATTAGAGAAATGCAAATCAAAACAACTCTAAGGTACCACCTCATACCCAGCAGATTGGCTAAAATGACAGCAGGGGAGAGTAATGAATGCTGGAGGAGATGTGGCAAAATTGGAACATTAATGCACTGCTGGTGGAGTTGTGAACTGATCCAACCATTCTGGATGGCAATTTGGAACTATGCCCAAAGAGTTCTAAAAGACTGCTTGCCCTTTGATCCAGCCATAGCATTGCTGGGTTTATACCCCAAAGAGATCATAGGGGAAAAGACATGTACAAAAATATTTATAGCTGTGCTCTTTGTGGTGGCAAAAAACTGGAAAACGAGGGTATGCCCTTTTATTGGGGAATGACTGAACAAACTGTGGTTTCTGTTGTTGATGGAATACTACTGTGCTCAAAGGCATAAAGAACTGGAGGAATTCCATGTGAACTGGAAAGACCTCCAGGAATTGATGCAGAGTGAAAGGAGCAGAGCCAGAAGAAGGTTGTACACAGAGACTGATACACTGTGGTAAAATAGAATGTAATGGACTTCTGTACTAGCAGTAATGCAATGACCCAGGACAACTCTGAGGGACTTATGGAAAAGATGCTACCCACATTCAGAGGAAGAACTACAGGAGAGGAAACACAGAAGAAAAACAACTGCTTGAACACATGGGTTGATGTGGACACTATTTGGATGTAGACTCTTAATGACCACCCTAGAACAATTATCAACAATATGGAAATGGGTCTTGATGTATGACACAGGAAGAAACCAATGGAGATGTGCACCGGCTATGGGGGATGAGGGGGTTGGGGGAAAAGAGAGCAAGAACATGAATCATGTAACCTTGGGAAAATTTTTTCTAAAAAGATAATCTTAAAAAAAACACCAATTCTGCATTGCTCAGCTTTCTTTATTCTTCTGCTCTTAAAACCATCCAGCTCCAGAAGCAATACATTGCTACTAGGAAAACCACACCTTTTGCTTTGTGGACCAAATTAGAGGTTATGATCTTTCTGATTACATGCTCATGATTTCTTTACTTGCCATAGTGATCATTTCATCCTTCAAAAGGCAGAAGGACCAATGAGGACTATATCCATTCTGGATTAGCTTCCCACCAATAACTTGGAAATAGTTGCTGAGGGAATGATAGTGCGGAATGGGGGGTGGCTACTCCATTTTAGGGCTTGCAATAGAGAAGGGAGGAAAGCCAATCATAGTACTCAGTCAAGAACTATAGGTTTAGGGAGAGCATTTACTTTAAAAATGTTTAGGGTGGGGGGGGGCATCTGGGTAGCTCAGTGGATTGAGAGCCAGGCCTAGAGACGGGAGGTCCTAGGTTCAAATCTGACCTCAGACACTTCCCAGCTATGTGACCCTGGCCAAGTCACTTAACCCCCATTGCCTAGCCCTTACCATTCTTCTGCCTTGGAGCCAATACACTCCAAGACTGAAGGTGAGGGTTTATTTAAAAAACAAACAAATAAATAAATAAATAAAAATGTTTATTGGTATTATTTATTTTTTACATTACCTTGATTTCTGAATCTCTCTCTCAATCCTCTCCTACCTAATGAGCAATCTTTATAACCAAAAATAAAAAAGAAAAGAGGAAAAGAATCAGATTTAACAAAGTTAGCTTACATATGAAATGAGTTCGACAATATACTCAATGAGAAGGGAGGGAGGGAGGGAGGAAGAGAGGGAGGGAGAGAGAGAGAGAGAGAGAGAGAGAGAGAGAGAGAGAGAGAGAGAGAGAGAGAGAGAGAGAGAGAGAGAGATGCATTTTCTCATCATCTTTTCTCCAGGGCCAGACTGGTTCATTATATTTACAATGTTCAGTTTTCTTTTCTTTTATGTTCTTGGGCAGAGCAGTTTTCAAAGAGTTTTGAGAAAGGCTAGGTAGGAGCTCATGAACTAAAATTCTACCCCAAAAAGGCACCCCAGAATGCCTGGGATACTCTGAAGAATAAAATTCTGAATATATGAAGAAAAACAATACTGATGAGAAGGAAAGGGAATTCTATAAAGAACCCAACATGGATGAACAGGGAGCTTACCAAGCAATTTAAATTTATGAAAGGCACATATAGAAAATAAAAGCTATGGCAGATAATGAGGGATAAATCCCAAAGCATGACCTGGTCCTTTTATAATTTCATCAACAGAAACATGCTATCCACCTCCAGCTAGAGAGCTGAGGAATTCAGTGCAGAGCGCACAATCTTGTCTTGTCTTGTCTTTTCTCTTTCTTTCTGAATATGGCTAATGCAAGAATGTGTTTTGCATTACTACATATATATATATATATATATATATGTAATGGGTTTTCTTTTTCTTTTCTTATTGGGTAGGGAAGGGAGAAGAGAGAGGGAGAGAATTCAGAACTGAAAATAAAATAATAGTTGACTTAAAAAAAAAATTAACCCCTTACCTTCTGTCTTAGAATCAATACCAGGTATTGGTTCCAAGGTAGAAGAGTGGTAAGGGTGGGCAATGGGGCTCAAGTGACTTGCCCAGGGTCACATAGCTAGGAAGTGTCTGAGGCCAGATTTGAACCTAGGACCAACCTTCTCTGGGGCTGGCTCTCAATCCACTGAGCTACCCAGCTGTCCCCAAAAGTTGACTTTTAAAGAAAATTGCATCAACAGAAAATTCTTAAAATGACAGAAGATCTCAGTTAGAAAATTCCATCTATTTCAACCTTTACCCAAGGAAGGATCCATTCATTAATATGTGTAAGAAGTTGCTATACTGTCTTTTCTTAAAGAAATCTCCCAGACATATTCCTGACTATCCAGACCTCTTCTATGTCCGGCTACCATCTCCTCCAGGGAGATACCTCTGTGTCTGCAGCCTTTGGAAGATTTCTTTGAACCTTCAGCCCTGTCCTCTGTATAAATGGAGATTTTGAACCTTGGACTGCATCCCCCATAAGTCCCTTAGTATTTACCCAAATTCCCTTTAATCTCTCCTAGGCTTCTACGTTTGTGTGGTCACGTTTGTATGTAGTTTGCTGTAACTCCTCCCTATTTCTTTCTTTTGCTCTTGGGACCGGGCTGATTAGTACCTTTTTAGTTAGTTTTCTTTGTTAGTTTATTATTAATAAAACCTTATAAAATGTAATATTTAGTTATTGAATATTCATTTTAATCTCCACACATCTGATTGGTGAATTCCTCCTAGAATTTCCATTTTGGAGGAAGAATCCAAGCTTGTCCCATGCTTTTTGCTTCATTCCTCCTCTGGTCAGACTCCTAATTCTGGACTTCTTTTCTGTGTCTGCCCCATCCCCTGGTTTTAGGCTCCCTTTTATGGATTGTCTTTCACTATCAGAATGTAAATTCCTTAGGAAAATGGACAGTCTGCCTTTCTGCTTATATCTGTAACATTAGAACCCAGCACAGTGCCTGGCACATGGTGAACAATAAATGGTTGCTGACTGCACTTGACTTCACTTAAAGTGAAAGAAACCCCATTAGCACCCATTCACTTTGGTATTGCTCTGGTTGCTATAAAGTTGTCCCTGAAATCCAGCCTACATTTGCCCTTCTGCAACTTGAAGCCAGTGCCTGGCACATTGTAGGCTATTAATAAATGCATGTCGATTAATTTTCTGCTCCTTGTTCTGTTCTCTGGGGTCAAGAAAAACACATTTAATCCCTTTTTCATATGAGAATCATTCAGACACTTGAAGGCAATAAGCACATCCCCCCTAAGTCTCTTTTTCTACAGGTTCTTTCAACCTATCCTAGCTTCATTTACATTGGATTAGAGCTTCCTCCTTTGTGCTAAGGCTAGGAAAAAAGAAGATGGTCCAATGTAACTGGTCTCGAAACAAAGTCCATGGTGGGTGGATGTAAGACTTCAGCACTTGTCTGTTTAAGCCTATGGGAACCAAGGAATCATGAGGCTGCAACCAGGTTTAAACAGACCGTTTCTTTTTTCTCCCAATAGGAAAGGGAAGACAAAAAGGAGTATCTTTGGAGAGATGAAAGCAATGGCTTCAGGATGGAAAATTAATGGAGGACAAGAGGATCAACCATCTCATAGTGCTGCTAATGTGACTACTGTGGTCAGTGATTTGCCAGGGGGGGAGAGCTAGATGGTTCATTGGATTGAGAGCCAGGCCTATGGATGTAATGTCCTGGGTTCAAATTTGACCTCAGATATTTTCTAGCTGTGTGGCCCTGGGCAAGTCACTTAACCCTCATTGCCTAGTCCTTATGGCTCTTCTGCCTTGGAACCAATATATAGTATTGATTCTAAGACAGAAGGTAAGAGTTAAAAAAAAAATGAACCACTTTGGCTCCCAGACTTGGCAGAAAGAATGAATGCCAAGGGCTAACAGGGAGAGACTGTAGCTGCTGCCCACCTACTGAGAACCCCTGGCTAGGATCCTCCTCCCCACCTCAATGTCTTCCTTTTCACTGACTCACTGAGCCGACTTTCTATTCTGTGTTTCTTTTAAATAGAATGTTTGCTTTCTGTATTGACCAAGTAATCTCCAAAAGAAACTGCTTTCTCAAAGGTATCATTCTCTGTGTGAGTGTGTGTCCTTAGGGAGATTAAAGGAAAGCAAAGCAAAGCAAGAAGACCCGGCCTCTTTGGAAAACAGAGAGCCAAGGAAAAGCTCTCTCCAAATTGCTGGGGTGTCCAACTGAGGCTTCAAAAGGAACCAAAGAAATTCTGCTGCTAAGTAGTATTGAAGCTCCCCAAAAAGCAGGAATAGGGAAAAATGAATCAAGACCTCCAAGAGAGATGCCACTAATGATCCAACGATAGCGCAAGAGACCCAACGGAGATTTATGGAATTCACCCCCTCCTTTTACGGATGAGGAAACTGAGGCATCGGACACTGAAGTGACTTGGGCTCCATTGTTTGTCCTCAAGGGCCGGGGTTGTTTCCGATTTTGTCTTTAGACCTCTGGCCCTTAACATGGAAGCTAGAGCACTGCCTGGCACACTGGGGGCCCGCCATAAATGCTTGTTGATTGGATGATGGATGGGTAGGTAGCAAGTAATCAGAGGCAGAGTTTCAGTGGAGCTCCCTCTCCTGAATTCAGAGCTGGGGCTCTTTCCATCCCATAGTTCCATGCTCTCTCCACATAACCCCAGCAAGCCGATCCACCCGAGCCTCCAGGACCGAATGCAAAATGGGCAGAGTGGAAGCAGTTGGGCCCACCTCAGGTGGTAAAAGGTGCTGGGGGAAGGGTAGGCGGCCATGTAGATGGCGGCTTTGATTGAGATTCACCAGGCATCCTTGTTCGAGAAGGCTTCGCTCTTGGCGCGGCGGGATCAGACAGAATGCGAGGTAGGCAGTGCCTCTGACTTCTCAGCACTCTGATAAGGAACTCGAATCTCTAATGAAATTTAATAACCCCCTCCTGGAGAGCACCTGCTCCATCTGTCAGGGCCGCGCTTCAAGTCAGCATTTTTGTTGGCTCCCAGCCGAAGGATAATTGCCGTACATCCAATTAGAAATGCTAACATTATGGTGGGTGCTTCTAATTGAAAAATCACAGCGATGCCCAGGGACTTTGAAGCCCAGATCGCCTGGGCTCCATTCCACCTCGGCTTCTCTGGCCCACTTCACCTCCCGCATCCTGTTCTGGGCGCGCTGGCCGGTCCCTGCGTAAATGGGGATTAATGGCGTTAGCTCGAGGCCACCAGATACCTGGGCCATTCTGAAGGGCCGGCGGCCCAGCAGTGCTAATGGAGAACAGGTGGAACCTGGGAACAAACTGTGCTTTTGAATCCTGGTCAGAGGCGGTCAGGCACATCCAGGCTTCTCAAAGCCAGGGAGTAGGCTCAGAGGAGGGAAGGAGGCCTCTGGGAAAGAACCCGGCAAAGAGACCACCGTGCAAAGAAGGTCCTTTGAGGGGCAATGCTAAGACCTCTGTTTTGAGACTGCTGCAATTGGCCCCATTTGGGTGTGCCATCTAGTCAGAAAGGGGAAAAGAATCAGGGTTGGCTGCCAACACAGCGAAACTGAAGGACCACAGGCTGAGGTCAGCTCCAGAGAGTCGATTGTTAAATTTTCAGTGGGAACATTTACTTTGGAAATCAGCAAATGCTACAAGTCAGCCTTTGAATTATTGTTTTGTGGATTGTCTAGACTTAAGAAAGTAATGAATAAAATGTCACAAGGCAGATTAAACTTTAAATTGTACTTTGTGTGCTTTTTTTTTAGGAGAGCTGGGTATTAAATATTTAATAGCCCTTCATTGGCTCAATAGACACCCAAAACATAACCCTACTGCTTTTCTTTAAAAAAAAAATCCTTACTCTGTCTTAGTAACAACTCCAAGAGAGAAGGCAGGGGGTAGGCAAAAAGGGTTAGGTGACTTGTCCAGGGTCACACAGCTAGGAATTGTCAGATTTAAACCCAAGTCTTCTTGACTCCAGCCTGGTGCTCTATCCGCTGTGCCACCCCAGTCCTCCTGCTTTCCCACTGAATAAAGTTGTATGCTCACTAGTAAATACTTGCTTAAATCTTGCACATAGGTGAAATTGGGGAGACTTATTGCTTTAATCAGTTCCATCTTACAGTAAGTGATAAGATATTCAACTAGTCAATCCACCAATCAATCATAGGTCTTGGGTTCAATGTGAAAAGTTACTGGAAACCATTTAATTAAGTTAATGACAGCCAGGTAGGAAATCTGTTCTAATGGACTGAATGATTTTTATGCAGCCCTCTAAGTTTAGGATAAAAGCATTGTTATCTGGAAGATCAGAATTTTAGAAACTGGGGGAAATGTTGCTTTCCAGAACATCCCTGGAGAAGGAATGGCCCGGATTGGGGGAGGGCTAAGAAGCAGCTTTAGCTTCAGTCTTCAGACTTTTCTTCCCCACCCCCCCCCATTGGGGCCCCCCCCCCCTTTGGCTGTAAGAAAGTCTTTGTGATTCGAAGGGTCTCAAAGATTTTAGACTTCTTTTCTTTCCATCTGTATTGGGAGCCAATGACAGAATGAGATATGTATTCCTATGTTTGAGACAAACTTGCTGAGCCCCTGATGAATGGGAGAAGACAAAACCACAACCAGAAGCAATGCGTACCCACTTCGCCACAAGGGTATGCTCAGTTTGAATACACTCTCCCATGAACACTACATGTACTTCTGTAAGAGTGTCATTGATTTCAAAGGAATGTTGTGTACCAAATCTTCTTAAATATCCCCTTACAGAATATTCCTTTCTGAAAGCTAATTAAGTTTCTCTAAATAATTGACACCAACTAATAATCACGGGAAGATGCACACTAGTGGGGGTTCATGAGCTACAAAACCAAAATATCATTCCCCAACCACTCATCTAAGAGATCTGAAAGCCTCAGAGCCTAGACTCACTTCCCCTAATCTTGTTGTAGAGTGTAGTCATTGGATGGGAATGAAATACTTGGAGCAAACTGATCTTGTCCAACTGGAACCTAATGGCAGATAGTCAGCTGCAATCAGCAAGGGGACCATGGTCACTGCAGCCTCACTGATGGAGATAATCACCAGGACGAAGGAGAAGAACGAAAGGGAACACAGAGAAGTTCAGGAATGTCATATGCTGTCACAAGGGAGTTTTGCCCTCTCCAAGTCAATGTTGGTTCTTGGATCCATGGGGACCTAACCTGAATATTTGTGATACAGAGAGAAAAGTTACAATAAATATTATGATAACCACCACTCCAAACCAATGATGTATGGTCCAGAGAAATAGAAAAAAGTCACCGACATATCCTGAGTCCTCCTGGAGCCCTTAGAAATGCAGCAGAGATCAGTCAACAAAGTATTAAAGAAAAAAGTGGCAAACACTAGAAATACTGAGTCAGGACAAGTTAAACAGGTTGCTAGCTAACTGCAACTCACTTGTGACTGTCTGGATCTGAGCCCTTTCTGACCCCATTGAATCTGAACCAGACCTTCCAGGCTCTAATGAGGAACTATCCATAGCATGATGGTCAGAAAATCTATAAAAGAATCATAAGGGGAAAAATACAAAATCAGGAGGAGGTCAAAGCAGATACCAGCTCAGAGTGGCCTCTTTGCTGAATATATGGGCCAAACTAGTGGCTAAACCTCATGCAGCCCCTGAGAGTATGCTAAGAAAGTGTGGACGCTCATGTTCTCATTAGGTGCTTAGAGTATCTATTTGACAATGACCTCATGAATCAAAGATGCTCAAATCCACTAATATTATTTATATAGGGAATACACAGGGAGACAAGAGGACAGATGCTCACTCTGCTGGATCTTTAAAGCCTATAGAAACAAGTGGCCAACTTTTCCCCTCTTTGCCATAGATAGAGAATGGAAAAACTAGATGTAGTGAAAGAATTATCAATACAAAGGACATGATTGAATGCTTAGATGAAGAAAGGGATAATCCTGGGGAGTAAGAAAGTCTGGGAGAAGCCCCAGGCATCCAAGAAATGAAAAATGTTTTCTTTAGGGGTTCTCCAAGCACTCGTACACCAATCTGGTGAATGGATTGGATCCCATAGAAAATACAGGATACCACAAATGCCCCCAGTGGTGCTATATGGGTGGGCAGTTACAAACCATGGGAATGTTCCTAAGAGATCAGGTATGGAGCCCTATCCACCTCAACTAAAGGGATGAACCTATTTAATAACTTGGCCCTGTGCAGAAGAATTCATTACAACAAGCCCCAGATACCAATGACCGTCCATTGGGATGCTAATGATAGACAAATTTTATACCACTGATGAACTCTGGGTCACAGGTCATTATCATGCCCAATGAGTTGGACAAATTTAAAGGAGAATCGTGTGTTAATTTAATTCAAATAGATAAACATTTATTATGCACCTACTGTGTGCCAGGCACTGTGCTGAGTTCTAGGAATACAAATAAGGCAAAAGATAGTCCCTGTCCTCAAGGAGCTCCCAGTCTAAGGGAGGAGACAACACGCAAACAAAATGTACAAAGCAAGCTCTATAGAGGATAAATAGGAAATAATGAATAGAAGAAAGGCATTGGAATTAAAAGAAAGACTTCCCATAGGAGATGAAATTATAGTTGGAACCTATAGGAAGAAAGGGAAAATGGTAGTCAGAATGGAGGTGGGAGGACAGCCAGAGAGAATGCCCAGAACCAAGAGAGGGAGGAGGGTCTTGTATGAGTAGGCCAGTGTTGCTGAGCTGAATACATGCCAGAGACTAATGTGTAAGAAGATTGTCATAAATGCATTTGGGAATGTCAAGACCGTTAGCAAATGAAGTGCCATCACATTGCAAATGAGGGCGCTCCCTCCTGAACCAAGAAAAGTTACAACAAAACCAACCTCCGTTCCATTTGGGGGAAGGGCTTTCTCCTGAAGTTTCTTCAAGAACTGGAAGAAGCTAACCCACCCCTACTTCCACCAAAGCCCGGGCTATTTTCTTGGGCTCCAGCCTTTGACACTGCCTTGCTGGCCATGAAGAGGGAGTTATGGCTTCTAAATGGCGGAGAGACTTCGCAGCTTAGGACACTTCCTACTCACAGAAGTGGAGAAGGGACATGCTTTGGGCTGGGAGGGATGGAGAGAGTTTAAGAGGTGAGAACATACTCTTCAGTGTAGAGAGATCTTAGAACTCTAGACATGAGAGGAAACTGGCGCCCAACCCGTCTGTCCCTTGGCTTTCTGCAGCGGCAACCCTAGAGAACGCAGAGAGCCCACTCTTCCCCCTCTCCCCCCTGAGATTGTTCTCTCCCGATGGGAGCTGAAATCTGACCTCCATTGGGAGAGTTGCGTTCTTACTTTGATCATTGAGTCTAATGTGTTCTTTCGCCTCCTCAGATCTCGATAAGGCTCCCATTTAGGGTTTGTCGCTTCTTTTCATTAAGAGGTAGACTAGCTGTTGGGGTAACCAGCTTTTGATGGGAGACATCGACAGGCAAGAGTAAGCGGGCATCTTCCCTCGGGGCTGATTAGGGAAAGTATCTTCTCTTCTGCCCCCTTTATCATCCTGTTTAGGCTAGACACGTCTGATGTGCGGACGTGGAAATCATTGTAGCCCCCCAGCCCTCTTGGACATGAGAGGACGAAGGAGAGAGCCGGGCTAGCTGGGGCAGGTCTAGACGCTGCCCAGGTAGAAATGGCAGCTTCCAAATCTGATACCGAAACCTCCCCTCTGTAGGCCAGGCATTTCTAGGGTGTTGCACAGCCCAGTCGCGTGCCAACTCGACAGAAATATGGCAGACGAATGCCGACGCCCTGCTTTAAGCCACGAGCACCCATCGCCCCCTCCTCCCCACACAAACACACCTCCAGTATGTCCCCAACATCCCACGGCATAGAATCCGAGCAGGCAGTCACAAGACCCACAAAACAACAATTATCTCTTGGAGGGGGGTGCGATCGGGTCTATCATTAGCCCCTTTGACTCCCGAGTTGGGCCAGGACAAAAGACCGATGACAGCTGGCCATTCACTGCCCATGACAGAAATCTAAACAAAGCTCTTGATAAAATCTGGGGCGGCTGGTGCATCCTGGAGACCTCCCCAAACCATTCAGAGTGACCTTCGTGAATCATTTGGAAAGAGCAAGCTGGCCAACACGCTTTTCTCCATGATGTTAGGGAAGCAGATTGCTATCGGTTTGTCTTTTCATGGGAAGGCTCCCAATATACATCTCGGCAGCTCCCTGCTCAGTGTTATATAAATAGACCGGTTATTGCACATAGAATATTCAGGTGAAACTTAGATGGCTTATCTCTGCACAAAAGGTTTTATTTAGCTCCCTATGTAGATGGTGTTCTGATTAGAGAAAACAACATGAAGCCAGCCTTAGATACAGTGAAGAATTTAGGCATTCATTTAAAATAAAAGGGGTGGGCGACCCGGGAGGATCAAATCCAGAGGCACCCGGGGGCTGCCGGAGCTTATCCTAGGGATAATCTGGGCTCTGCCATGAGCCAGGTAAGAAGAGAAGCCTAACCTGCAGCCCCCTCCTCTAAGCAGAACGCACGCTAGCCAGTTGGTCCATTTGGGCATTCGAGGCATCCCCTCCACACACATGGGACTACTTGGAACAGGCCAGGAGACCATTCCAAACTCATTTCCCTTGTACCTGCCCGACGGGGCCCCTAGGGACGACAACAAGATGAGTCTGCTCCCTGGTCTCTTGAGGCCGGCTCCCGTTCATTCTGATGGAGGCCACACTAGATTTTCAGTTGGTTATTGGGGTGAGAAATTGCCTGTGAGTACTGCCAAATATACCTCTTTGGGGACATGATTACTTGCTGCCTTTTTGGCTTAAGTGGAAGGCAGCCATCTTCTACCCCCCTCAGGCTCCTCCCAAATTGGCTAAATCCTCCTCCCAAACTGCGTGGACAGACTGACACCTGAGCAGGGTGAGCCTGATTCAGGGTGCTGAATAGTCTAATAATAACAATAATAATAATAATAATAATAATAATAACAACAATAATAATAACAATAATAATAAACATAATAATAAACCAGTGGAAATGCACATTGGCTATGGGGGGGTCAGGGAGTGAAGGGGAAAGTAAGAGCATGAATCATGTAACCAGGTTAACTTTTCTAAAAAATAAATATTATTAAATGTTAATAATAATAATAATAGGAAAAGTCTAAGAACCGAAGTGAAGAATGTCCGTGTGCAGAAGCCCCTGGTCCCACTGAGCTCTGAGGAGTGCTGGTGCAGAAAGGAATGACAGCCTGACTTTATTGATCTCATATTATAAAGGGATCAGAAGTCAGCAAAGCCTTTGCCTGGGAGAATGCCAATGCCAGATCCAAGGTTAAGGGATTAGAACACACAATCTGCTAATGTTATGGTGGCCCACATATAATTGGAGTGACCGGGGCACGAACGTCCCCAGCGACGCCACACAAACATGGGCCAGAGACCAAGGCGTGCTCTGAGATTTCCATGCACTTCCGTGGCCTGCTCTGATTCCCACTGGCCAAGGACCTGGGGAGAGGGACGAATGGCACAGGTAAGCAGACTCACTCTTCACTAGAAAACATATAACCGAGACCCCAAGAAACAAAACTAAGCTGCCCTTTGATGCTTGGCGGGATAACAGCCTTCTCTCTCCAATCACATCATGGTCATAATAGGGTCCTTTGGCTTTCAAGAACCTCCCAGGAAGGACTTTCTCCTTGGTTCCCCCGAGGACCCTGACACAGAAGCCTCCTAACATGGCCCTTCTCTGGCCCTCCGTCTTTAAGGGTCTAGAAGATCTTTCTCGCACTGGGAGCCAGCATCGCTTCCCCATATCCCTTTATCCCCATTAAATATGGCAGCCTGGTTGAACCCATGCAACTTGGAGAACTAAATCTAACTGCCAATTTGGCTCCCTCCTTTTCGGGGCTCCCCGCTTGGTGGAGCTGGGGCCAAGAGGAGCCCAAGAGTTAGAAGTGGTTACCAGAGGCTGGCCACCAATACTTGGCCACTGAAGCGCCCTTGGCCTCGGCCTCCTCCACCCAGAACACTCCCTTGGCACGAGGGAGTTCTTTCAGCCATGGCAACCCAGGAAAATGTCCTCACTATTCTCCCTGATCATGTGCTTGGAGGTATTGACTCCCACCTACTTATTATCCCGTGGCTTTTGCTTCCCCTGTTATTATTATCTAACCTTTCATGGACTATGGCCCATTGGAGCCCAGAAACCACTGGACGCTCCACCTCTGCCCTCTTCTGCCTCTAAATCTATGAGCCCGGGACCAGCAAGAAGAAATGAAAGAAGAAGAATTTAATGGAGCCGAGCCTCAGATCAGGCCTGAGCAAGGGGCAGGGGGCAGGCAGAGGGCCAGAACCAAAGGAGAGGGAATTCTAGGGCTTCTCTACTCCAAGGCTGCTTTTCTAGCCTTTGTATCAGGCTGCCTCGCAGGCCCGTTGTGAGGCTCATGGGAGATATTATATGTAAAAGCTTCACAAAATTCAAACTACTCTATAAATGTCTTATTATTTAAAATCTGATTATTTTAGCTACAAGCACTAAGAACCACAGGGTCCAATACAGTGCTGGCGAGCTACACAGGCTGCAGGCCACTGTTCTCTCCTCTGAGGGAACACATGATGGATTTCTTTTCTTCTTTTCCATTTTTCCCTTCTTTAGCCTAAATCCACTTGCCCTTTACATAACCCCATTCTAGCATGCATTGTAAATATTTTCCCAAAAAGGAAGATCATCAGAACCAACACTGAAAGTTTACAAAAATGTAATTTATGTTATCCAATTGCATCCTCACAATAACCCTTTGACAGAAATATGATGTATATGTCTCCCATTTTACAGATGAGGAAACTGAGGCTCACAGAGGCTAACTGATTTGACCAATCATTTGCCTTCCTTCCTGAAGGAATCAAAATATCCCTTGGAAAAGGGTAGGTGGTTCACGCCTTTCTGAGACCTGGATCTTCATAAACCCATGAGGGTGTATACACACACACACACACACACACACACACACATATATATATATATACATATATATATATATATATATACACACCCTCATGGGTTTGAACAATATTTTTATTTAAATAAAATTAAACAATGTATATAACATGCATGGGAAAAACACACAAGCACAATCCCTTACATATGATGAGTTGAAAAATGTGATCAATTATATGGAAATATGTTTGTGTGATAATACATGCATGACCCAGATTGAACTGCTTGCCAGCTCTGGGAGGGGGGAGGGAAGGAAAGGAGGGATCATATAACTTCAAAAACTTTATGTAAAAAAAATGAAATTAAATCACATTTTAAAAGATAAAATAAAAATAAAAATGTGATCAAGATGTCCAGTTTGAGATGCTTAACAGGCAGCTGGAGAGGGGCATCTGGAGTTTAGGGCTGGAAAATCAGATCTGAGAATAAGCAGCATAGAGATGATCCTAGAATCATGGGGGTCTGATGAACTATCAAGTGGAATAGTTTGGCGGGAGAAGCGAAGGAGGTCCTAGATAGAGTTCCTCAAAGGGAGAAGCCTAAGTGATGATCCAACAATGGACGCTGAGAAGGAGCAGTCAAATGGGGAGAAAGAGAACCAAGAGCGATCAGGCTCCCAGAAATCCAGGGAAAGAGCATTTGGAGGAGAAGAGGGTGGTGGAGTGGGTCAGAGTCTGCAGAGAGGTCTAGAGGACAAAGGCTGAAGAAAAGGTCACTGCATTTGGCCACTGAAGAATCTTCTGGAGAAGATGGCAGAGAGTGAAATCACTTCCACAGTTAGAGGAGAGATTGCTTTGGTAGTGAGGAGGGTCACCTCTTCTATGTGAAGTGAAGGAAGAAATAGGAGCAGATGATGCGTGGAAGAAAGGAAGGAAGCAAATGATGATTCAGCACTTACTCTGTTCCAGCTACTTGACAAAGTTTTACCAACATAATCTGGGGGGGGGGGGGGTAGGTGCTGCTATTATGCCCATTATATGTAGAAGGAAATGGATGCAAACAGAGGGTAAAGGACTTGCTCTGGATCCTAGCTAGGTATTTGAGACTGGATTTAAATTCAGGTCTTCCTGACTTTAGACTTATGATATGAGGAAAAAGGAAAAGGAGGAGCTCTCAGTGAACAGCCTTATTTTTTTTTTCAGTGAAAACATGAGGCCAAGTTTTTTGCTGAGAGGGTAGGACGAGGAGGAGTCATGGGAGTTTTGAAGAAAAATGAAAAGGTTTGGAAGAGCTGCTGCAGAGCAAGGGAGAGTGAGTTAATTAGGGAGGTGTAAAAAAGATTGCCCTGCAGCAGTGAGGGCCCAGTTGAGATTTTGCAGCATAAATTTGTAGAGGATCCATACACATGCTTTTGTGGTTATATTCACCTTCATTCATAAATAAGAGCAAAGGCAATTGGTAGGGGGGATGACCTAAGCCGTGGCTTGGCAGGGCAAGATCAATGATACATTAAGGGGAACAGTGATTCCCGAAAAAAGGAAAGTATAGAGTTGAAGTGATTCACCAAAGGATCAGAATGGGGAAAGGAAGGGAAAATAACTAGTTTGGGGGAGGTATCTTAGGAAAGAAGATTTGGGTCAAAGGAATGGAGGTCACAGTGAAGAAGAAGGGTTTGGGGTGGCAAGTCAGAGGGAAAGATAGTCAGTAGACTGTGATCAGAAAAGAGCATTTCAGAGTTTATGAACAAGAAGCTGGTATTGGCAATATCAAAGGCAATATCAATTTTCTATGGGTACCTGAGGAGGGGTGGAAGACTAGGATATGGGAAAGGAGGGAGTTGAAGTGTTTGCGGGAGTATCATGAATGCTGAAGTCCCCTAGTATGAAGGCAGGATCTGGGGAGGAGAGAAAGACTGAATTAAACTCACTGAGGAAAGAAGGGGAGCATCTTGGAGGTCTTTAGACAACAGTGACCAGAATTTCGGTTGGGGATGGGGGGCACTGATGTGGACTGAGTGAAACTCAGAGGGGGGGAGCTTGTTGAGTGAAGGTAGTAGAGAGATAACCTGGAAGTGCCCATGGGGAGCATAGAAAATTCCAGCTCCCCCACCTCAATCTCTAGAGTTAGGGGGAATGAGAGAGTGCAGCCAGGGCTGGAAAGTACAGCCAGAGAAGCTGAGTTGTCTGGAAGGAGCCTGCTCTCACTGAGAGCCATTAGATGAAAGGGGAGGGGAAAAGAAAAGATTCGAGATTAAAGCAAATTTATTGCTAGGGCACAGTGGATGAGGCAAGTGGCTTTGGAGTGGGACATTGGATGGTGGGAGAGATTGGGTTGAGGGGAATGGCAAGAAAGGATCAAGTAAGAGGGGCAGAAAAAAGGTTCAAGTGAGAGCACTTGGTGGTTCAGAATTCATAAGATGGGAATGGAATGACCAGGGAGCAGTTTATAACCATTAAAGGATGAATTCAGATTGGTTTTCATTGTCCATGGAGTTTGGCTGCAAGATGGAGTCCTCTCAGATCCTTAGGCAGCTCAGAAAGGGGACAAGAGCTAGGAGCAGGGGGAATGGTGTCACTGCCCTGCCCTCAGATCCTTTTCTGCCCTCATTCCTGGCCTTATATAATAATAAGTGGCTTATTGCCTGACACAAGTTCTTAATAAGTGTTCCTTGGTGGACCGACTACAGGTTCTGATTTAAGTTGATTGATCTCTCCTTCGGTAATAGCCATCTGAGAGTCCTCCTGCTTTGCCACCAATTGGCTCCAGGAGGTAGAGAGGAGATCATGCTGGTCTCAGATCTCCTATGTTGCCCTTGAATTCTTTTACAATATAAGGAAAGAAAGGAAGGAAGGAAGGAAGGAAGGAAGGAAGGAAGGAAGGAAGGAAGGAAGGAAGGAAGGAAGGAAGGAAGGAAGGAAGGAAG
>NC_058133.1:9641294-9654525 GCF_016433145.1 Gracilinanus agilis | reverse complement strand
AGAGAGAGAGAGAGAGAGAGAGAGAGAGAGAGAGAGAGAGAGAGAGAGAGAGAGAGCCAGCCAAACCATCAGGGCTGCATTTACCATACAAGCTCTGTGTCAGAGGCATAATCTCTGATCATTTTTCTTGTCAATCTTCACAACAATTCCAGGATTTCTCAGGTGCTGAAAAGGGCTGCAAAGAGCTTTTCTCTGCACAGCCCTGAGAAGCAGATGTATTATTACATTTCTGATCTGTGTGACTTCGGGCAAATCACTTGCCATTTGTGCCTCAGTTTCTGCATCTATGACATGAGGGAGTTGTACGCAGTATTCTCTAAGGTCCCTTCCAGCTGGAAGTCTGTGATCTGATAAATCTTTATTTTCAGGTAACAACCACCACCACCACCATAGGTAACATATATAACTCTTTAAGATCTACCAAGTCCTATATTTGTGCTCATTTGTGTTAAACCTGGATGAGAAAATGGAGACAAGAGAAGAGAAATTATTTGCCCAATGGTCATACCACTAGTAAGCAAAGTGAGATTTGAACCCATGTCTCTCATTCCATATCTAATGCCTTTTGCTATGCCATACTGTTTCTTAGCTAGTAGGTTTTTAGGATGTTCATAAATGAATGAATGGATGGATGAATGGATGAATGAAAGAATATTTATTCAGAGCTTGCATGTTGGCTCCATCTTTAAATTGGAAGCTCCTTGATGGCTTAAACTGTTGTTGTTTTTTTTTTTTAAATTTAATTCTATCCTTTGACTTTAGCACACTGACAGGATATTATAAGTTCTTAATCAATGCTTGTAAATAATTGAAACAAAACAACTTTAGCAAAGTTTCAGGATATCAAACAAACCCACATAAACCATCAGCATTTTTTATGCTACCAATAAAGTCCAATAGCAAGAGATGGAAAGAGAAATCTCATTTAAAATGAGTAAAGATAATATAAAGGACGTGTGAGTCTACCTGCCAAGACAAAGCCAGGGTCCCTATGATCACAGCTACAGAACTCTTTTCAGACAAATAAAGTCAGCTCGAAATAATTGAAAAAACTTTAATTGCTGCTGGTTAGGCAATATAGTAAAAAGGACAATTCTCCTTAAATTAATTTGCCTTTTCAGTGCCGTAGCAATCAAAGTACCCAAAAATATTTCATAGAGCTAGAAAAAATGATAAGATTCATCTGGAAGAACAAAAGGCCAAGAATATCAAGGGATGGAAAAATATGAAAGAAGGTGACTTCGCTGTGCTGAATTTCAAAGTATATTATAAAGGGGCAACCATCAAAGCAATGTGGTGCTGGCTAAGAAATAGAGTGGAAGACCAATGGAATAGGTTAGTCACTCAACATGCAGTGGGATATGACCAGAGCAAACTAGCTTCTGAGAAATCCAAGGATCCAAGCTTTGGGAAGAACTCACTATTCAATAAAAATTGCTGGGAAAACTAGAAAACTGTATGGCAGAAACTAGGCATGGACCAACACTTCTCACTGTATACTAAGGTAAAATAAAAATGGATGCATGATTTAGAAATGAAGGGTGATACCATAAACCAATCAGGTGAGCACAAAATTAGTTTAGCTGTTAGACCTATAAAAAGGGGGAGAATGTATGTCCAAATAAGACAGAGAGAACATTATCAGATATAAAATAGATAACTTTGACTACATTAAATTTAAAAGTTTTTGTACCAACAAAACCAATGAAGCCAGGATTAGACTAGAAACAAGAAATTGGGGGTGTGTTGGGGGAGGGGAATGTATAGTGTCTATGATAAAGGCCTCATTTCTCAAATATATAAAGAACTGAGTTAAATTTGCAAGAATACGAGGCATTCCCTAATTGATAAATGGTCAAAGGATAAGAATAGGCAGTTCTCAGAAATTAAAACTATATGTAGTCGTATGAAAAAATGTTCCAATTCACTATTATTTAGAGAAATGCAAATGAAAACAACTCTGAGATACCACCTCACACTGATCAAAGAGGCTAATATGCAAAAGAAGGGAAGATGATCATTGTTGGAGGTGGGGATTGGGACACCAGCACACTGTCAGTGAGGCTATGAACTGATGCCGTCACTCTGGAGAACAATCTGGAACAACGCCAAAAGCGCCATAAAACTATGTGTACCCTTTGACCCAGCGGTACCACTACCGACTCTGTATCCCAAAGAGATTAAAGATAGGGAGGAAAGATGAACTTGTACAACAATATTAACAGCTGCCCTTTTGGTGGTGGCAAAGAACTGGAAACTAAAAGAATGGCTATCAACCGGGGAATGGCTGAATGGATTGTGGTATGTGATTGTAATGGAGGATTGTTGTGCTAAAAGAAATGGCAAACAAGATGATCACAAAAAACCCTGAAAAGGGGCAGCTGGGTAGCTCAGTGGAGTGAGAGTCAGGCCTAGAGATGGGAAGTCCTAAGTTCAAACCCGGCCTCAGACACTTCCCAGCTGTGTGACCCTGGGCAAGTCACTTGACCCCCATTGCCCACCCTTACCACTCTTCCACCTAGGAGACAATACACCGAAGTACAAGGGTTTTAAAAAAAAAACAAAAAACAAAAACAAAAACAAAAACAAAACCCTGAAAAGACTTCTAGGAAATGATGTGAAGTGAAGTGAGCAGAACCAGGAGGATGCTGTACACAGCAGCAGCAATACGATACAATGATCCTGGATGTCTTAGCTATTATCAAGGAGGCAAAGATCCAGGACGACTCCGAGGGACTCAGGACAAAAAAGGCTCTCCAGCACCATAGAAGGAGCAGACAGAATCCAAATGAGAACGAAACGTACCATTCCTCATTTTTTTTCTCCATGAATTTTTCTTGAATATAAACAATACATGTCTTGTTCTGCAACATGAGAAACATGAGAATGTGTATTGTATGATAACACGTATAACCTATATCATATTACCTGCCATCTTGAGGAAGGGGAAGGGGTAGGAGGGAGGGGGAAAGAAAAAAAGAATGAGACATAGATTTGGGGGCATAGCTATTGTCCGAATTTGTTTCTCTTGGATCAGCATATTTATTATATGTTTATAACAAATCACATGTATTATATTATTGTCATGTTATATATGAAATAAAAATAAAGAGTAACTCAAAAAATTATAATCTATATATAATCTGGGGGAAAATATCAAATAAAACAATAAAGCCAAACGAACACGTTTATTGACTGAGTGACGACGTGCCAGGCACCCACGCTAAGTCCTGGGATACAAATATTGAAGTGATTCGGATCCTGCCATTGAAGAAGTTGATGTTCAAAGAACTAGCAAGGAAACAACACATAGAAGGAATTGGTGACCAGGGAAAGGAGGAGACGGCAGAAGTGATGGCAGAAGTGATTGGCCCCGGTTTGGGGGCCCAAAGCAAGAGGTTAGGAGGATGTGTGTGTATGTTTGTGTGTGTTTTGATGGTGATAGAGGGGATACTTCCACAGCAACAGGGTCAATGGGTTGTTGATGCAAAGTCTTGCCCAGGGCTGGCCAGTAGGATGGGGTGGGGGGACTCTTTCACCAGTTGAGGGAGAGGAGCGCCGATGCTGACTTCCTGAGCTGAGGGGACTGACTAGGTCCCTGATTTCTAGAAGTTGGGTCTGGAAGTTGCTTCTTCAAGTGGAGCAGCAGCACGGTCAATGGCAAGGCAGCTGAGGTTGAGAGAATAGCTGGATGGGGTAAGATGTGTGGCTTGGCTTGAGGTTTGCAAGCTACTTGCAGGCTTGTGCCTGGTTTATGGGAGACTAATCAGCAGGAGAGAACCCATCAGGGAAATGGGAAACGGGGGGGTCCCCTTGAAGGAGAGACATCTAGCTGGCCTCAGGACAATGACTATGGCAGAGACTAGTGATCCTGGGGGCCCTTGGAAGGCAGGAAGAGGGTCGTTCAATAACAACTACCATTCATTTAGCCATTTAGGAACTCTGAAGGGCTTCTCTGAGAACAACTCTGTGAGGGCCAGGTGTGGTGGTCCGCACCTGGAGTCCCTGGATCCTGGGAAGCGGAAGCAGGTGGATCTCTTGAGCTCAGGAGTTGTGAGTTGCCATAGGATAGCAATGGGACATCATGTGTCCACACAGCTTTGCAAGAATACAACGAGACTCTAGAAGCAGGCTCCGGATTGCCTAAGAGGGATGAGGGAACAGGGCCTGGCTGGAAGCAACAGCCAAAGCTTCCTTGCTGCTCAGGGCAGGGCTGGCTCAACATTTCCAACCTGGTGAAGAGAGAGAGAGAGAAACAGACAGTTTTAGAACAAACAGCCCTGAACGGATTCATGCTTATGTTTTAATAATAAAAGTGGCTGACATCTATAAAGAGCATCTATAAGGCTCACAAAGCCCTTTTCTCTGTCAGATTATTTGAACCTCACAACAACCCTGTGAAGCAGGTGCCATTATTATCCCCCCCATTTTACAGATGAGGAAACTGAGACCGAAAAAGATTAAATGATTTTTTTCAGGTTATTAGCTAGTAAATACTCTGTAGTCACTTCAACTTCATAAAACTTGAGAAGTAAATGTTGTGGGTAATATTATTCCCATTTTACAGACAAGAAAACTAAGCCTCTGAAAGACTAGTCTGGGGCCATACAGCTAATGTCAGAGGCAGGATTGGCATCTAGATCTTCACAACTTCAAGTCTTATCCTCTGTGCACTCAAACTATATCACCCTAAGAAATCCAGCACTCCATCTGGACCAAGTTGGGGTGCTTGTATGGATGGGGAACTGGAGAAGGAGACAAGTCATAAAATCAGAATTCAGAGTTGGAAGGAGCCAGTGAACTGGTGGCATACATTTAACAATAGACTTTCAAAAAATAATAATAAAGCCTGCACAATACTCCTTTAAATGTAATTTGTTATTAACCCTTTCTTCATCTTTTTCCTAGGCCTAAACAATCAGTAAAACAATCAAGATGTGTAGCAATTGCCAATTTCTGACACATAAATGTTTATACGGAACATTTAGCAATCAGCTACACCACATCCCTAGTTGGAAGGGACTTCAGTGGCCACCTAGACTCTCCTCTACTGGAACAACCTTTGGTGAAAGACTTCCTGGAATGGGCAGTCCCACAGCTGGATCCCACCTTTGAACTACTATAATTTGTAGGGAGCTTTTCCTGATGTCAGGCCTCAGTTTACCCCTTTTAAACATCTACATATTGCTCTGAATTCATTGGATCCTGGAATCTCAGATTCAGAAGTGAAAGGGGCCTCAAAGACCATCTCATTTGGCCCTTTGTTTCATGGATGATCCCTCTCAAGACTCCCCAAAGAGGTTTTTCTGTCCAGACTGGAAACTCAAGATGCAGTCCAATCTCTTGCTTATTATCTTCTCACGTGAACGCCGAGACCCTGACTTCTCTCTGTTTTTCTGGGCAGGCTGATTATAAAATACCAAAGACTCTTGGAGTTCCCAGAATCCTAGAACTAGGGAGACCCCAGAAACAATATGGAGGCTGGGAATCCACCCAGAGGATGGAGTTGTTTGGTAGCTGGGAGGATTCTTCTCCTCAGGCTTTCTGTGGAAGTGTGGGGTGGGCTGAGACTTTTTTTAGCAATAGGAAAGAAGCATATTTTGCAAACTAAAATGACATTACTAAAGCTCCTCAAAAGGGGGAAAAATAGGCCCTGGCCCTCAGCCCATCCTCTCCCCTCGTTTGGCATCCTTTGCTAGAGTTTTGGCCTCATGTGACTTCTCTGGAGACCTTTTTTCTCCCTGAATGAGACGTTTGGGACTCTTGTCCCCCGCGCTTGCCCCATATCATTCTAGTGATTCAAGTGAGAGTCGAAGTTGGGATCAAACCCGGGTCTTCTGAGTCAGGAATCATAGAATCTTAGAGCTCACGTGGCAAACTTCAAGACACCACGGGGATATCCGTTAGTCGGAGTCCTTCCTGCTAAGTGACTTGGCCCGCTTTGCTTCCCAAGGGGAAGGTGTTCAAACCATCAACCCCCAAATGTTTATTAAGTGCCGAGTGTTTGCGGGGCACCGAGAGGTGGCCAAGGAAGGCTGAAAACAAGATGGCCCTGCGCCATCTGACTGGGGATGATGACCGGAGAGTCATCGGGCAAGTCCCAGGCTCGTCCTGGACAGTTTTCTTCTCTGGGAGGCCTCTTCATCATCCCCATCTGGAACAGGAAACAGGAAGACTCCCATCCCCTCGCCTCATGGGGTTATGCCTGAAGTGCTGCACAACGGCGAGGTGTTTTTATTGTAAGACCCAGGACTTGCCCCCCAGGACCTTCGTGGCTCCGTATTCTCAGGCTCCTCAGGTCTATTTTATTTACTTGCTGTACATGCATGAATAAGCCATGAGTGAACCAAGTCAAAGGCTTTGCAATAATCAACAATTGGGCTATAAATGTTACGGTACGGTTCGATAATTACCAAATTGATAGGAGGTGTTTTTTCCATCCCTGGGACTTCTTGGCAAACCTTTTTTTTTTTTTTTTTTTTTTGCTGCTCAGCTAATATATTGCTTTCTTGTGTTTATAGATTCTTTTAGTGGTATAAACTGTGATTGCTTGTCATAAGTACATAAACATGTCAGACACGGCTCTGCACGCCTGTAGTCTCTGCCATGGGGGGAGGGGGAGGCTGGCAGATGGCTTGAATGCCTGAGTTCTGAGCTGCGGGGCCCACACGAAGGCTGGCATTAATATCAGGAGTCCACCCCTACCCCCACTCAGGATCCAGAGTCGAGGGTCCGCGAGGTTGCCTCTGGGGGGATGGACTGGTTCAGGTAGGAAACAGAGCGGATCCAAGCTCCTCTGCCAAACAGGAGCCTGTGGATAACGCCTGCACTTCAAGCTTGGCGGAGATGAAGGCGTTCTGTCTTTGCCCTCCCCTATTGGAGTGATCACTGGCATTCTTAAATCTGGATACCAGGTAGGGGGAGTCTCCTGCTAAGAAAGGTCCCAGGCTTGCCTCAGAGAGGGAACTTCTGAAGGGCTTTGTTAGTCATTCATGGCCTCTGGAAAGCGTCTGGGCCAAGAATCTCTCCAGCTGGTTGTTTTCCAGTTTGATGAAGAAGCTCGAGTTTCAGCCACCATCTTGGATGGAATCAGAGTCATTCATTACTTCAGTGCTAGGCAAGCTTTCTTTCCTTTTCTTTGCCTTGAATCCACACTGTGTTTTTGTTAGGATGGACTTCTTGTAATGCCAGGGAAGGGCAGACATTTCCTACCCCCTTCCTCTTCCTCCTTTTTTCTGAGCCCCTCTCTTGCCTCTGGCTCCTTTTCTTCTCAAGCTTCTACAGTAAAGGGTTGGATCATGAGGATCATTCAGTCTGTTCTTTGGGCTCTTTCCATTCATCGTTCTGCCCTAAACTTTTGGCCTTTGTTATCAGTGAAGATGAAGAAGAGAATGTCTGATAGGTTTTTGATGTCTGGATTTCATCGTAGAGGCGTTTTGTTATTGTCGTTGCCTTTGATTGGGGGATAGAGTGTCCATGTCCAAGCTTCCTACCAAATGGACTGGCTAGACATGTCACTCTTGAAGATAGTCTTACAGCTTCGAGCCATGAGGTCATTCGCTTGCTTTTCGACTTGTACCCCTGGTGCTCTGCACATCCATTAATGCTTTTTCATTGATCATTCAGCTGCCTTTCAACAAGTATTCCCTAGTTTTATAAAGATACTACAGCTTGGATTGGTCCTTGGTGGCTGTCCTTGCCAGTATTCCTATTTTGTACCACCTTTTCTCCTATGTCCTTATCAGGGCAATGTGCGCTATCTTGCAGCTCTCGAAATGGCCTTTAAATTTATTTTTGTATTTTCAGTTACACGTAGAAACATTTTTTGACAATTTTTTTGGACATTCTAAAATTCAATTTTTTTCCTTTCCACCCCTCCTCCTCCCAGGCAGAGGTTATATCCATACTTTCATGTAATCCATATTTACATGTTGCTAATGTCATGATAGAGCACACATATCACACATACAATAGAAGTCTCATGAAGGAAATACAGTGGAAGATGCCATGCTTTGATCTGCACTCAGATTCCAACTCTTCCTTCTTTGGCTGTGAACAGCATTTTATTTTTTTATCACAAGTTATCTTGGAACCTTATTTTACTGACAACGATTTAGTCCTTCACAGTTGATCGTCACATATTTCTGTTACTGTAAAATCTGTTCTCCTGATTCTGCTCATTTCCCTTTGCATCAGTTCATATAAGTCTTTCCAGGTTTTTCTGAACCCATCCTGTCCATCCTTCTTTATGATACAATAGTATTCCATTACCATTATATACCACAACTTGTTTAGCCATTCTTCAAGTGACGGACAATGCCTCAATTTCCAATTCTTTGCCACTACAAAAAGAGTTGCTAAAAATATTTTGGTGTAGGTAAGCCCTTTCCTCTTATCTCTGATCTCTTTAGGATACAGACCCAGTAGTGGTATTGCTGGGTCAAAGGTTATGCATAATTTTGCGACCCTTTGAGCCTGGTTCCATATTGTTCTCCAGAATGGTTGTACCATTTCACAGTTCCACTAACAGTGTATTAGTGTCTCAGTTTTCCTACATCCCTTTCAACACTTAATATTTTCCTTTTGGGCCACTCTGATAGGTGAAAGGTGGTATCTCAGAGTTGTTTTAATTTGCATTTCTCTAATCAATAGTGATTTGGAACATTTTTTCATGTCACTATGAATAGTTTTAATTTCTTCCCCTGAGAACTGCCTGTTCATATCCTTTGACCACTTTTCCCAGAATGTTTTTATACTTTCTCTCCAATGTTGTGGAAAATTGGTTATAGCAGATAACTTTTTTAAAAATTTCTCTCTTACAGTAGAGTTGGTCTGTTATTTGAATTCATCTTAATCTCCAAGAAGGCTTTTTGAAATTCCATTCTAGGGATGTCCATCTCCTCTTCAAAGCTATTTAAGACCCTCAGCATTATCTCTGCTTTCTATTTCATCATTAGGTAGCCGTTCTGGAATTTGTATCAAGTGTAGACTTTAAATATGTTTGGTTTCTTCATTCTTTCTCTCTTCAGGTTTAAAAATAATCACTCAATTTCCATTCTTATTTCACCTAATCTAGACTTAAGTCTGAAGTTATTTCTTAGGATTGCCTTGCATTGATCTGCAATAAATTGTCCTAGAATTTGAAGCTGCTGATGTTATTGACAAAAACAAACAAACAAACACAAAACTACTCAGAGGTCCTTGCCTATAACTGGTAAGATCTGACTGTAATTTTTTGCAATTTGGGACTGGTACATAATGGAAGCTATCATGTCTTCGGTCCATTTCATGTACACTCATGGTCTCCCAAATTTAATGGTTAATGGAAATGCACTGAAGCATTTCCAACAGATGAGGTGTTGGTGTTTCTGATTTATCCTGATGTAATTTGCCTTCCTGTGGTATCAGAAAATGAAGGTGTTCCACTTAATTTATTCTCAGCCTTCTTTTGAGTAAAGTCAGACTGCAACCTCAAACTGCCCCAAATATGTCAGGTTCATAGAAGCATCTTTGTGACACTGTCCAGGGTGCGTGTTCCAGGTTTCCTGTCAGACTTTCAGAGCTACCATATTGGTCCCAGGACATACATACAAGTCCCCACTGATCCTTCTCTCTCTCTCTCTCTCTCTCTCTCTCTCTCTCTCTCTCTTTGTGTTTCTCTGTCACAGTCTCTATCTCTCTGTCTCTCTGGCTCTAGCTCTGGCATGCACATACACACACACATACACACACACACACACACACACACACACACACACACACACTTACTTTAGCCCCAACCACTCCCATCACATTCATCATCAACCCTAAATTCTCTTTCAGTTCTGTTTCCCAGAGCCATAACTTAAGTGAGCCCATCAGAGCTTTCCTTCTGGTCCCATCTGATTAAGAGGGGACAATAACACTTCAAAAACACTTGAAGTCATTTAATAGTGGTGAAATAATGAATGGAGCTTAGCAACTAGTTAGCAAGAATAAATAAAAAACAAGAAGCTTCCAGACTGGGACCTGGGGTGTGCTCCCACCCCTGCCCTGCCTTCCTTCCACCTCTACACCATTACATCATCCTCCCCAGCAGTGGTCCCAAGACACGTCCAGCGGTCTCTGCCTCCTCTCTTCAACTGAGGCCATACTTCCTGTCCCTCATCCTTGGGTCCGAATAATTCTTCATTATAGCTTTGCTTTATCCTGTGATGGACCTTCCCAAGGAGCCACAGGAAATGAGTCGAAGTAAAGAAGAGCTATTTAATCCCAACCCGTTCTCGACAGTTCTTCATGGTTCCTGTGTTCTTGGCTTCCCAATGGGCCGAAGGCAAAGCTGAGTTTTCCTTTTCCTTGGACACTTGGCAGACTGCCTGCTTCCATGATGTCTTTGCCCCAGCACTGACTTGGGATGCTTTGGATCCCCCTTGTTCAAAGCGGGACAGACATTCTCATGCAACGCAAAGCAGAAGATGTAAGCCAGGCAACACAGGCTCAGTGACCTAATCAATCACCTTCATGTTCAACCTTGCCTCGGCCAAAGAATTCATGCTGCCGGCCCTGAGTTATTAATTATCTGAACTGTAGCCTGGAAATGATTATTAGGATTACTTCAAGAGGGAAAAAGGCTGAATTTTAAAGCTACTATAAGCACACGGGAACATATGGCCGAAGCAATTAGGGAAGGCCAGAATAGTAATCGTACCATGCATTAGTTGAACACATTCCACTTTTTCAAAGTATTTCCACATTTATTTTCTCACGACAGCTTTGGAATCTAGCTCGGATCTATATCTTTGGAGAAAAACAGTACGACTGCAGTGGAGAGAATTCTAGACCTTGGAGTACGAAACTCTTGATCCAAACCTTTCCTCGGACTCTAACTGAAGTCTGTGGAAAAGTCGCTTTCCCTCCCTAAGCCTCCATGTCCTTATTTGTACAATAGAGGCAATAATGTGGTATTTACCCCATAGGGTTGTTGGAAGGCTCAAATGAAATAACTTATGCAAAGCTCTTTAGAAATGGGAAAGCCTCTATAAAGAAGAGGCAGTGCGGTGCACAAGAGAGAGCTAGCCCTGGGAAGTTCTACGTTCAGGTTCTGTTTCTGACATGTACTGGCTTTGTGACCTTGGGTAAGTCACTTAGCGTTGGTAGTTCAGGAGCGAATGCCTCTTGGTTTCTGTGGCTTTCTTCAAGACAAGACCTTTGTTAGACGGCTTTCCTCAATCCTGCCCCAGCTTTGCTCTGGAAAGAGAACTTGGAAGCAAAAGAAAATGTGAGTCGGGGCCATCCTGCAGTGCAAAGTCTTCCACCTCCGTGTTTCTTAAACATGGCAGATGCTCGGGAAATGCACGTGGTCTGAGTGAGTAAAGCATTGTATTTGGAATCAGCCTCATATGCTATGTATTGGTTTCAAGGTAGAAAAGGGGTAAGAGCAAGGCAATGGGGGTTAAGTGACTTGCCCAGGGTCACACAGCTAGGAAATGTCTGAGGTCAAATTTGAACCCAGGACCTCCTGTTTGTAGGCCTGGCTCTCCATCCACTGAATCATCTACCTGCATCCCTGAGATTAAATCTTACCTAATTTTATAAGATCATTCGCTCATAAAAATGAATAATATGGAAATGGGCTTTGCATGATAATACATTTATAACCCAGATTGAATTGTTTGTCCACTCTGGGAGGGGGGAGGGAAGAAGAAAGGAAGATAATATGGATCATATAACTCTGGAAAACATATGTGGAAATTTGTTATTAAAATTAAAAAAAATAATAAAAAATAAATAAAAATAAATCATACCTACGATACCTCCATAGCTGTATGAGCCTGGCAAGTCATTTAACCTCTGTTTGTCTGGGAGCTTCCTCATCTGTAAAATGGAGACGTTACTAGGTACTTCACAGGTTCCAATCAACAGGCATTTATTAAGCATATAGTTGCTAAGCACATGAAATACTAATCTAAGGAAAAGAAAGACAGTCCCTGCCCTCAAGAAGCTTAACTTCCAATAGAGGAAGAAAATACATTAAAAGATGCTTAAAAAGCAGGTGGGAGATAGGTTGCCTTGAAGGAGAATGGTGGCCAAGTCCAGAGAGTCAGAAGCAGAGAGGAGTGATGGAGTAGACATGACTGGTCTGGGGATCTTCCAAAATGGAGGAATTCATCAGTGGGAGGAGAGGATGATGAGAGTGAGAAGATCGTTCAAGAGAGAAGGCAGATGAGGCATGAGGGAGCAGCCTGGAGAGTCAGGAGGGGAGCTGGGAGAGGAAGGAAAGGGAAACTTTATTGTGAAGATCACATGAATATGATAACAAGGCATTTACGATTCAAATCTAGCAGAAGAATCAAAGATGAAGGGACTTCAGAGCACCATCAAGATGGCCATCAACATGGAGCTGAATAAAAATCCTGACTCCCCAGTGGCAGACAGGAGAACAGCCAGACTTTACTTCAAGGTCTCTCTCTACTGGAAGGGTCAGGCACCCATGAGCTCCTAATGAAGCCCGTGCCACTTTGGACGGTTCTACTTGCCAGAAAGGTTTTTCTAACTTCTCTCACTACTCCTGAGTTAAAAAGAAAAAGCACACAAAAGTGCTTTAAATACTTGCAGCATGATTTAGGAGAAAGAACCCTGATTCTGGAGTGGACCTTGGGTTCAAGTCTTGACTCTACCACTTATTCTGTTTCTTGGAACAAGCCATTTAGTTTCTCTGTGCCTCAGTTTCCCTATATGGAAAATGAATGGCTTGGACTTGATGGCTTCTGTGGCTCCTTCCAGCTCTGGATCTATAATCTTATGATCCCCTAGCTATCCTCTCTCCTCTCTAAATGTTTTCTTCTCTGGGCTAGATATTGCCAGATCTTCCAATTCTTCCCTTTTTAAAAAAAAAAATCTCTTTTATTACTATGAACTGATAAGCATGAATAAAACGAACATTTCCACATTCAAAGAAGAGAAAAAAGAGTACAGACCTCATGGGAAATTGTGAATCTTTATTACATATAGCTTTTAAAACAGATGTATTTCAAATTTAACATGATAGTTCCAGCACTGCTTTGCTTATCTGGATTCCATTCTACATTTTCTTTTGCTCTCAATGTTCTTTTCTCTTCCTTCCTTTCTTCCTTTCTTCCTTCCTTCCTTCCTTGCTCCCTCTCTCCCTTGCTCCCTTGCTCCCTTTCTTCCTTCCTTCCTTCCTTCCTTCCTTCCTTCCTTCCTTCCTTCCTTCCTTCCTTCCTTCCTTCTT
>NC_058133.1:9565344-9626484 GCF_016433145.1 Gracilinanus agilis | reverse complement strand
AGAAAGAAAGAAAGAAAGAAAGAAAGAAAGAAAGAAAGAAAGAAAGAAAGAAAGAAAGAAAGAAAGAAAGAAAGAAAGAAAGAAAGAGAAAGAAAGGAAGGAAGGAAGGAAGGAAGGAAGGAAGGAAGGAAGGAAAGAAGGAAGGAAGGAAAGAAGGAAGGAAGGAAGATGTAAGATAGTAAAATGTAAGGAGATTAGGAAAGTAGAAAGGAAGTAGATTTTGCAGGGCTTTACATGCCAAATAGAAGATTTCTCTTTGATCCTAGAGGTGATAGGGAGCCACTGCAGTTTATTGAGGATGGGAGTAATGTGATTAGAACTTTATTTTAGCAAAATCACTTTGGCAGCTGATTGGAGGGTGGATTGGAATAGGAAGAGGCTTGAGGCATGGTGACTAGTTAGGAGACTCTCAAGAATCTAAGTGGGAGATATAAGTACCTACCTTAGAGTGGTGGCTTTATGAGTAAAGAGAGAGACAAATGGAAGATGATGTGAAGGTACAAATGCCCTTACTGGTACTTGGATTACTGGTACAGATTGGAAATGTGGAGCAAAAGTTGGAGAGAAGTTGAGGATGGCTCTGAAATTGTAAGGTTCCAGTGCTTGGGAGGGTGGCTGCGTCCTCAACAGTAAGAGAGAAGTTTGGAAGAGGGGAGCCCGGGGTGTTCTAGTAATGACTTTTAACAAGTTCTCTTTTGGACATGTTGAATTTAAGAGGCCTGCCGGACACACAGATTGAGATGTTCTAAGTAGGGACAAAGTTGGGAATCCAGGTTGGGAAAGGATTTTTAGAGATTTCCATTGTTTAATTTAGATTAATTTGTGAAACCTTCCAATTGAGTCTATTCTCTTTATGCCGATTATCTAATTTGATGTAACACTTTGACATCTTACAAAGCCCATAGTATCATGGCATCTGGGTTGGAAGTAGAATGAATTAGAAATAATCCAAAATCATCCATTCATTTTGTAGTGAGGAACCTGAAATCCCAGAGGACCTGGGTGACTTGCCTAAGGTCACACAGCCAGTTATCTCAGATTTAGTATTTAAATCCAGGTTTTCTGACTCCAAAGCCAATGTCCCTTTCCCCTCACCATTTTCCCACGTAAGTCATTTGGCCCAGCTCCCACGAGATGCCTTTCTTTTTGTTCTTTTCTTGTCCCTTGCTAGGCTGCTCTCCTTTTTCCCTTTCCAGACTTCTTATGTTGCCCCTGCGTTCTCTCTCACATTTACCTTCCTTCCTGAGAACCCAACTATTTCTGAGACTGACCAGGGAGGACAATTTTTCTACTGCATGCGCCATCTTGGGTAACGCATTCTACTTCTGGGGGCCTCAGCTTCCTTCAGCAAGTACAAGGGTTGGTGTGATCTCTAAGGTGCCTTTCAGCCCTGCCTCTCAGGAACTCTACGATCTCTGGATCCTCCACTCTGCTCCACACACTGGTTATGAACATAGTAAATAGTCAATGTTTGTTGAATTAATAAATGAAAATAATGCCTGCTATAAACTGTTATAGACTGTGATCATCCATTTTACTTGCATGACAAGTTTGTCAGGTAAACCCTACAGATTTGGGGGTTCTAGATTTAGAGCTGGAAAGGACCTTAGAAGACGCTGAATCCTATTCACTCATTCTATAGATGACAAAATTGGGGCTCAGAGAGGTTGTGTCCTTGGCAAGAGTCACACAGAAAATATGTGTCTGAGACAGTCTTTGAACTCAGATCTTGGCTCCATCTACTATGCCACTGCTCCAAGATAAATATGGGGAGAGGAATCTAATAGTAAGTGTCTGAGGAAGGATTTGGACCCAGGTTCTCCTGACCTAACCTGAAGTTCAGTGCTCTTTCCACTAAATGGGCACTTTTCAAACTTTTTTGGTCTTAAAACCTATTTTATACTCTTAAAAACCACTGAAGACCCCTCCCAAAGAGCTTTGGGTTGTATTTGTCGATATTTGCCCAATCTGAAATATTAAAAACTTAATATTATTATTATGAAAATGGATTTTGCCCCGAGGATCCCCTAAAAGGGTCATAGAGACCTCTTAGAAGGGTCTCATGGACCCCCAGGGGTCTATGGACAACATTTGAGAACTATTGAACTAAAGTAGATTGCTTTTCAGTGAATGGACCAATATTCATCTGAATTTTTCGATATAACAGCATATTACAAGGACAGTGATATGCCGAATTTGGTGGTTTCAACACAGCATCTACCCCATTATTATAAACAGATACAGCATGTTATAGGGGAGATTTGCATCCTAAGATCCTAAAATGAAGCCATTGGATCCAACATCTTTATTTTATTTTATTTTATTTATTTTTTAAAAACCCTGATCTTCCGTCTTGGAGTCAATACTGTGTATTGGCTCCAAGGCAGAAGAGTGGTAAGGGTGGGCAATGGGGGTCAAGTGACTTGCCCAGGGTCACACAGCTGGGAAGTGTATGAGGCCGGATTTGAACCCAGGACCTCTCATCTCTAGGCCTGACTCTCAATCCACTGAGCTACCCAGCTGCCCCCTTCTAACATCTTTATTTTACAAATGAGGACTCTAAGGCCCAGAGAGATTAAACAATTTGCCCCAGTCATCGAGATAGAATTGGGACCTGGGCCCTTCTCACTTCCCAACTAGAGATTTCTCTATAGGACCATTCTGCCTTCCCATTAGAAAACTCTAGGTTCAAATCCCACCTCTGTGAAAAAAAAGGATATTAAAAAACAAAAACCAAACCCAAGATGATGGACCCCCAATGAAGAACCCCTGCTCTAAGTTTGTTAGTTCCAGATTGGTTGCAACATACTTCACTGGAGGTGGTTCTGATGCCAACCACTAGCTTGTGCCTCAATTAGAGTAATTAGACATAATGTAAAAAAACAGTGCCAGCTGGCATTTGCTTGAAGTTTGCAAAACTCTTTACAAATCTCAGAAAATATTTATTTTTTATTTATTTTTTATTTTTAGAAAAATTTTCCATGGTTACATGATTCATTTTTTACTTTCCCCTTCACCCCCTCAAACTCACCCCCCCCATAGCCAATGAGCATTTCCACTGGTTTTAACATGTATCATCAATCAAGACTTACTTACATATTATCAATAGTTGCATTGGTGTGGTCCTTTCCAGTCTACATACCCAATCATGTCTGCCTCAATCCATGTGTTCAAGCAGTTGTTTTTCTTCTGTTTCCTCTCCTGCAGTTCTTCCTCTGAATGTGGGTAGCGTTCTTTACCATAAATCCCTCAGAATTGTCTTGGGTCACTGCACTGTTGCTAGTACAGAGGTCCATTGCATTCGATTTTACCACAGTGTATCAGTCTCTGTGTACAATGTTCTTCTGGCTCTGCTCCTTTTGCTCTGCATCAGTTCCTGCAGGTCTTTCCAGTTCACCTGGAATTCCTCCAGTTTATTATTCCTTTGAGCACAATAGTATTCCATCACCAGCAGATACCACAATTTGTTCAGCCATTCCCCAATTGAAGGGCATACTCTCCTTTTCCAGTTTTTTTGCCACCACAAAAAGCGCAGCTATAAATATTTTCATACAAGTCTGTTTATCTATGATCTCTTTGGGGTATAAACCCAGCAATGCTATGGCTGGATCAAAAGGCAGGCAATGTTTCATAGCCCTTTGAGCATAGTTCCAAATTGCCATCCAGAATGGTTAGATCAGTTCACAACTCCACCAGCAGTGCATTAATGTCCCAATTTTGCCACATCCCCTCCAGCATTCATTATTCTCCCCTGCTATCATTTTCGCCAATCTGCTAGGTGTGAGGTGATACCTCAGAGTTGTTTTGATTTGCATTTCTCTAATTATTGGAGATTTAGAACACTTTCTCATGTGCTTATTGATACTTTTGATTTCTTTATCTGAAAATTGCCTATTCATGTCCCTTGCCCATTTATCAATTGGGGAATGGCTTGATTTTTTATACAATTGATTTAGTTCCTTGTATATTTGAGTACTTAGACCTCTGTCAGAGTTTTTTGTTATGAAAATTTTTTCCCAGTTTGTTGTTTCCCTTCTGATTTTAGTTGCATTGTTTTTGTTTGCACAAAACCTTTTTAATTTGATGTAATCAAAATTATTTATTTTACATTTTGTAATTTTTTTCTAACTCTTGCTTGGTTTTAAAATCTTTCCTTTCCCAGAGATCTGACAAGTATACTATTCTGTGTTCACTTAATTTCCTTATAGTTTCCTTCTTTATATTCAAGTCTTTCATCCATTCTGAATTTACCTTGGTGTAGGGTGTGAGATGTTGATCTAAACCTAATCTCTCCCATATTGTTTTCCAATTTTCCCTAGCAAAAAGACTCCAGCAAGTGATCAAGAGGGTTATCCATCATGATCAGGTGGGATTTATACCAGGAATGCAAGGATGGTTCAACAGTAGGAAAACCATCCACATAATTAACCATATCAATAAGCTAACAAACAAAAAACACATGATTATCTCAATAGACGCTGAAAAAGCTTTTGACAAAATACAACACCCATTCCTACTGAAAACACTGGAAAGTATAGGAATAGAAGGAAGTTTCCTAAAAATAATAAACAGTATATATCTTAAACCATCAACAAGCATCATATGTAATGGGGATAAATTAGAAGCTTTTCCAATAAGATCAGGTGTGAAACAAGGATGCCCATTATCACCTCTATTATTTAACATTGTACTAGAAACACTAGCAGTAGCAATTAGAGAAGAAAAAGAAATTGAAGGTATCAAAATAGGCAAGGAGGAGACTAAGCTATCACTCTTTGCAGATGATATGATGGTCTACTTAAAAAATCCTAGAGAATCAACTAAGAAGCTAATAGAAATAATCAACAACTTTAGCAAAGCTGCAAGATACAAAATAAGTGCACATAAATCGTCAGCATTTCTATATATTTCCAACACATCACAGCAGCAAGAGGTAGAAAGAGAAACACCATTTAAAATCACCCTAGACAATATAAAATACTTAAGAATTCATCTACCAAAACAAACACAGGAATTATACGAGCACAACTACAAAACACTTTCCACACAATTAAAACTAGATCTAAACAATTGGAAAAACATTGGTTGCTCAGAGGTAGGACTAGCTAACATAATAAAAATGACCATCCTACCCAAATTAATTTACTTATTTAGTGCCATACCTATCAAACTACCAAAAAACTTTTTTACTGAATTAGAAAAAACTATAACAAAGTTCATTTGGAAGAACAAAAGATCAAGAATTTCAAGGGAAATAATGAAAAAAAAACATGAAGAAAGGGGGCCTAGCAGTATCAGATATTAAGCTAAACTATCAAGCAGCAGTCATCAAAACAATATGTTACTGGCTAAGAGACAGAAGGGAGGATCAATGGAATAGACTTGGGGTAAGTGACATCAGCAAGACAGTGTATGATAAACCCAAAGAGTCCAACTTTTGGGACAAAAATCTTCTCCAAAATAATTTAGTGAAAGAACAAATCATAGAAACAATTAATAATTTCATTGAAGACGATGACAATGATGAGACATTTTACCCAAACCTATGGGATACAGCCAAAGCAGATCTAAGGGGAAAATTTATATCACTGAGTGCATATATTAAAAAATTAGGGAGAGCAGAGGTTAATGAATTAGGCATGCAACTTAAAAAACTAGAAAATGAACAAATTAAAAATCCTGGGGACTAAAATCCTGAAAACTAAATTAGAAATACTAAAAATCAAAGGAGAAATTAATAAAATCAAAAGTAAAAGAACTATTGATTTAATAAATAAGACTAGAAGCTGGTACTTTGAAAAAACAGATAAAATAGACAAAGTACTGGTAAATCTAATTAAAAAAGGAAAGAAGAAAACGAAATTAATAGTATCAAAGATGAAAAGGGAGGCGTCACCTCTAGTGAAGAGGAAATTAAGACAATCTTTAGAAATTATTTTGCCCAATCATATGGCAATAAATATAGCAATCTAGGTGATATGGATGAATATTTACAAAAATATAAAATGCCTATATTAACAGCAGAAGAAATAGAATACTTAAATAATCCAATATCATAAAAAGAAATTGAACAAGCCATCAAAGAACTCCCTAAGAGAAAATTGCCAGGGCCTGATGGATTCACAAGTGAATTCTATCAAACATTCAAAGAACAACTAATCCCAATACTTTACAAATTATTCGACATAATAAGCAAAGAAGGAGTCCTACCAAACTCCTTTTATGACACAAATATGGTACTGATTCCAAAACCAGGTAGATCAAAAACAGAGAAAGATAATTACAGACCAATCTCCTTAATGAACATAGATGCAAAAACCTCTTTACAAATCTCATCTCATCCGATCTTCCCAGAAACCCAAGTACCAGAGTGACAAAATAAGCAATCAAACAAAGAGAATTTTAGATAAATCAGGGAATAGTCTCTGCCCTCAAGGAGTTTGCATTCAAGGACACAGATAGTTGAATACAAAATAAAGACAAGATATTTATTTCCCACATAAACAAGAGGCAGGACAAAGAGAGCCAGCCATCAACTGAGAAAGATTAGAGACTTGCCTCTGCTATATCCTGGTGGTTGTGTGAAGCTACAGGAGACATGTATCTTCTTAGCACTCTTGGCAATTCTCTACTCTAAACTGCAAAGAAGTTGATGATATGCATTAGCGATAGAGTGACAAGGTCAGATCTCTATTTCAGGAAAATCTCTTTGACAGGTCTGTGTGGGAGAGCTTGGAGGGGGCAGAGCCTTCATGAGTTTGACCACCAAGCAATGGATCGTTTCTTTAGCCAGAGTAGCATGTTAGGGTCTTTCCTTGTTTTCTACCAATTCTTGTATCATCTCTGTTCCAACCAATTACCAATGAGTTAACTAGATCCTACCATCAACTCTGTGAGGTGTGGTTAGTATGGGAAGATGGGAAGTCCAATCCAGTGACATCAGCCTTCTCATTCTTCCTCATAGCCAACACTCACCATCTCTGGATTCTGCCTTTTCCTGGGAGATGTCTATCTCCCATGCCTGAAAAGCTCTCCTCCCTCATCTTCACCTCCTGGCTTCCTTGGCTCCCTGCATTTCTCAGCTCAAACCCTACCTTTTGCAGAAGATCTTTCCCAGTTTTCCCAGGCATTACTGCCTTCCCTCTCTTGATTATCTCCAATTTATTCTAAATGCATTTCATATGTATATAGGGATTTGTAGGTTGTTTGAAGATAGGAACTGGATTTTTGTCTCTCTTATAGTCCTGTCCTTTACTACAATATTGGGTTCTAAGTAAGTGCATAATAAATTCTTGTTTAAGAAATCAAGCCATTCCTCAATTGATAAATGGTCAAGGGATATGAAAAGGCAGTTTTCAGATGAAGAAATCAAAAGTATCAATAATCACATGAAAAAATGTTCTAAATCCCTCCTGATTAGAGAAATGCAAATCAAAACAATGCTGAGGTACCACCTCACAATTAGCAAATTGGCTAATATGAGAGTAAAGGAAAATGTTGGAGGGGATGTGACAAAATTGTGACACTGATGCATTGCTGGTGGAGTTGCAAATTGGTCCAACCATTCTGGAAGGCAATTTGGAATTGGGCCTAAAGGACTTTTAAAAAAGACTGCACGGGGGGCAGCTAGGTAGCTCAGTGGAGTGAGAGTCAGACCTAGAGACAGGAGGTCCTAGGTTCAAACCCCGCCTCAGCCACTTCCCAGCTGTGTGACCCTGGGCAAGTCACTTGACCCCCATTGCCCACCCTTACCAATCTTCCACCTATGAGACAATACACTGAAGTACAAGGGTAAAAAAAAAAAAAAAAAAGACTGCACGCCCTTTGATGCAACAATACCATTATTATATTTGTATCCCAAAGAGACCAAAAAAAACAAAACAAAACACGAATGGACCTGTTTTACAAAAATATTTATAGCTGAGCTTTTTGTGGTGGCAAAGATTCGAAAATGAGGGGATGTTCATCCATTGGGAAATAACTGAACAAATTGTGGTATATGATGGCAATGTAATATTATTGTGCTATAAGAAATGGTGAACTGCTTGATTTCTATAAGAACTGGAAAGACCTCCATGAACTGATGCATAGTGAAATAAGTAGAACCAGTAGAGTATTGTACACAGTAACTGCAACATTTTGGGACAATCAAATGTGATAGCCTTTGCTACTAGAAGCAATACACTGATCAAGGACAATCCCGAGGAACTTATGAGAAAGAATGCTAGCCATATCAAGAGAAAGAATTGTGGAAGTAGAAATGCAGAAGAAGAAACATATGATTTATCACTTGTTTATAGGGGTATATAATTTTGGGTTTTGTTTTTAAAAGATGACTCTATTACAAAAATGAACAATATGGAAATAGGTTTTGAGTGGTAATCATGTATAATCCAGTGGAATTGCTTGTCCGCCCTGGGAGGTGAGGAGGGAAGAGGAGAGGGAGTGAACATGAATCCTGTAACCATGAAAAACATATTTAAAAAAGAAAATTATATTAAAAGAAAAAAAGAAATTCTTGTTGACTAACAGACTTTCCTATGTAGGAATCAAGGAAGGCTTTACAGAGAAGGTGCCATCTGTGTTGAACCTTAGAGAAATATAAGAATTTAGAAATGCAAAGATAAGGAGAGATGGAATTCCAGGCATGGGAGAAAGTCCATGTAAATGTAAAGAGATAGGGAGATGCCATCTCAAATTTATAGTTAGTAGTTGAGTTTGGCTGAAGAATAGTGTGTGCCAAAGAGACTCATGGGAGATAAGTCTGGAAAGGTAGCTGGAGAGAGATTATGAAGGGTCTTACCAGCAAGAGAGACTGAATGTTTTTTGAGCAAGGGAGAAATTTGGTCAGAACTCCCCTTTAACAGACCTGAGACAGCCAGTATGGCATAGGAGCTAGGGAGCTGACCTTGAAGCTAGGAAAGCCTGAGGTTCCTCTCTAGCTTCTGATACCTGCTAGTTGTGTGACCTTAGGCAAGTCACTTAACTCCTTGATGCCCAAGGCAACTCTCCATAATTATCCATAGTAGGGGAGGTCCCAGTTTTGGTTGGTGGAGGGATTACCTCATCTGGGAATTCTGTATGTATATGAATGGATCTGAGCTCTATCCCAGATGAAACATGGGTTGAATAGGGGAATGATGGATACTGGGTAATTTTAGAGCTGATAGAGTTGAGAGAAAAATCTCATCATTTCTAAAGTAGGCAAAGCCTGAAGAGAAACATGGTCCTAGTCTTTTCCTCCACATTTAATCCTGGGCAGGGCAGTCCTTAAGTGCCTAATGAATGCATAGACATCACCTCTCCCTGCTACTTTCTGCTTTTCTGTGAGGAGAGAAATCATGGCCACAGAGAAAGATCTGGGGATTTAGGAGGCTGGAGAATTAACAAGAGCTGGAGGATAGGATCATTGTAAGGCCAATGACTGATGCCCCTCCAAGTGGATGGATGGCTTTCCTGGCCTAGAGCTCCATTGAATTATATATTTACACAAAATGTAGATTCTAATCTCAGGAAGCAGGAAACCAAGGCCCTGCATTAAGGAAGGTTTTTAAATTCTGGAAATTGTTGAGCTATTTAAAGAAGACAAGATTCATGAAGATCCCTTCCCGAGAGAGTGGAAGATTTAGTGGAAAGAAAGGCTTTAAAATATGTCAGCCCCAACAACCTGCCTTCTGACGAGGTGACGAGGAGGAGAAATTATGCGATCATTGCTCAGAGCCCTGAGCATAGGGAAACCAAGCCCTGCATAATAATATGGCTGACTCTGCTAGCAGTGATGATGGCAGTTTAGGCTGGTCTCCTTCCTCCACAAGGGGAGGGAAATTGTGGAGACAGAGGTCAATGATGCTCCATGGGCAAAGCTTCTGCCTCCAAAGGGATCCCACCAGCCCCTCCCTCTATCCAGCTTTATCTGCTTCCTCAAAGGCTGGTCTATTCTCCCAAAGCTCCAGTGATGGCAAACCTTTCAGAGACCTTAGAGACTGAGTGCCCAAACTGCAACCCTCACATCACATGTGAGCCCTCCCACCTTCTCCCAGACAGGGGAGGGAGCTCCCACTGGGCTGTTGGGCAGAGGGCTGGGTGAAGTGACAAATGTCCTCAGATGTGCTCGTGGGGAGGAGGAAGAGAGCAGCCACCCCCAGCAAACTCTGGCATGCGTGCCATAGGTTCCCCAACACAGCTAGACCCTTTTGTCCACTGTAATGCTAGTGGTGGTAATAGAAGAATAAAGCCACATAGCCCCTTGCAGCTATAAAGCATCCAGTGGTCAGGCTAGGTCTGGACAGAAGCAAATCTCCTGGTGTTTTTTTCCAGAGCAGCTTCTTTTCTCAATGGGGTTATTCAAAGATGGGGACCAAAAGGGTGACAGGAAGTAGAACACGTGTATTTTCTTGTACTTTTCTTGTCAGTAAGCATTTATTAAGCACCTACTATATGCCACGTATTATACTGACACTGAGGTGGGAGGTCATAGACAAAAATAAAATAGTTTCTGCCCTCAGGAAACTTATGTTCTACTGAGAATATTGCTTCATGGTTTCTACAGGATGTAGACTTTCCCAAGGCCACATAGCTGGTAAGTGTCCAGGGAAGATTTAAGCCCTGGTCTCCTTGGCTCCCAGTCCCAGCACCATATCCACTACAGCAGGCCTCCAAAGGCAATGAAACTTTTCCTTGGGCACCCATAATTCAGTTCAATCCAATGCTGCTCCACCAACTGACATTATTCACTTTCTTTCTAGGGTTGTCTGGGACTGATCCTGACCTTTATGGGATAAATGAGTTGAGATAGGCAAAAGCCCTAAAAACTCACTATGGCCTTATAGAAATCCCACTGGGCTAGCTATTAAGAGACCAGGATCATCACCTCAGCTTTTCTTCTAGCTAGCTGTGAGAATTTGGGTAAGTCAGCTCCCCATTCTGGGCCTCCAAAGTTTCCCCACCTGCAAAATGAGGACAAGAGCTAGCTGAATACTAAAGTCCCTTTTCACTGGATGTTCTATGCTTGTCCTTTGGAGAAATGTAAGTCACTCTATGACTTCAAAGGATGGGTAACTGATGGTTGGATCCAGAGGACTGAAAAGGCAAGCATTGCTTCTTCTCCAAAACAGAAACCCCCAGAGGCTTTGAAAATTCTTCAGTATAGCCACCTCCATTTATCTGCAGGAATGGAGTCAAGACAACAGAGAATTAAAATTCAGAGCTCTTTTCCTCCTCCCTTGCCCTTCTCAATGAGAAACCTAAGGAACTGGCTTGAGTTTTGGCTCCTTTGTCTTTTCTTGCCCACTCTGGAGTGGAATAGAGAAGCAAAATGGCCCCAAGCCAGATAATCAGAGGCAGAATCAGAAATTCTGCCTGCTTGGTTCCAAAATAATCAAGAATTGTCTGCTTCAAAGGCAACTTTCAAAACAAGGACCTCAAATACTGGGACTTCAATTTCTGTTCAGTCATTTCCAATTCTCCACTTCCTTCTGCCTGATGACTCTAAAATGGCTTACCATCGCCTGCAGGAAAAATTCATGACCCTAGGCTAGCATGGATGGACCTCCCTATTGGAATCCCAACTTGCCTTTCCATGTACTGTGCTCTTGGAGGACTAGGTCCTGAGAGTGAGGTAATAGATGTTGGAGGCCTGGCGGGCATTCTGGAATTTGTAGTTCAGAGGGATGAGCAATCCCTTGAATCTTTAGAGATAAGAGTGATTGCTAGCTCCTCAATCTTTAAGCAGAAGGAACTTGAGTTATCCTCAGAAGTTTTATTTTCATTTATTTATTTTTATGCAGAATATTTTCCCACGGTTACATGATTCATGATTCCCCTCATCCCTCTTCCTTCCCCACTCCCTGAGCTGACAAGCAGTTCTACTGGGTTATACATGGATCATTGTTCAAAAGCTATTTCCATGTTATTCATATTTGTAAGAGAGTGATATTTTAACATCAAATCCCCAGTCCTATCCCCATCAAACCACGTGATCAATCCTATGTTTTTCTTTTGCATTTCTGCTCCCATAGTTCTTTCTCTGGAGGTGGATACATTCTTTCTCACAAGTCCCTCTAGACTATCCTGGGTCACTGCATTGCTGCTAGTAGAAAAGTCAGTTACATTTGATTGTGCTACAATGTATCAGTCTCTGTGTACACAGTTCTCCTGGTTCTGCTCCTTTCACTCTGCGTCAATTTCGAGTTCACATGGAATTCCTCCAGTTCATTGTTCCTTTGAGCACAATAGTATTCCATCCCCGACAGATACCACAATTTGTTCAGCCATTCCCCAATCAAGGGATACCCCCTCATTTTCCAATTTTTTGCCACTACAAAGAGCGCAGCTATAAATATTTTTGTACAAAATTTTTTCCTTATTATCTCTTTCAGGTACAAACCCAGCAGTGGTATGGCTGGGTCAAAGGGCAGGCATTCATTTAAAGCCCTTTGCAGATAGTTCCAAAATTGCCCTCCAGAATGGCTGGACCAATTCACAACTCTACCAGCAGTGTATTAGTGTCCAAATTTTGCCACATCCCCTCCAACATTTAGCACTTTCCTTTGCTGCCATATTGGCAGTCTGCTAGGTACCTCAGAGATGTTTTATTTTGCATTTCTCTAATCAGGAGGGATTTAGAATACTTTTTCATGTGCTTATTGGTAGTTTTGATTTGTTCATGTGAAAACTGTCTATTCATGTCCCTTGACCATTTGTTGATTGGGAAATGGCTTGATTTTTTTTGTAAATTTTACTTACTTCCTTATATATTTGGGAAATTAAACTTTTGTCAAGAGAGTTTTGTTATAAAAATGTTCTCCCAGTTTGTTACTTTCCTTCTAATTTTAGTTGCATTGGTTTGTTTGTACAAAAATTTTTAAATCTGATATAATCAAAGTCATTCATTTTACATTTTGCAATGCTCTCTGTCTCTTGTTTGGTCTTAAATTCCTTCCTTTCTCACAGATCTGACAGGTATACTATTCTATGTTCACCTAATTTATTCATGATATCACTCTTTATATTTAAATCATTTGCCCATTTTGAATTTTTCTTGGTATTGGGTGTGATCTAAATCTAATTTTTCCCATGATGTTTTCCAATTTTCCTAGCAGTTTTTGTCAAATAATGAGTTCTTGTTTACCCAAAACTGGGATCTTTTCATTTATCATATACTAGTTTGCTGAGGTCATTTATGCCAAGTCTATTCCACTGAGCCACCTTCTATCTTTTAGCCAGTACCATATTGTTTTGATGACCACTGCTTTATAATACCGTTTAAGATCCAGGACTGCTAGGCCCCCATCCTTCACATTTTTTTTTTCATTACTTCCCTTGATATTCTTGATCTCTTGTTCTTCCAGATGAACTTTGTCATATTTTTTTCTAATTCTATAAAAAAAGGCTTCTTGGTAGTTTGATAAGTATGGCACTGAATGAATAGATTAATTTGGGTAGGATGATCATTTTTATTATATTAGCTCATCCTACTCAGTAGCAATTAATATTTTTCTAATTATTGAGATCTAGTTTTAATTGTGTAAAAAGTGTTTTGTAGTTGTGTTCATACAATTCCTGTGTTTGTCTTGGCAGGTAGATTCCTAAATATTTTATATTGTCTAGAGTGATTTTAAATGGAGTTTCTCTTTCTAACTCCTAAATTTTGTTGGAAATATATAGAAATGCTGATGATTTATGTGGGTTTATCTTGTACCTTGCAACTTTACTATAGTTGTTAATTATTTTCACTAGTCTTTTAGTTGATTTTCTGGGGTTCTTTAAGTAGACCATCATATCATCTGCAAAGAGTGATAGCTTATTGCCTATTTTAATCTCTCCGATTTCTTTTTCTTCTCTAATCGTTACCGCTAGCATTTCTAGTACAATATTAGATAATAGAGGTAATAATGGACATCCTTGCTTCACTCCTGATCTTATTGGGAAGGCTTCTAATTTATTCCCATTGCATATGATGCTTGTTGATGGTTTTAGATATATACTGTTCATTATTTTTAGGAAAGGTCCTTCTATCCCTATAGTTTCTAGTGTATTCAATAGGAATGAGTGTTGTACTTTGTCAAAGGCTTTTCTGCATCTATTGAGATAATCATGCGATTTCTGTTGGTTTGATTGCTGATATGGTCAATTATGTGGATGGTTTTACTAATATCCAACCATCTTTGCATTCCTGGTATAAATCCCACATGGTCACAGTGAATAATCCTTGTGATAACTTGCTGGAGTCTTTTTGCTAGTATTCTGTTTAAGATTTTTGCATCTATGTTCATTAGGGAGATTGGTCTGTAGTTTTCTTTCTCTGTTTTTGATCTACCTGGCTTTGGAATCAGTACCATGTTAGTGTCATAAAAGGAATTTAGTAAGACTCCTTCTTTGCTTATTTTGTTAAATAATTTGTATAGTATCCTCAGAAGTTTTAAAAGAGACACATATAGGTGGGGGGAGGGGAGAGGAAAAATGAGAGGGGAGAGAGAAGAGAGAAAAAAGAGATATGAGAGAGAGAGAGATGGGATCCCCATCTCCACCCTCCTTTCCCCCAAAACTTATTGAACTAAATTGGAAAGCGTCAACCAAAAGAAGAGACAAAATAAAAGCTGAAGGTTGGAGTTACAGCAGAGAAGGGAGGAATCAAGGTGGGCCATCAGGCCTCTGAAGGCATCCCTGAACAAAGAACTCAGGCTAATGCTACTGGTTATACCCAACTCATCTAAGACTTTATTCTTTAATGAGTTTTCCCTCCAATAACTGCCCAGTAACAGACACTATTTCCTATATCTCACCTTGCCTCACCAATATAGGGAGGTGAAGGGTTAACAGGAGAAATGAAAATTAGGGCAGAGTCAAAGCTCTGATTGAGTGTTGGGAGCTTTCCTAATAGGGGACTCTGTTATTGTGACTGATGACTAACTTTTCTTTTGTTGTAAATTCTACATAAGAGCAGAGGAGTGGGCCACATGCACTTGAGCCAGATCAAGTCATGAAGTGTTTATTAAATAATGGTTTTCAGCTAAGCACAGGGAATACAAATTCAAATAGAAAGACAATCCTTGCCCCAAAGAGTTTTGAATTTACATTCTAAATGGGGAAAGACAATACAAAGAGGATGGGAAAGGATGGGGGAGGAACCTAGTATGGTGGTATGGAAGCTCTAGAGATTTTGGTGATTCAGCTTGAAGACATAGGGGAAAAAAGACATATTGGATGTTGGCCTCCTCCTTAAAATGGAAGTTCTGTGGGGGAACTGACCAATCGAAAATTATCCCATTTGATCCTCCCAGCAAGATTTGGAGACAGTTTCAATGATCATCCCCATTTTACAGATGAGGAAACTGAGGCAGATAACATCAAAGAAACTTTGGAATGGGTCTTATTCCTAGATAGTGTCTGAAGCTGATGGTGAACTCAGGTCTCTCAGATGTCAAGTTCAGCACTCTATCCTCTCTATCACCTGACTGCCCAGTTGGGAGAAACCCCATATGGGAAGGGGTGAGCAGAGAAAGGAAGAAAAAGAGGATCCTCTGACCAATTAGTGAAATATTTAGCTTGAAGGAGAGAAGATTGGAAGGTGGAGGAAGTATGAAAGCCATCTTCAAACATTTTAAGGGCTGTCCTATGGAAAAGAATTTGGACTTGTTCTACTTGTCTGTGGAGGACAAAACTAGGGACGGTGGGTGCAGCCAGCAAAGAGAAATTTAGGTTTGATTTTGAGGAGAAAAAACTTCTTCAAAAACTGGCACTTTCTAGAAGAAAGGAGAAAGACCTTCTCCCTGCAAGTCTTCAGGCAAAGGCCAGTGGATGATAACATAGTGGGTATATGGTAGAAAGGCTTCTTGTTCGAGGAAAGGGTTGGATTAGGTCCCTCTTGCCTTTCTTCTCCATCTGAGTTTCTAGGATGGTGTTTTTGGCCAAGAGAAACTCATAATGGACCCCCCTCTGCCTTATTCAAAACGTCAGTCAGTTGTCCAGTTCCTACATCATTCTTTTGGCTTGATCAATCAACCAGTGGGTATTTATTAGGCACCTGCTCTGTGCCAGGCACCATGCTAGTGCCTGAGGGAAGAAAAATCCACATGAACAGCTCCCACACTCAGAGAGTTTTCGGTCTAACTGGGGGAGTGTCCACAGCCAGGCACAAAACAGGACCATTTCTCTGATTGACATTTAAATCGGAGAGTGGCCAAATCCATCTCTGTGTGCTGTGTCACCTCACAGGCTCCAGGAAAGACTGCATTAGGGCAGAGCTCCACTCGTGAGTCTATGTGTCTCCATTGCTCCAGTTCTGGATTAATGACCTCCTTGACAAAGGGACCGTGTGAACATTCGGGCTGGGGGAATCAATATAGAAAATGGATCCTCTCCGCATGTTCATTGTCTGCCGTGTCTTCTGAAATGCAGTTTATAGATATGGCTCTATCTACACCGAGCAGGTCAACCTCTTATCGCCAAGGCTGGGCGCAGGAGATGAGAGTGGGAAGATATTTGCATAAGACTATCAGGAGCTGGCACCGGGGCACCCAGAAAAATGGCTCGGTAGAAGGAGGAAGGAGGACGAGAAGCAGAAAAGAGGAGAGGGGGGCGTGGGAAGCGGCAGCCCTTGGAAGAGAAGAAGCATTTAGATAACGTCCATTCTGTGCCAGTGCTAGACACCGCGCTAAGCACTTTACACATATTCTTTCATTTAATCCTCCCTACAATCCTGGGGGGGGTTATTATTGTCCCAGTTTTACAGATAAGGTAACTGAGGCAGATAAGTTATGTGACTTGTTCAGGGTCACACTACTAATAGGGCTGGATTTGAACTTGGGTCTTCTTGACTTAAGACCCAGTGCTCTATCTACTATGCCATCTAAATCCCTCCTATGGCAGAATGCCAGTTCCTGGAAGATGGTGTCTATTTTCGACTTTGGCTTAGAAGCTCCTGTGTCCAATATATAGTACTAGGTACATAGAAGGTGCTTAATAAGTGGTTTTTTAAAAGCTGTTTTATTTTTTATATGCATTTTATTATCGTATTATTACTTAATTACTACATTAATTAATAGAATACCACCATATTCTATTAATTAATAATATATTGTTTCTATTTATATATTATATATTAAAATTATATATAATATAAAATAGATTTAAAAATGAAAAATAACAGAATAGAATATTATATATTCTCTGTACAAAATTACATTTACATATAATTACATGTAGTAGCAATTTCCCACGTACATTTTCTGAAGTTATAAGACCCAAATTGCCTCCCTTCCTCTCTCCTTCCCTCCCTTCTCTCCCCACTCCTGGAGATGGGAAGTAATTTGATTTGGGTCCTACATTGCATGTATTATCATGCAAAACACTTAATAAGTGTTTGTTAAAACTGAATTGCAGTCAAAATGGTCTGCTCTCAGGAAGGAAGGGATTGCTTCTACCTGAAGGCAAGGGCAACAAGGAAGGCTTCATGGAGGTGGTAGCAAATGAGCTGGTCATGGAAGGATGCCAGCCGGTGAAGATGGGCTGTGGAAGAGACTCAGAGAAATGGCCCCTCCATTCAACCGCTCCGGCTTCCTACTCTGTGACATACATCACTGGGATGCTTTTGTGCCTGCTTGTCTTCCACACCCATAATTCTTTGTGTACTTTGCATGTCTTACACCTGAAGATCTCAAAGCCCTTTTCAAACACTTGGGCATTCAGTAAAAAAAAAAAAAAAAAAAAAAAAAAAAAAGAATTCCAGCAAATGATGACATTTATTTGCCCAGTAATAAAGACTCCCATTTTGGTAGCTCTTTAAAAGCTTCAGAGTTATAGGTGGTAGGACTGTTATTATCCCCCTTTTAAAGAGGAGAAGATAAACTCAGGCAAATGAGGTGCCTGGTGCCCCTAATGTCACTCGGCAGCCTGATTTCCATTCCCCAACCTTTTCCTGATGAGGCCCCGGGCAGGAGGAGGGGGAGGAATCCCCAGCCGGGGTGAAGGAGAATTTCCACTGCCACCTGATTCATTTCCTGGAATTCTAGATAAAAGCTTTACAAAGCATGTAGAATGGGCTGCGAACTTTTCAGAGACAAATGACATCTATCTCGGTTTAGAGGAGGAATTAAATCCTGCTAACTGCCAGGAGGCTGCTAGAGCCCAAATTGCTCAGGAGGACGATGGGCAAGGCAGAAAAACAGCAGAGGGTGTTCAGATTTAGAGCTATAGGGCTACTGGGTGTCATCCTCCTCATTTTACAGAGGAGGAAACTGAGGCAGAGAGACAATGACGTGCTCAAAGTCACATAGAGGGTAGGCAGCAGAGGTAGGCTTCAAACTCAGGTCATCCAGCTTTCCTTGCTATTCCAGGCCATGACAATTAGTTGAATGACTGTATGACCCTGGGCAAGTCATTTAACCCCCATTCCTTAGTCCTTGCCACTCTTCTGCCTTAGAACCAATACATGGCATTGATTTTAAGATGGAAGGCAAGGGTTTAAAAAAAAAAAAGATGAGAGGAAAGTGGATTCACTGAGGGGAGAGCTTTGGGAGGGCAGAATGGTAAAATCAATCAATCAGCCAATCAATCAGTAAAGGCATAATAAGGCAGGCAGGAAGCAAGCAATTATCTGCCAGGCTCTGTACTAGGTGCTGGAGAAAAAAGACAGAAATAAAGTAAATGTCCCTGCCCTCAAGAAGGTTGCCTTCTCTGTGGACAAACAACATCCACTTCTTGGTGGGCGCATAGTGTACAGAGGGTGATTTCAGGGTGGGGCACCAGAAAAGTCCTTGAGGAGATGATGCTTGCACTAAATTCTGAAGGAAGCCAGCAACAAGCGAGGAGAACAAAGGCACTGAGAAGCAGAACTGAATGTCATTGGTGAAGAAGAGCAAGGTGGCCTGTTGGACTGGACCCCAGAGCATGTTAAAGGAAGGGATGGGCACAACTCTTGGAAAGGTAACTTGAGCCCAGGTTAGCTTTAAATATCAAAGGAGCTTGGTGAACAGTGAAGACAACACGGGATTTCGAGAATTGGGCAGGAGGATTTCCTTTCCGGGGCATTTTCACCACTTGTATGTGGTGTCCCCTCCAATGTCCATAGATAAAGAGTGGGGATGCGGGTGTGAACCAGAGCCCAGAAGCCCAAGTTTAAGGTCAAAGTCCCTACACGTACCCAAATATTCATGGCAGCATTTCTTGAGATAAAGGAAAACTCCTGGAACCGAAGGGAATACTCAGTCATTGAGAAAATGGCCGAAGAAATTCTGTGATTGTATAACATACATATGACTATATCTAACAGTCGAATGAAAAACTGGGGGATCCTAAGAAATGAGGAAGAGAAGGAATTCAAAGAACCCCCCCAAAGACCCAGGAGAACTGATGTGGGTTGGAGTGAGCAGAACCAGGGGACGTGCAGGCATTGATTAGAATAATGCAAACAAGAAGGACCCCAAAATGGTACCCAATTGGAACCATTAGACCTAGTCATGGAGAAGAGATGAAGAAAAGGTCCTCTTGTCTTCAGACAAAGAGGTGGAATATGGCATCCATCTTCCCATCTGTGGATGTCACTATGTTGGTTGATTTTGCTGAACTGATTTTCTTTGTTTTATAAAAAGGGAAGGTTCATCTCAAGTGTGAGAAATGGATCCCAAAGTGACTACGATGAGAAAACAAATACATTTAAATATATATGTATGGCACCAAATAAAATCGATGGTGTTGAATATAAATCTATTTTACTCTGTTTAATAAATAATCATTTTAAATCCGTGGAATGGAATCCATCAAAGAGAGAATATATTTTTTAAGCAAATCCATTTGAAAAATCCAAGTTCAGGCAAATGAATGAAATGCCTTTAACCTTGGGAGGAATGGACGCTTCTCCCTCAGCAGGCCCTCTTTGTGTTCCCAGGAGCCCCACTCCGAGCCAAGCTCCATCCCTTGGACTGAATCGGGACCCCCCAAGATGAAAGGCAGGGAGGCCTGTTTCTCCCCGTGGCTTGGGTTTCTATTTTTTCAATCAGCTTATCGAGTTTCTCTCCAAGCCTTGCCGGATATTGCAGATAAAGCTGACAACCGCTGAGGAGAGATCCTCCGATTGGTGATTTCAAGCGGCCTGGGTTTAACCACTGGGGGAGTCGAGTGTCTGCAGAGATGGGGACCCTTTGTGCTTGCAAACAGAGGGCTCTGCTCAGACCTATGCCTCTCCAAAGAGCTCCCACTTAATAAGGTTGTTTTTTTGTTAAGTCACTATAGACAGAAGGAGAACAACAATGAAGACCTCATTAAAAGGAAATCATTCTCTGCCTTCTTTGCTCTGGAAAGAGTAGGAGCTTCAGGCTTTCAGCAAGAAGCCAGCTTTTCTTCTTATATGAATACCATATTGTGATCATCCATATTGTAAATGGAGAAAAACACGCTTTGATGGAGAGCGACTGACAGACAGACACAAAGGGAGACAGGGACAGACACACATCTCTTAAGAATATTTATTAAGCCATGAAGGGGCTGGGAGAAGGGGTCAGATAGAAGCAGGCAAGCAATGATCAGTCTCAGGGAGCTTCCATTCTCAAAGGGGAAGGCTGCACCCAAGGGAGAAGTTGGAAAGGAGGGGTTGCCTCTTGGGGGAGTAGTATAGAGATAGGCAGGAATCGGTGTGGAGTGGCGGACGGGGTCATGCTGAGATAAAAGCCCCCCTATCCACAGAACTCGGCTTTCCAGGGGCAGAATCGATGTTTTTGATTTCTTCCATCACCACGGTATCCCATGCATCCCTTTGTCCCTTCTCCCTGAGAGCCAGCCCCTATGAAAAATAGTATTTTTTATTTCGAGGGGAAGAAAAAACCCAACTCGGTACAACCGATCGGTACCATCAGAAAGTCCAAAAACATGCTCAGTGTCTAACACCCGAGGAACTCTCAGCTCCATGCAAGGTAGCTTCTCACATCTCTTTATTTGAGTCCAACTGGATCTTTATCATTCATATTATATATACGTAATTTAGAATCCTATTATTGAGCTTTATAATTTTGTTATATCGATTTTTTGTGCTTCTCTGCATTTATTGCACATCCCCCATTCCAGACAGCAAAGATATATTCCATGACTTCCATGGATCTCAATTTGTTTAGCCTTTCCTCATGCGATGGGCATCCACTTTGTTGCTAATTCTTAGCGATCGCAAAAAAAGTGCTGCTATAAATATTTTGGAATATATGAGGACTTTTTTTCTTATTGATGGCTTCTTTGGAGTAGGAACCCAGTCATGGAATATCTTGTCCCAAGGATGTGAATGTTTTTTGCCACTTTATTTGCATAATTGCAAATTGCTTTCCAGAACGATTGTGCCATTTCATAGCTCTACCAACAATGTAGTAGCGCACTGACTTCCCACAATCCCTCCAATATTCTTGCTATTTTTTCTAATTGTTGCCAATTTGCAGGGCGTGAAGTGAAACCTCAGTCGTTTTGATTTGCATTTCTCTTTTTATTCATGATTTAGAGTATTTTGATACGGTCCTGAACACTTTGCATTCTTCTTTTGAGAGCTCCTTATTCATATCTCTTGACTATTAGAAAATGGTTATTAGTCATATATAGTTATTAATTTTTTATCTCAGATGCCAAACCCTTATCAGAGATATATGGTACAAAGATTTTTTTCCCATTTTATCACTTCTTATCTTCAATTCATTAATGTTATCTGTGCAGAAGCTTTTCAGTTTCAAAAACTATTTTATCTTTTTCAATTGCTTTCATCTCTTGTTTATTTAAGAATACATCTCTTGTGATAATACATGTATAACCCAGTGGAATTGCTTGTCAGCTCCGGGAGGGGAGGGCAGAAGGGAAGGACAGAACATGAATCATGTAACCATGAAAAAAAATACTTCTAAAATTAATTAATTTAAAAAAAGAGAGGTGAAAGGTACATGATCCGTTTCTCTTCTACCTTTTTTTATAGCATGGTCTTTAATATAAAGGTCAGGTATTCCTATAGAAGGTTTTGTGGAATGTGATAGAAGGTGTTCATATAAGCCTCATCTCATTTCTGTCAGACCGCTTTCTAGTTTTCCCAGCAGTTTCTATCAAATGAGGAGTTTCCCCCAGGTAACGATGAAATTTTAAACTGTCAGTGGGCCAAAGAATAAGTCACAGAAACAATTAATAACTATAATGATGAAACAATATACTAGCATTTCTGGGATGCAGCTAAAGTAGTCCTCAGGGAGAAAAATCATACTCTTGCAAACATACATTAACAAAACAGAAAAAAAGATCAATGGACTGAATATGCCTTTAAAACTTAGGAAACCAACATAAAACCATACCTAAAATAAGTACAAAAGAGGAGATATTAAAAATGAGAGGGGAGATAGATAAATTGAAAACAAAAATCCCCATAGAAATGATAAATAAAATCAAAAGTTAGTTCTTTGAAAAGATTGATAAAATTGATAAACCCTTGGTTAATATGATAAAAAAGGTAGAAAATCGAATCAATAAAATTTCAAATGAGCAAGGTGAAATCACAGTAAAACCAAAAGAAAATTTAAAAAATCAGAACTTATTATATGTAGTTATTGGCTAACAAAACTGGGAACCCCCAAACAATAGATAAATACTTTCAAAAATGTTAAATAACCGGATCACAGAAAAGGAAATAGATCTAGCTATAAAGAAATTACCAAAGGAAAAATTCCAGGACCTGATGGATTCACAGAAGAATTCTATCAAACTTTAAAAGAGTAGTACCTATGCTTTATAAATTTTTCTCAAAAACTGAGAAGGAAGGAACCCTACCATATAATTGTCTCAATAAATGCAAAAAATAAAATAAAAACCTTTGACAAAGTACAATTCTCTTTTATGTTAACAAAACAAAACAAAACAAATCCCTTCAAAGTATTAACATAGAGGAACCTTTTAAAAAATAATAAAAATCATTTTTCTAAAACCAAAATCAAACATCATATACAATGGGGATCCACTACAACCTTTTCAAATAAACACGAAAACAAAGCTAGAATGGCCACTCTCTCAACTATTATTTGATATAATTCTGGAAATGTTAGCAATTGCAATAAGACAAGAAAAAGAAATAAAAGAAAAGGGTTTAAAAGGAGAGAAGGCTATCCCTGTTTCATAACGATATGATGGTTTACTTGGAAAACTTCAGGGAATCAGCAAAATACTAATTGAGAGAATAGATTTAGCAAAGTTTCAGGCTAGGAATAAATCCTCAAAAATCAAAGCATTTCTACATAATAACAGAATAATAAGAAACAATAATCGAATTGGAAATCCCATTCCAAATGACAAGAGTGCATAAAATATTTGGGAATCAATCTCCCAAAAAACACAAAAACTTACATAGATTCAATGACAAAGTGTTTCTTAAAGAAATAAAGAATAACCTAAATAGCTGGAGGAATAGTCAATGCTCATGTCTAGGTCATACCAACACTTTTAAAAATGGCAATACTACAATATTAATGTGTACTTTAATGCCATTGTTATACAATCAAATTACCAAGGGAATATTTGGCAGAACTTGATAAAATAATAATTGGAGTCTTTTGGGAAAAAAAAAGACCCAGAATATTAAGGGAAATGATGACAAATAGTAGAGATGAAGGGGAGATAGCACTTCCAGACCCCAAACTATATTATAAAGCAGTAGTGATAAAAATATTCTTGTACTGGTTAAAAAATTAGAGATAGATCAATGGAATAGATAATCAGAAACAATAAAACTCAACAATCCAGTATTTTATAAACATAAATTACATATCAAAAAAAATCAAAGAAAATGTAACAAAATTATAAAGGTCAAATAGAATTTGATTGAAGAGATATGAGAAGATGCCCCAAATCTATTGCTTCATGGAGATGGGAAGTCCACAGGTGTTACATTTTAGATTTTTTTTCTATGTATACATTAATTTGCTGCCTTTTTTTCCTGTTTGAAGATGACTATTTGTCTTATGGGATAGTTTTCTGGGAGGATAAGGGATAATTGGGATATCTGTGACAGTATAAGAAATAGCAAATAAAACCTATAAAAATAGAATTAAAAAGTAGCTTATGCTTCTATTGGCATTATGGCTCTCAATCTTTCTGAACCAGCAGAATCATTCATGAGAACCACTCTTGTCCAGGTTCTGCTCCTATCTCCCCATGTCTCAGTTTCCTTCTGAACTGGGTCAACCTCTCTGCTCATCTTAGTGAGAAGCAGGTCTCTTCTCTGCCCATGATTTTCATTTCTTTTTTCTCTTCTTCATATTAAATTATAGCTCTCTGAGGACAGGGACTATGTTTTTCCTTGAATTTATCCTTCCAGAGTTTAGCCTGGGATCTCACATGTAGTAAGTTCTTAACAAATACTTGTTGATGGATCCAATCAGAAGAACTCTGTTCTAATGCTGGTCTGACACTTGCTAGTCACGTAACTATAGGCAAGTCCCCTGACCTTGATTATTCCATCTGTAAAATGGCATTAAAATTCTTGCATATGCACCCCATACACAGGATATGGTGGATAGAACCCTTATAGTTCTTATAGTTCAAATAATTATTTGGAGCCAGGAACTGGCCGTATCTCCTGCCTCTGACATTTACTAGCCAAGTGGCCATGAGCAAGTCAATTAATCTTTAAGAATCTCAGTGCCCTTATCTGAAAAAATGAGAAATATCACAACATCTGTGGTACTAACTTTATAAATTATTGTGAAACTCAAATAAGATAATGTATATTTTGTCCTCTCTCTCCCCAACTTGTAGTCATAGGTTTAGTTCCTTAAAGAATGATTGCTCTGGGTTCAAGTTTCTCTGTCAGTACACAATCAGAAAACTATAGCTTATGAGCCCCCAGTGGTGTATTTACCCTTACTAGTCAGCCAGAGAGATAATTAACTCAAAACAAAGGGATTAATTGAAACAACATTGTAAAAATAGTAGCTATTAAATATTTTAGGACAGCTAAGTGATGCAGTGGATAGAGTGCTGATCCCGAATTCAGGAGGACTCATCTCTCTTGAGTACAGATCTGGCACCAGATGCTTACTAGCTATGTGACCTTAGGAAAGGTACTTAACACTGTTTGCCTCAGTTTCCTAAAGTGAGCTAGAGAAGGAAATAGCTAACCATTCTAGTATCTTTGCCAAGAAAACCCTAAATTAGGTCACGAAGAGTCAGAAATGACTGAAAACAACTCAACAATGTCAAACTACATATTTTCCCTCTTAACTTGCATTCTCTACTGCAACCATTTCAGCATCCCTGGATTGGGGGGGGTGGGAGGGGAGAGTGTACACACACAGAGAGTACTCTAGTGTAGAGTCGCACACAGATGAACACATGTGATCAAAACAATTTACACTCCCAGTACAATAGGGTACCAAATATCCTTTGTATATAGATGGTATTCTCATGATTTTCTACCTGAATAAAGCACCTCTGTTAGAGTTGCCCATCATTACAATTCAATTTGATTCTATATCTGAACTCTTTCCCCCTGTTCTTGGCTGGGCAGATCATCTCCTACTGAGCAAGCCTCTTCACTGTAGGAAGCCACTGGTGATGGTGAAGGGGGAAGAGGGGAGAGAAATCTCCTTCCTTCCCCGAACTGGGCTCTAAAAGAAGCACAAAAGACAAGAGAAATTGATTCTCAGGAAATGGGGTTTTCCTCCATAGCTGACTCTCTTCTAGACTACCAAAGCTGACCTTCTAAGCGGACAGAACTCACTCTGTCTTGACACTGCAGAGCTGGCTAGATAACTTTTGAAAAACTATCAAATTAATGGCTGGCTGCCTTATCATTGGGTCAAGTTTAATTGAGCAACTTCTCCATCCCACCTCCAGGAACATGCAAAGACTTTTGTTTTACATTTCCTTTAAAAACCATTCATGGTCTGCTCCTAGTTCCGTGCCCTTTATATGGTTCAGATAGGATTACTCTTAGGATGAAGTCAAGTTAAGTCAAGTCAAGAATCATGTATTGAGCACTGTATTGTGGGTCCTACGTTAGGCACTGGGGATAGAAAGCAAGGCAAAAAAGAAAAAAATGATGCTTGCACCGAAGGAGATCACAGTCTAATGGGGAAGACAATTTTCAAACAACGACATAAATCCAAGATCTAGCTAGGATAAGCTGGAGACAATCAGCACAGAGAAGGCACAGTATTAAGGAGTTTCATGAAAGGCTTCTTGCAGAAGGGGGGATTGTAGCTGAGACTGGAAGGAAGCCAGGGAGAGTCTGAAAGTGGTGAACACTTACATCTCATTCATTTTCTCTGTTATCTCTACTCTCGGTTCTGTGATTTTAACATAATGGATTGGGCAGGCACTGGGAGAAGATTTAGTGGATCTTGGGGCCCTTAACAATATTCCCCCATATGCAAAGTGCCTTAAATTTCTTAAAATGGTCCATAAATTGGAAACAAATGTTTTACAGGATTCCACAAGTACAATCTAGATCCGTTTGCTTACTGTCTCAGGGAGTGGGGTGGGGAGGGAGATGGAGGGAGGGAGACAGAGAATTTGGAACTCGAAATTAAAGAAACACAAATGTAAAAAATTGTTTTACATGGAAGTGGGGAAAAAATAAAATGTTTAAATGGTAAATAAATGTCAGCTGTCGTCGTTTCGAGGAAAGTATTTCTGTAAACCTTAGAGCAGGAATTCAACTCAAATCTGTGGATAGATTTTAGAGGTTCTATGAACTTGGATGGGAAAAAAATTACGTCTTTATTTTTACCTCTAAATGAAATTTAACATTTCCTTCAATTATTTAAAAACATTATGGGTGAGGAGAGCAGCTAGATGGCTCAGTGGATAGAGAGCCAGGCCTGGAAACAGGGAGCCTTGGGTTCAAATCTGGCCTCAGGTACTTCCTACTTGTGTGACACTGGGCAAGTCACTTAACCGCCATCACCCAGTTCTTATTGCTCTTCTGACTTGGAATCAGTGCACGGTATTGATTCCAAGATGGAAGTAAGAGTGTTAAAAAATTATTGTGAAAAGAGGTCCAAAGACTTCCAAAGAGACCATGACAAAAAAAGGGAAGACCTTCCTCATACACACACACATCAAACGTCATAGAAAAGCAAGTCATTATTTGGTTTGAACCTGCAATTCCATCTGAGAAGGGCAATACTTGTGGGAAGACTCACTCCAGTGACCAGGAACGTCTCCATCTGCATAACTTTTGGTCTCTGAGAGTTACCAGGGTCACTGAGAGGCTCAGTGGCTAACCCCAAGGACCACAAAGCCAGGATGGGCCACAGGAGGAGCTTGAACCCACATGATCTGGATTCCGAAGCCAACCCTCTGCCGCTTCTCAAAAGTAGTCCAATTCTTTTGGTTCTTTAGAGTTCTGGGATCCCTCGGCTTGCTGATCCAGTGATATTTTAGGGGCTGTCTCGTCTGATCATTATTTGATTCTCTCAATGGCCCTTTATGGCAGGCTGAGTAGATTTTAATATCTCCATTTTATGGATGAGAAAATGGAGACAGCCATCAAAGTTGACATGCCATACAGTTAGGGAGCGTTGAAGACGGGACTTGACAGCACTTACTTTGAGTCTAAGTCCTACCATCGCCTTTGGGGAATAGCAAATTGCCTCTCTCTTTAACACACACATATATGCACATATGTTTGAGTTGCAAAGAACATTTGACAAATCCATCAGGCTGAAAGACCTTGTCTTTGAACACTGTGTTTCCATCATCCCTTATTCCATTTTCCAGCATCAAAATGAAGTCACATCATAGAGAGGGAAGATCAGGAGCAGCCCAGAATCCCAGGATGTTAGAGGTGGAAGGGACCTTGAAGTGCCTCAATTCTAATTGCTTCTTTGAGGCAGTGAGGTGGCTCAGTGGATAGAGCTATAGAGCTGGACCCAGGAAGACTCGAGTGCAAATTCTGCCTCAGGTATTCACTAGCTAGGTGGTTCTGGGCAACTCACTTAGTTTCTTCATCTGCAAGAGGGAACTAATAGCAGCACTTTCTTGACATGGTTGTTGGGAGGATCATATGAGATAACAGTTTTAAAGTGCTTTGTCAGCCTTCTGAGGTGTTACTGTTATTGAAAGAGGAAGCAAGAGGCTCAGAAAGATGAATCGATCTGCCAAAGGTCAGCAAGTAACAGAACTGGGATTTGAATCCAGATCCTCTGGCTCTTGCTGCTATGTCCTACTGGTCTACCACCCTTACTCTACAGGCGGACTCAATGGAGCTCCAAAAACTGAAGCAACTTTCTGGGCCAAGGGCAGCCAGTCATTGATAGCAAATTCACTAGGACCCAGGCTTCCCAAATCCCATTTCCAGTCTGGGATGGCAGATGGAGGGCTGGACCCTGGGCAATAGCACTATGTCCACAGAGAATCATTAAGCCTTCACTGTCTCATAAAGTCCACAAACACAGAGCAGGAAGAGACCTCAGAGGTGTCTAGTCTGACTCTGATCTCACAGATGAGGTCATTGAGGCATGGGAAGGGGGGGGATTTGCCAACTTACCTTCGGTCACACAACTAGTAAGCAATTAGTTCAGTGTCTGGCACACGGTATTTGCTAAATAAATATGATTAAGCACCAAAACTGAGATTCGAATCCAAGTCCTCTTGGCTGCAGGGCTACTGTGCTTTCTGCGACACTTTGCTTTTTTTCTGAATCTGAGTTTTGCCATCTTTAAATTGGAGCCAGTGATATCTGCCAGGAGCAAATTCATAGTTGTTCAGAGAATCTGAGGAGATAATCTATGCCAATCTCAAAGCACTGCACAAATGCCAGCTACCATCATCATTATTGTCTCAACGCTAGAGAAATATGGTTCTAGCAGCAAAACACCTGTTGGGTTTTGTCTTAAATTGGTCACTGAATGAGAGGATCCTAGGTTTAGAGCAGGGGTTCCCAAACTCTTTTGGCCTACCTCCCCCTTTCCAGAAAAAATATTACTTACCCCCTGGAAATGAATTTTTTAAAAATTTTAATAGCTATTAATAGGAAAGATAAATGCACCTATGGCCATCACCGCCTTGCTGGTTCACTGTAGCACCCACCAGGGGGCGGTGGCACCCACTTTGGGAATCACTGGTTTAGAGTTACAAGAAGCTTTATCCAGTATAATCTACTCAATTTATAGATAGGGAAACTGAGGCACAGAATGGTTAAGTGAATTACCATTGGTCATAAAGATTATGACAAAACTGGAAGTCGAGTGCAAGTGTTTTTATTCTAAATCCAAAAGCTGGGACTATAAACCAAAATATCTGCCTTTTGCCCCTGGCTCTGCCATCCACTAGCTGTGTGAGCATGGGCAAGTCACTCCACTTCTATAGTTTTCAGTTTATCCATATGTAAAATAAGAATGTTGGACTGAGTAACTTCTGATTCCCTTTCTAGCTCTAGCTCCAAGAGGCTCTGATCCTGATAGTGGAAGAAGAGAGGTAAAGGCTAGGCAATGGGGGTTAAATGATTTGCCCAGGGTCACACAGCTAGGAATGGTCTGAGGTCAGTTTTGAACCCAGACCCTCCCATCTCTAGGCCTGGCTCCTAATCTACTGAGCCACCTAGCTGCCCTTCCTTCCCCAATTTTTCTTTCCAACAATATTACTAAGTATTTCAAAGAGAGATTCTCAAATCTCCACTTGCTCTAATGTATACACCCCAGGCCAAACTTAGGAAAATCTAGCTCGTCTAGACTCTACTCCATTCCAGTCATCATCATCACCACCGTCATTGTCCTTGTCGTCATCTCAGCTGTCTTTCTTAGCACCCTAAGGTCAACAACCTGCAGAAATCCTTTCGGAACCAGCAAACATCACTCGGCAATAGGAAAGACCAAGAAGAAACACGGGCCACTGGGGATGTCAGCGAGTGCCTCCAGATGAGGCCTATGAAAGAGCTGAGAACCAGGAGTCACATCAAGAGGCCCACCATGGCTGACCATCATATTCATTCAGCCAACAACAAGTGCCCCCAAAGCCTCAAACTCACAGTTCAGTCATGAGGCCGGTGATCCTGGGAATTCAGAAACAAGTCGTGGCCACCAGCAGGCAGCCACCAAAAAGGTTGTCTGGAAGGAACCCAGGTTTTTGGATGAGTTTAAATGATGGAGGAAAAAAGTCAAAACTGTGCAACGCCCCACTGGCTGTAAAAATGAGCAGCTAACGGAGAGCGAGCCCCAAACACCCAACCCACATGTTAGAAGCTCTCTCTCCTTTAGACATAGACATCGTGCCTCAATCCCAGGCCCTTCCGTCTTCTCCTGAAGGACCCTCTCCTCCCTCTCTCTAATCTGCAGCCTCTCCCTATTTTTGCTTTTGCCTCGGCTTACAGACACGCTCCCAGAATCTGCTGTCCCCACTCTAGATCTAGAGCTCACCTCTCTTTCTCGAGGAAAGGTCACGGAAAAAGTCCTTTTTGCTCCTGGTGCCTCTGTGCGTTCTCTCCTCACTCTCTTCTCAGCCCTCTGGGCTCTGGCTTCCCAACTCATCACTCACCTAACATCATTCCCTCCAGTTATCAGCGTCCTCTTCATTATTCAGTAGAATGGTTTCTTCTGAATCCCTTTGGATCTAGATCTCTCCGAAAGATCTGACACTATGAATCCCCCTTTCTCTGGATATTCTTTCCTCTCTTGGTCCTCCTGTTAGCCTTCTGGTCGCTCCTTCTCAGTCTATTTTGTGTGTTGATTGAGAGATTGCTTGCTTCGTCACCCACGTATCCACTCATTGCATGTGCATATCAGGCTGTGTCCTGCACCCTCATCTTTTTTCTCCTTATACACTCTCACTGGGTGACCTCATCAGCTGTCTCTGTGCAAATGACTCACGGATTTCAATCTCCTGACTTTGTTTCTCCCCTAAACTCCAATACCACATCACCAACGAGTGACCCTTCGAGCTGGACTCCCAGAGGCAACTCCAAAACAGAGCTCACTCTCTTGATTTCCAAGACTTCCTCTTCCTGCTTCTGTTGAGGATCCCACCACTCTCCCAATGACCCAGTGTTCAGTGCTCGTGCCCCACTGGTCGCCACTTCACTTTCCTCACCCCTCCTGTCCAATCAGAGGCCCACTTTTGTCTTTTCTGTCTCTACATCATCTCTCCTAGACGTTGCCTCCTTCCCACTCACAAAGCTGGTGCCGTAGTTCAGGTGTTCATCACTGTTTTCTCATTGGCCTCTGCCCTGAGTCTCTCCCCTCCAAGCCTGCTTCTACCCAGCTGCTAAAGAGATTTCCCTCACGCACAGGACTGACCTCCTACTCAACAAACTCCGGGGGATCTACACTACCTCCTGGACCATGAATAGATTCTTCTGTTTGGCATATAAATCTCTTCTCAACCCGGACCCTTGCTCCCTTTTTGGTCTTCCTACTCAATTACTCCCCTCCACGTACTCCGAGGCCATGTATTCAGCTATAATGTTGTTGTTGTTATTGTTGATGATGACGATGATGATGATGAGTCATTTCAGTCATGCCTGATCCTTTGTGACCCCATTTGGAGTTTTCTTGGCAAAGCTACTAGAGGGACTGGCCATTTCCTTTGCCAGATCATTTTCCAGATGAGGAAACAGAGGCAAAGAGGGTTAAGTGACTTGCCTAGGGTCACACAACTGTTAAGTGTCTGAGGCCAGAGAGAGTTACTTTTTCACTATTCTACATAACTAATATTTAATCTCCTCCATACTTTTAAACAGGCCAGGAAGGCACCCCTCTTTGATTTTGCTTAATAGAATCATTTGTTTCCTTCAAGATTCAGCTCCCATTCCATATTCTCCATGAAGACTTTCCTGGTTCTCTCCCTCTTCCTCTCTAGTTTTCTCCACTCTACTGTCAATGTTCTCCCACCAGCCACAATCCCTTGTGCTCATTCCATATATAGTCCACATAGGTTATCGCCTGATCCTTGGGGACAGATTATAGTTTTTGTTTTCTCTTTGTGTCTCTGGGACTTATGACTGGCACACAGTAAGAGCTTAATAAATGCTCGCTGACATTGCCCACTGATGGACTGACAATTTCTAAATTCCCTTCCTCCTACATAATCGGATGGCAAAATCACCCAGAGAACTCAACCAATAAGCCGTCTCGGGAAAGTCAATTATCTCGTGCTGAATTGCGTGGAAATCATCCAGATACAACAGCGATTCGCACACGAAAAAAAACCTTAAAAAATAAACCAAAGACCCCCCTCAGAACAAAGATACCATCATTCCGATGAAAAGCTTGAAAACTATCGAGACCTCCAGAAGGGGGGGAAGAAAGAGAAACCCCCAATCCCCCCCCCACCCCGAGCCTGCCTGCCAACGTTTGTAAAGTGCCTTGTAAATCTACAAGCACTACATCAATGCTCGCTATTATAGCATTATTGTTTTTGTAGCTGGAGCTGTCCCGCAGATCCTTTCCGGGAGGCTGGAGAAGACAAGCTCTCATCCCAACACTTACAGTCAATGACCAAAGTTGTCATTTCAGCCACTTGTATGAGAGTCCCCGGAACATCCAACATTTAAGAATAAAAGCAGGATAAAGCGGGATCCCAGGTCTGACTCCTGTTGAACTGTACTGAGAACAATGAGAACGAGATAATAGTAAGAGAAATAATCACATGCATTTCCTGCTTTAAGATTTGAAAAGCGTTTTACAAGCGAGACCTCCTAAGAGCCTCACAATCATCCTGCGAGTTTTGTCCTGAAGGTGTTATTGTCCCTCTTTTCTATGGGATATAACAGAGGCTCAGGTAGGATCCACAGCAAAGGCGGGAATCGAATCCGCATCTTCCTGACTCCAAGGCCAGAATTCTAGCCGCTGAGCTTCTGCCGAATGGGACATTCCTGGTCATATGGTTTGAATGTCCTCCATTGGAGACCTTCATCCAGGAAGGGCAGTGGTTTGTCTAAGATCAGTGTAAGGGCAGAAGTGGCACCACCAGAAGGTGGAGCTCCCCATTCTCAGGCCGCTGTTTTCCAGCCCCATAACTGCCTCGAGTTACTCTACAACACCTTAGACTGGAATTTGGGAACTTTCAGAATATCCTCTCAGGAAGGAAATAGGAAAACACGGCCCGCTGGACCCCCGACCAGTTGTGTGCGTGGGCAGCCGGACTTCAGCCCGGGGTCAAAGGACCAACTTTGTAAATGAGCTAAATGCAACTGAACTTTTATTTGGGGCATAAATTGAACAGCATAATAAGCCGGTGGCATGCACTTCCTCTGCTGAGCTCCAGCTCCTAATGGGGACATTAAAAATATAATTGATTTAAGCTGGAACAGGGCACTCACTGCTCCTGAGCTGGGCCACTCTTCCGAGGCTCAGCCTCCCTGGTGGAGAGAGAGAGAGCCCTGAGCAGATGGGCTGAGAGGGACGAGACCCGGACAAGACCCTTCTCTTTCCTGAAAGTCTTATTGCCGGTTGGGTTTATACTTTCCCCAAACATAGGCCAAACCCCACGATACCTCGTTGACCTCTCCCAGCGGCTCAGGCAACATTCCACACTGGGAGTCTCCTTCTCTACCAAGAAAGAGGAAGCGGGTCAAAGTGGGAGTCCTCTGGAACTGGACCCTGAGCCCATTGGATCCAGCTTCTGCTGGCCTCTCCTCCTGCTGCCTTTTTCTTTTTTATGGAGTTGTTTTTCAAATGGAAGAAATGCCTCACTGAGATTTTTTTTTAAAACCCTTAACTTCTGTGTATTGGCTCCTGGGTGGAAGGGTGGTAAGGGTGGGCCATGGGGGTCAAGTGACTTGCCCAGGGTCACACAGCTGGGAAGTGTCTGAGGCCGGATTTGAACCCAGGACCTCCCATCTCTAGGCCTGACCCTCAATCTACTGAGCTACCCAGCTGCCCCCTGGGATTTTTCTCTAAACCAGAGATGGTTTCCAACCACTCTGTTGCCCCTGCACTAGCTGCCTTTCTTTCCCAAGAATTCGAGGTTAGCCAGCCCAAATCAATCTGTCATGGAGGCTTCGGAGCATGCCCACGGTGCCCACCATGGAGGCGCCTCCTTTCTGGGAGGAGGCGTCTTGGGCTGTCCTGCCGCAGGGCCTGGAGGCCCCCAGACAGCCTCTGCTCTCTTTGCCCCTCTGAGGCTGCTGGGGGATGATTAAGGACTCTCTCCGGAGCTCTTGTTTCTGCGGGTTCTGCTTCTCAACCCCCACCATGTCAGAAAGGAGGACATCTTCCATGTTGTTTCTATAGGATCTGTGGGCCACCTTGGAGAGGCACAATATGGATTATGGGATGGACAGGCGACATATCCATCGGGTTAGAACCCGTCGGATCTCCCTCTGTCCTTGGAGGGCAGGATTTCTCCGGAATATTTGCCCTTTTGGAAATGAAAACATTCTGAGTCCAGTTTTGCCCTCCAGGCCTCCCCCAAAGGGTCTGGAGGCTCCCCAGGGACCCCTGTAGGCACTGCCCAGCCTTGGGGGGGGGAGCTTCCCCACGCAGATGTGATCCCAGGTCTAACCCTCCGTCCCCCATCATCATCATAATCTCTGACACACAGGATGCTTTTTTGGTGCAAAATGCTTTACATATGTAACCAGCCTTTGCTATGCGCAGACGTTGCCATGGAAACCTAGGCCCTGGGAAGGGCCCTGACTGTCTGCCTGGTGGTCAGAAAGCCTCCTCTGCTGACACGGGAGAGAGGGAGGGAGGGAGAGAGAGAGGGAGAGCGAGGGAGGGAGGGAGAGAGGCAGAGCGAGGGAGGGAGGCAGAGCGAGGGAGGGAGGGAGGGAGGCAGAGCGAGGGAGGGAGGGATGGCTCCCGTCTGCCCTGGGATGATGCTAAGACCCAGGGAGATGCAGGGACCTGCCCAGCATCACACCGTGCCTGGCACTCCATAAATGTTGATGGGATTAATCGATAAATCTCAGAGGGGAGATTTGAATCAAGTTCTTCCAGTTTAGCATCCCTTTGTATACCTTAGTGGAGGTGAAGGGAATAAACATTTATTAAGCCCCCACTATGTGCCAAGCACTGTGCTAAGTGCTTTAGAATGATTATCTCACTGGAGCTTCTCAGTGATCCTGGGAGGCAGGAGCTATTATCTCGTTTATAATGGAGGAAACTGAGGCAAGTGGAAGTGAAGGGACTTGTCCTATAGCTAGTGTCAGAGGCTGGATTTGAACTCGGGGCTTTCTGACTGGAGATCTGGCCCTGGATGGTTTTAAGGATCAATCTAGCTGTGATGACACCCTGGACAAGTGCCTTCATCCCTGTCTTCCTCAGTTTTTTCATCTGTAAAATGGAGATAATGACAGCATAAAAATTCCCCAGGATCGTTTTGAGGCTAAGGAGAGATGATATTTGCAAAGTTCTTAAAGAATTCTATAAATACTAGCTATTATTACTATTAATTCAGGCCCTCATCACCTCTTGCCTGGATTACTGCAATTGCCTTAGAATTGATCCGCCTACCTCTCGTCTCTCCCTGTTTAGTCTATCCCCCAGGTAACTGTCAGACTGATTTTCCTTTCAAGTACGAGTCTGACCCTGCCATTCCCCTACTCAATAAACTCCAATGGCTCCCTATTGTCTCTGGAAGCACTTAGTCAATAGACATTTATTAAGTGATCACTCCCATCAGAGTGGGGGTGGGGGGTGCCGTATCATGAGTCAGGAAGGTATAGACTCCTGCATTTAAACTTACTCACCACCAAACCCCTTCCCACTTTCTTCTTCCTCATCGGTCCCTCCACACATTCTGAATCCAGTCATAGAAGTCAATTCAATAAGAAAATTATTATTTTTATAAAATAAAAGTCAGATGAGTCCACAGAGCACTCTAGGAACGTCCTCTCTCTTCGTCTCCACATCCTAGACTACCTTTGTCCCCCCTCACCAAACCATCTCCTTTTTCAGAGAAACCGGATCTATAATTTGGCTGATTTAGGGAGCCTCTACCAAGGCAGTTGAGAATCTTCTCTGCAAATTAGAAGCTTAGAGAGCTGCCTAGAGCAGCAGTGAAGATACTTGTCCAAGGTCACGCAGCCAGGATGGATTAGAGGCAAGACCAGAACCCAGCACTTCCTGGCTTTGAAGCCAGAGCTCTATCCTCTCTACCGTGCTGCCTGCCATGTTTTATAATCTTGGTGTTGAGTTGTTTTGGCCGTGAACCCTTTTGGAGTGGTGCGCCATTTCCTTTTCCAGCTCATTTTATAGATGAGGAAACGGAGGCAAACAGGGTGAAGGACCCGCTTTGGGTCATACAGATAGTAAATACCTAAGGCTGGATTTGAATCCTGGAAGATGAGTCTTCCTGACTGCGGCCCCCACACTCTACCTATCCATCGTACCCCTTAGCTGCCATGTATGTTGACTTGTTGCCTCTCCTTATAGAACGGAAGGTCCTTGAAGTCAGGGACTATTTATTTCCCTTCCTGAACACAGCCTAAACTGTGGATAGACCGATGGTTTGGAGAAGGGTTCCAGTCTCCCCCTCTCCTTCCCCCAAAGCACCCCAAGGGCCAAGTTTGCTCCCCTCTTTGTACTCGGAGAGGAGCTGTGCGCACAGTAGGGCTTCCATCAGTGCTGGCTGACGAGAGAGCCCGTCATCTGTGTGATCTCTCTTGGATGAGGAAGCGTTCTCCTCTCTAGCCTGGGAGGAAGCAGGGCAAGTCGCAGTATTTCTAAAGGACCCCCACTGGTACTCTCTAGCTAGGTGGCCTTCAGGGCCCGCTTCCCATTCTGCGCCTGATCTCAAAGGGCACTTGGGAGCTCTAAGTCTGAAACCAGCATTTCCTCTCAAAGATCCAAGTGAGCTGTTTGAGGTCACCCAGCACCTGGGACAGCTCTCCCAGTGAGCCAAGGGAATTAGAGTGGGGGGCAGATGCTCAGGGAATTCGTCCCATTTCTTTAAGGGTTAATCCAAAGGAAGTCAGCCATTTATGGCAGGGGCAGTAAAGCCATTACTGCAACTCCGAACCAGAAAGACCCTGACGGGTCTCTCTAGAACAGTGAAACTGAGGCTGAGAAACTGGCCCCAGTTCCATAAGGGACTTAAATATTAGGGACTAGGAGAATCCAGATCCCTCAAGGTCCAAGGGCCTCTGTTGATCCATTTTGCTGACATCTGGGGCTAGGCAGAGCAGGGCTGGTCTCCCTTATACATGACAGACAGCCTTTCAAAGACTTGAAGAAGCCTCCCACAGGACCCAGAGTTGTCTCTTATTCAGGTTAAACATCCCCACGGCCTTCAACTGACCTTCACCTGGAACCATCTCCAGGATCTTCACCTTGAGCCATTTTCCACCTTAGAATTATCACAGTCCAGACTAGTACTTCACCCCTCCCAACTCATTCTTCATTCTTGCTAACTGTGAGGAAGCCCCAGCCCACTGGATGGATAACTCTTCACAAATCCTCTTTTTCTTGTCTTCATTTTTTCTTTATTTCATCTTGTCTTTATTTCATTCTTTCCATTTCTCCTTCCCTTCCTTCCTTCCTTCCTTCCTTCCTTCTCTCTCTCTTTTTTCCTCCCTTCTTTCCTTTCTCTCTTTTTTCCTTCCTTCCTTCCTTCCTTCCTTCCTTCCTTCCTTCCTTCCTTCCTTCCTTCCTCCTTCTCTCATTCCCCCTACCCACCAAGCTCTTTGATGTAATGGGAAGAGCACTGAACTTGGGAGTTAGGAGCTAGACAGAAGGCTGGGTAATCATAAACAGATTCTCATAGCTTCTTTTAGTTTGGGTTTTCTCTTCTCTAAAATGGGAATCTTAATGCTTATCCAGAGAGCATTCACTGTGAAATTCTTCACCCATGAAAGAAACCAAGAGAGGCAGCCCTGAAGTCATGGACCAGCCTGGAGTCAGGAAGACCTTTCTCTTCCCTTTGGGATCCTGGCTCTCAATCTGGCAGGGGCTTTAGGGGCCATCTAGTACAATCACTTATGTTTTAGAGGAGGAAACTGAGAATAAGGAGGCTGTATGGCTTGTCTGGGCTCACCCAGGTAGAAGCCCAAGTCTTCTGTCTTAAGAACCAATGCTCTTATACCTACCAGCTATGTGACCTTGGGCAAGTCCTTAGTGCCTCCAGACAATTCTCTTAGACATATTTCTTTTTTTTTAAAACCCTTAACTTCTGTGTATTGGCTCCTAGGTGGAAGAGTGGTAAGGGTGGGCAATGGGGGTCAAGTGACTTGTCCAGGGTCACACAGCTGGGAAGTGTCTGAGGCCAGATTTGAACCCAGGACCTCCCATCTCTAGGCCTGACTCTCAATCCACTGAGCTACCCAGCTGCCCCCTCTTAGACAGATTTCTGACTTATACTTTAGTTACTGATTAGCATCTGTGAAGGCTACACACTGGATAGCCCGTACATGTACAGAGTGTTCAGGCAGGAATGGTACCTCTGCTGGGAGGGCTTGCTGAGCCCTTTATAGGACTGCTCCTCCGCCTTTTGTGTCTACTCGCCATCCAGCTCTAACCTGTGACTCCTAGAAACTGTAGTACTTGCAGCAGTCACCCCAGTAAATGTCTCGGCAGATGGTCTAAGCCAGGTTGAAGGTAACCAGTAGGCTTCGAATCCACTGTGGGTGAGGGGGATGTCTACCCCAGCCATACGAAGATTTTCCCCACTAAAAGGGATAAATGAGAACAATTTGGATGGGCATTTGCAGGCCGCCTGGACCAAGGATTCGCCACCTCTCTGGTGTTATGGACCTCTCTAGCAATCAGTCTGTTGAACTCCATGGGCTCCTCTTAGAATCACAACTTTCAATTCGTGAAATAAAAAGAGGATTACATAGAAAACTAATTATATGGAAACCGATGTCATTTTCCCATTCACATTCATGGACCCCTTGATGTTTAAGGGTTAAGATCTAGCCTCACACCCTCATTTTACAGAGGAGAAAATGGATTTCAGAAATTCAAAAACAATCTAAGACCATTTGGTCCAAGTGCGCCCATTTATAGATGAACATAAGGCCCAGAAAAGGAAATTACTCGGCCAAGGTCATTTAGGAAGAAATCAGCAGTTACAGTTCGAACTCAGGTCTTCTGTCTCTAAATCCAATACATTTCTCTGGGTTGTTATCGCACTTCTAGGTAAAGTCGGAGCAATTATTGCCTCTTTAATGAAATGGCTCTGGGCAGGGAGGCTGTTGGTTTCCAGAGAAGCTTGGGGAGAGGGTGGCTGTAAAATAGCTTCTTGTTGGCTTTTCCCAGAACCTTCTAAATGTAATTGCAACAGAACCAGCCCAGAAGGCAGCTTCTTTGATAAAGTTCTTTTCCATCATTCCTCACAAGAATGCCGGGACTTGCATCTCAGTAACTGCCTCGTCAGCTGAGCCCCAGATACCCACCCACACCCACCTCCACACCCACCAACGCCTGCAAAAACCCTCTTTGCCCTCACTCACATCCCTTTATCTGGTATCCTACATTACTCTAAGACCAGAAAAGGCTTTGTTTTCTTCACCTTTTAGAGGTAAAAAAAAACCCACCTCCCCTTTAAATAAGAGCCTACTATGTGCCAGATACTGTACTAGGCTTTGGTGGAGAAAGTGTGCTAACAGTGAAAAGGGTAGGCTGAGTCATTTGAATAATTGTAGTATTTACTTCTATAGTTCTTTAAACCTTGAAAGGGACCTTGCCTAGGTTATTAGATTATATGCTCCTTAAAAATTGTTTTCATAATATTTTTTTCCAGATTACACATAGACTCAATTAAAAAATCATTTTTGGACATTTTGACATCCATGCTTTCTCCCTCCCTCCCATCCTCACCTCCTTCCCAAGATGGCAGATCATCTGATATGGCTGTCCATGTGCTAGGATGCAATATATAGCCCCATGTTTGTCGTGTTCTGAAACTAGGCACATATCACGTACACAAGAGAAAAATTCATGAAGGACCTAAAGTGAAGAAGAGCATTCGGACTCGAGCAGTTCCTCCTTTGGTAGTGGAGAGCCTTTTTGTCATGAGTCCCTTGGAGTTGTCCCGGAGCCCTGCCTTGTGCCTGGATCCTTGTTAAGTCATCGCCAGTTGGTCATCGTCCATGATTGCTGTTCCTGTGTACAGCATTCTCCTGGCTCTGCTCACTTCACTCTGTATCCCTTCATTTAAGTCTTTGCAGGCTTTTTGGTCATTGTCTTGTTCGTCATTTCTTATGGCACAATAGTATTCCTCTACAGTCATGTGCCACATCTTGTTCAGCCATTCCCTAATTGAAGGACATTCCTTTAGTTTCCAGGTCTTTGTTACTACAAAATGAGCTGTTCTAATATTTTGGTATTGTTGTACTCTATTTTGTACTGTAATCTTTTAGTGTAATGTTTTTTTAAAGGAAAGTAGGTCCTTCTCCCCCATCTTTAATCTCTGTGAGATACAGACCTGGTATTTCTGGGTCAAAAGGTATAAAATGGTTTTATGGCTTTGGGGGGAATGGTTCCAAATTACTTCCTGGAATGGTTGTAGCAGTTTACAGGTCCACCAACAGTGTATCAGTGCCCCAGTTTTTCCACATCCTCTCCAACACTTATAATTTTCCTTTTGAGTCATGTTAACCAATCTGATATGTGTGAGTTGGGAGCTCAAAACTGCTTTAATCTGTATTTATTTAATTAATAGTGATTTTGGGGAAAAAGTGATTTAGAGCAGTGATGGGCAAACTATGTCCTGCAGCCAGATTGGGGCGGGGGCGATCCTGAAATGTTCTATCCAGCAGTAGGACATTATTCCTAATCTGATGAATACGAGTAGAATACAATACAATAAAACTTCAAAAGAGTTGCCTTAGAAACAGACTGACAGATGAGCATTTCCTTTCTGTTGGTCCCCTCTTTAAAAAGTTTGCCTATCACATCACTGACTTAGAGTCTTTTTTCATATGACTAAAGATAGTTTTAATTTCTCTATCTGAAAATTTTTTGTTCATATCCTTTAATCATTTACCAGTTGGGGAATGACTTGTATTCTTATACATTTGCCTCAGTTCTCTATAGATATGAGAAATGAGGCCTTTACAAGAGATACTTTCTACAAAATTGTTTTTTCTCAGTTCTTTGATTCCTTTCTAATGATGGCTGCATTGGTTTTGTTTGTGTAAAACTTTTTTAATTGAATATGGTCAAGATGATCTATTTTGCATCTTTTAATATTCTCTAAGTCTTGCTTGGTCATGTATTCTTCCCTCACCCATAGGTCTGGGGGGTACACTATTGTGTACTCTTCTAATTTGTTTGGGGGCGTCCCCCTTTATTTCTAAATAATGTATCCATTTTGACTTTGTCTTGGTATACGGTGTGACGCGTTGGTCTATGCCTGCTTTCTGCCTTGCTGTTTTCTGGTAGATTGTATGCCTCGTGAAGGCAATGGCTGTCTCGTGTTTCTTTTCGTATCCTGAACGCTTAGCTTAGTGTCTGGCACCGAGCAGGTTCTTACTAAATGTTTAGTGGTTGATTACATCATGTGAGCTCTCTAGCAACGCTTTTAGGGAGGTTAATTATTATATGCATTTTATAGATAGTATGTGTTGTTATATACATTTTACATAAAAGAACATTGTGGCTTAGAGGTTAAGTGACTTGCCAAGAGGCACAGAAGTAGGAAGTAATATCTGAAGCAAGATTAGAACTCAGGTGTTCCTAACTGGCTTCGCCTTGTTGCCTCTAAAAATAACCGAGCTAGAAACAACTGAGCTCAGCCTCAAGTTAGCCCTGGTTGCCCCAACCCTGGAGAATGCATTCCTTATTTCTCCATTAATGGTATCCCAGAGTCTTTGCCTTCCCTCAAAGGGCAAGAGCCCGAGAGAAGCTTGTTTCCAGGGCTCTGAGTCTCTCCTCCTGTCATCCCCCGCCCTTTTACCTCCCAACTATATTTGTCTTTGCCCCAGAGCTTCAGGGGGTGCTTACCCCAGGGCCAAGAATTTATAACCAACTTAATCTGTAAACATTTTCTAATGCCTACTATGTGCCACACACTGTGCTAAGTGCTCCCAACCACGAAATGTCACCTTCCCCCTGACTCTAAGCCCTAGGATTTACCCATACATATAGACATACACACTTGTCCAATATTGGTGGTTTTATTGGGTGGGTGGGGCAGAGAGAGACAGACAGGCAGATAGACAGAGACAGAGAGACAGACAGAGAGAGAGAGAATCAGAGACAGAGACAGAGACGGAGAGACAGAGACAGAGAGAGTCAAAGAGACAGAGAGCCAGAGATAGAGAAGAAAAGAGAAGGTGGAAGAGAGAAGAGGGAGGGCATGTAGGGGGAAGGCTGGGAGAATCTCAGATTGTTTTCCATCCTCTCACAAATGGGGGAGTGGAATTAAATCTGTCAGAACAAGGACCAAGCCTTGCTCCTCTCTCACTGCTGTCACCTCAAGTGCTATGGAGAAGGTCTCCGGCAATAATCAAGGCTACTCTATCAATTTGGAGGGTGCTTCGGCAGGCAGCTCTGCTCGGATGATTCAGGGGCCAGGAGGAACTGGACAGCGTAACAATTAAATGAAAACTTCTGTCCCCGGCACAGTCTGCCTCCTGCCTAATTTTCAAGAGCTAGGTCACATTTCTCTCCTTTCACTCACTCAATATTCAGGCCAACTGACACTTAGTTGATGGCCAAACTGGGTGCCCCATCTCCCACTCCCAGGTGCTCTGGACAATGCCCGGCCTCCCAGAATCCTTCCCTTCCTTCAAGGCTCAGCTCTGGTGGGATGGGGTTGGGGGGTTGGGGATCTCTCTCCTTTTCTGTGGCTTATCTCTCAGGAGAATGTAAGTTCCTTGAGGGTAGGGGCCTCTTATTTTTCCTCCATCCCTAGAACACAACACTAAGACTTGCACACAGTAGGGGCTTAATGAATGCCTATAGAACAAAAGGAAACTGATTAATATGATGATAACTACACTTCACAATCACAGCCTCCTAACTTCACAAAGGGCTTTTATGGACTTGTCCTCCCAAGAGTCTTGGGAAGTGGTTAAGCTGGACATCATTTAGCATGCCCATTTCACAGATGAGGAAACCAAAAGAATAAAAAATTAAATGACTAAAATCAGAAGTAGTTTAATGGAAACAAGCTGAATTAAGAATAACTGACTATTGAATGACTAATGGAATAAAAGAATGAATGAAAAATGATTTAATGAGAGTTTAGTAGGTGGGGGTAGCTAGGTGGCTCAAAGGATTAAGAGCCACACCTGGAGATGAGAGGGCATGGGTTCAAATCTGACCTCAGACACTTAGCTGTGTGCCTCTGGGCAAATCACTTACCCAGCCTCTACCTCTCTTCTGCCATGGAACCAAAATATAGTATTGATTCTAAGACAGAAGGTGAGGGGTTAAAAAAAAAAAAAAGTATTTAGTAGGTTCAAGGCACCATATTCAGTACTGGGAAATACAAACAGAAAAAGTGAGACAGAGCTAGCCCTCAAGTTCTTATTTTTTTTCTTTTTAAATAAAAAAATTAAAATCTTTATTTGATTTTATATTTTACATGATTGCACACAGATAGGGTAGGAAGGAGAGAATTTAGAGCTCAAAATTAAAAAAAAATCTGAACATTAAAATGTGTTTTTCATGTAATTGGGGGGAAACAAAATATTATTAAAATATTTATTTTCTTTTATTCAAATCGAGTTCCAAGCTGTTTCCCTCCCTCATTCCCAAGCCTGCCCTCTAGAATGCCAATATTTGACAAGGATATGTATGTGGAACTGTACAATACATAGTTCCCCAGAGTAGTTCTTTCTCTGGAGGTGGAAAGCCTCTTCCTTCCTAGGTGCTTAGGAATTGATTTGAATACTCATATAAGTCAGAAATGCTTAGTCATTCACATTTCCTCTTGGAACAATATTGCCGTAACTATATTCAATGTTGTCTTGGCTCTGCTCGTCTCGTTCTTCATTATTTCACGCGAGTCTCTCCATGTTGTTCTAAAATCGTCCTGCTCATCGTTTCTTACAGCACAGAAATATTCCATCCCAGTCACATACCACAACTCAGTCAGCCATTGCCCAGCCGGTGGGCGTCCTCTCACTTTCCATCTCTTTGCCAGGCCCTTCCGGTCTTATTGAGCAGGATGGACAGGATAGGGGTGGCAGGGAAGGAAATGATGGTTTCCGGAGTCTCTGCAGGGCAAGTGACCCTCACTAAGAGTAGACAGACTTAGAGACCGACACATCGGTCATAGGGCAAGCGATTTACGCCTCCTTTCCAAAAGCAGCGGCAATATCTGGGCATGTGCTGGGAGGCAGGTCAAGTGGCAAAATGGCGCTGGTGGCCAGCTCTGGGAGAGTTCATGGTTAACTGCTTCTAGCACTGCCTTTAGTTAGATTTCCATCTTGGGCAAGTTCCTTCCGTTTTTCCATATGTAACCCGGTGGGAGGCTAGGAGCTTGGCCTGGGTGGCCTCCGAGATACCCAGCAGCCCCAATTTAGGAAGAGCTGTGACTCCTTGGAATAACATTATTTTTGTAGAAACCTCTGGAATCATCTAGGCCAACCCATTCCTGAAGGGAAAAGAATATCCTCTATAATAGAGTCAACTAGTGGTCCTCCTTCCTGTTGGAAAAACTCCAAGCAGGAAGAAACTGCCACCTCTCAGGTCAACCCACTTTGCCTCTTAGATTGGATGATTAGGGAGATGTTTGTCACCTTCTCCTTCCTTCTCAACCTGTTCAAGGCCTGGTTCCTAATTTTTCTCTTCTTCCCACTTTCTGTCCTCATACTAGAGGACTTCAATAGAGCTATTGCTACTCCCTCAATTCCTGAACTTACCCATTTCCATGCTCCTTCACGGCTGCCCACAGAGATGCTCGTACCCTGGATCTTGCCACCACACACGAATGTTCCATGTTCGTGAACTCTGAAGTTCCCTTATAGGATCATTGTTGGTTGTCATTCTGCTTCTCCCTCTGCCTTTGCGTCCCCAACTCCTGTTCTCTTCGCCATGGCTGTGAACCCCCTGACCTCCCTGTTGTCTCCCAGGGTATCACCCCAGTCACTCGCTAATTCTCTTCCCTTCCCTTCCCTATCCTGATGCCCTGAAGAGGCAGTTCAGCTCTACTGCCCTCTTCCCTTGAGTTTCCGGCCCTTTTCTCTTGGCCTTAGATTATACTACCCACCATCCACTGCCTTTGCTCCTACCCACATACTATTGAACAAAGTCAGAGAAATCAAGGCAGTGTGCTGACTTGGTCCACCACAAATGGGTCACATAATCCCAAGTGGGAAGTCCTTTCTTACCTCCCTAATTGGCTCGCTATCTCACCCACAACACTGGCTTTTCCAAACTTTTTTATTCCTTCTCCAGAATCCCATGGCCTCCCAGCCCCACTCTTTCCGTTGAAGACCTTGCTTCATATCTTACTTTAAAAAGAGTGGACATCATTGGTTAAGAGTTCTTTCTTCTCCCCTCTGGCTCATCTCATATGGCCAAGACACCTTCCATCACCCCCATGTTCTACGAAGAAGGATCACTTTTCCTTGCCAAGGCAAACTCCTTCCTTTACATGCACAAGTGATCCTGTCTTCGTTGGCAGATTGCCTCCTCTGTCATCCCTCCAGACTACAAATAGGCCCATGTCTCCTTCCTTCTTGAGAAAACCTCACTTGATCTGTCTGCCACCACTAGCTATCTTCCTCTATCTCGCCTCCTTTTTTTAATCAGTCAGTAATCATTTATGAAGCACCTACTATGTGCCAACACTGGGTAATGAAACTCCTTGAGAAGGCCATCATCTACCATGTGTGTCTCCATTTCCTCTTGATCTCTTCTTAGCTCTCTATGGCCTGGCTGCCATTTGACCAAAAGAGCTCTCTCCAATCTTTTTGATGATCTCTTACTGTCAAATCAAATGCCCCTTTCTCAGGCCTCCTTCTCCTTGGTCTCTCTGCAACCTTTGACATTAATATTTATTCTCTCCTCCTTGACACTCGCTACCTGCCTTCTCTGGTTCTGAAGACCCCCATCATTTCTTAGTCTTCTCCTATCTGACCAGCCCTTCTCAATCTTCATTGCTGGATTTTCATATGCTAATTAATTAATTCTAAAAATGAAAGTCTACCCATATCACTCCTCCTATTTCATAAACACCTTTAATGTTTATTAAATTAGTAAATTAAATAGTAAAAATTAAATAGTAAAAAAAAATAGTAAATTAAAAAATGTTTATTAAAAATAAAAAATAAGGCTCCTTATTGCCTCCAGGATCAGCACAAAATGTTCTCTTTGGCTTTCAAAGCCTTACAAAACCTAGCCTGCTCCTCTCTTTCTAGACTTTTCATGCCTTACTCCTTGACGTGTATAATTTTAAAAAAATCATTTATTTATTTGTTTGTTTGTTACATTAAAAATCCCAGACATCTTCCCTTTTTCCTCCCCCTCCTTGCACCAGAGAAAGCATCATTTGACAAAAAGATCTTCTTTGTACATATAAAACTAAGTCTTCTTCCTATTTTTTTGGAGGTAGACATACACAAGTCATTCTTCAAACCTTAGTTCTGTTGTTGTATAGAATGTTCTTTTGGTTCTGCTCGTTTCACTCTTTATAATTTCATGTGGGTTTTTCCATGTTTTTTTTTAAACAAACCTTCTTGGCATTTCTTATGGCACATTTGCATTCCATCCCAATCATATGCCATGACTCATTTAGCCATTCCCCATTTGATGAGCATCCCTTTCATTTTCAGTTCTGTGCCACCACCAAGAGAGCTGCAATAAATATTTTAGAGCATGGAGGTTCTCTTCTTTTTCCCCTGATCACCTCAGGAAACAAATCTAATAGTGGTAATGCCAGGTCAGAAGGTAGACCCAGTTTGGTAACTCTCTGTGAATAATTCCAGATGGCTCTCCAAATGGTTGGATCAGTTCACACGTCCACCCACAGTGACCTCCTTTTCCCCATCTCCTCCAACATCTGCCATTTTGCCCCTTTATTATTTTAGCCAATCTGATAGGTGCGAGATGATAGCTCAGAGTTGTTTTGATTTGCATTTCTCTAATCAATAATGATTTCGAGCATCTTTTCATATAGTTATATATAGCTTTATAATTATAAAATTATAATTATGGCTAATTTTAGCAAAGTAGCAGGATATAAAACAGACCCGCACAAATCATCAGCATTTCTGTATATCCCCAACAAAGTCCTGCAAGAAGAGATAGTAAAACATAATCCATTTAAAATAACCATAGATAGAATCAAATCCTGAGGCGTAGACCTGCCAAAACAAACCCAGGAACTACATGGACATAATTAGAAAATACTTTATACAAATAAAGTGAGATTTAAATAAATGGGAAAATATTAATTGTTCATGGGTGGGCAGAGACACGAGCTCTCCTTTTCGGTGACTCTTGGCTGTTCCTTGAACATGACAGTACACCCCCTGATTCCAGGCAATTTCTCTGGCTTTTCTCCATTCCAAGAATCTTCCCCCTCCTCATCCCCGCCTCTTGGCTTTTTTGGCTTTCTTTAAGTCTCAGCCACATTCCCAACTTCTGCAAAAAGCCTTTCCCAATCCCTCAATTCTAGTGACTTTCCTCTGAGATGATCTCTAATTGATCCTGGGTCTACCTTGCTTGGGCTTAGGTTTGTACATTAGACTGTAAGCTCAAGAACAGTGACTGTCTTTTTCCTTTCTTTGTATATCTCTGGGACTTATCACTATGTATGGCATCCAGTAGGTGCTTAATAAAAGCTCTTTGAGGGAAAGGATTCTCGTTTTTTTTGTTTTTTGTTTTTTGCGTTCCCATCCCTATCACTTTCCACAGTGAATGGCTCAATAAATGTTTCTTGACTATTGTCTCAACTCTGATTAAAATCTAGAGTAACCATCCACGCCATTCTTCTAGGTTCATCATCCTCTCAAAAAAAGAAATGATGTTATCCTGGGAGGACCTTTTTTTTTTAACATTTATTAATATTCATTTTTAACATGGTTACATGATTCATGCTCCTCCTTTCCCCTTCACCCCCCCCCCCGCACTCCCCCCACCCATGGCCGATGCGCATTTCCACTAGTTTTGTCATGTGTCCTTGATCAAGACCAATTTCCAAATTGTTGGTAGTTGCATTGGTGTGGTAGTTTCGAGTCTACACCCTCAATCATGTCCACCCCGACCCATGCGTTCAAGCAGTTGTTTTTCTTATATGTTTCCTCTCCTGCAGTCCTTCCTCTGAATGTGGGTAGCGTCTTTACCATAAATCCCTCAGAATTGTCCTGGGTCATTGTATTGCTGCTGGTACAGAGGTCCATTACATTCGATTTGGAGGACCTGTTTTTGATGAAGCCAGGCTAGCCCTTTCTACTTGTGCCTCTCCTTTCTTTATGCTTGTCAGCCATTTTTTAATGAACTTTCCTGATAAAGGAAGTTAAATTCACCGGCCTCTTTCTTTTCTCTTCTTTTTAAAAAACATTTACTTTCCATCTTAGAATCAATACTAAGTATGGGTTCCAAGGCAGGAAAACAGTAAGGGCTAAGTATCAAGTGTTAAGTGACTTACCCAGGGTCATGCAGCTAAGAAGTGTCCAAGACCAGATTTGAACCCAAGACCTCCCATTTCTAGTCTGGCTTTCTCTACATTAAGCCACTTAGCTGCCCCATCTTCTTTTCTTATAAATCAGGACATTTGCCCCCCTCTCTCTAGTTTCTGATTCCTTACCCATTTTCCAATGGGAAGCTCACAGATCATATCTGCCATCTTTTAAGGGATGAAAGGATGCACCTCTTGTGGGACACATGCCTTGAGGTCATTAAGGGCAACTTGGTGCTCTTTTGTTATCTCCTCACTTCTCTTGCATATCAAGTCTCTGTTAGCTGCTTTTTATTCTGTCATTTCCCATGTACATGTCATTTTCCTTGGCAGGAAAAAGAGAAACCCAATGAGCACTGAGCAGTTAGTTCTGTCTTCACTCCGTTGTCAGGTATCATTGTCTCATCCACCTCAAGGAAAGCTCCTTTCACTTCTTTAATCTGCCTTTTTGGCTGACTATCACTAAAAATAAATAAACAGAAACCCTCTTTCTGTTGTTGTGAGCTTCCTTGGCTAGCATGAGCTCGTTCTGAACTTCTGCTTCCTGATGCCATTTTTAGAGAGTTGTGAACATTCTCATATTCATCTTGTGCTTTCTTGCCTTGCTTTCGTCTTCTAGACATTTCTTTTTAAAATCTACATTGATCGGTGACTTTCCCGTTCATTCGCATCAGTCTCTTCAGAAAAATGCCATTTTTCCTCCTCACTGGAATTGCTTTTTTGTGTGTGTTCATAATCCCAGACTGGGGTAACCTATCTTTCCTCAAAACCCTTTCTAATTTTCTTTTGCCAGTCTAGGATGGGCAAATCACAAAATGTTAGGATGTGGTGATCATTACTCCAGTAGGGTTCACATAATTTCCACTAGAGCCACTTCCGCGTTGGCAAGACTCAGGTCCATAAAAGAATTCCTCTGTGTTGGCTCCTCCACCTTTTGAAAGATGTTTAATTTTCACTAAAGTGAATTAAGAAGTTTGTTTTTGACCCAAAGAGCTCCAGTAGATGTCTGGAAAACTGAAGTCATCCAGCCCTTTTAGCTCATGTCTCCTTGCCAGGCTTGTGATCTACTTTTCAAACTTATCTACATCTTCTTTCTGTCCAAGTGGTCTGTACCCCTATATTTGAAGCATGAGTCCAGAATTCCAAATTCCATTCTTAGGCGCCACCTCCTTTGCCAGTTGTTCACTTCCCAGATTAATTTTTCTCATCTGCATTCCTTGCCTTGACAACCAGGAGGAAAACACAAGGTATATTCTTGTTGAAAATTTCATAATTACTGGCAATACAGTTTAGGTTCCTTCTGGAAGTCTCCTTTGTGTCCATGTAAATCACCAGAAGTAGGTCGTTGACATCTGTTCTGAGAAGTCTTGGGAGGTTCTTAATTGTATCTTTGCTATATTTCCCAGGAAGATCTAGACCTCTCTACTGTTCCCAGACTGACAAAGAGCTACCTTGGTACCACTAAGCAGGGAAGTATTGAATGATCTTCTCTTCCTTCTTTGATGTTTACTGGATTATCCCTCTCCTGATATTTTCCATGGCTTTACGCTAGCCTTCAGAGGAGAGCAGCATCTTCCTTCTCCTCCTTGGAACACCCAACTCTCCTCTCTTCAGGAGATGCTTATTATCTATTCTCCTTTCTTTTCCTTTCTCTTCTGCTTAATGCTTCCATTCTCCAGCTTCTCCCCTAGGGTTATTATCACTCCTAGACCCTCTTTTTTGCCCACTGATGGCTCATTTCAGTTTCCTTTAGAAACTCCTCATTTTCTCTGATACCTGCTCTGTGGAGAAGGATTCTCAAGGCCCTTTTACTTTCTCCTCCAGAAGGGACATCAGTCCCCAATAAAAACTACAAGAATCATCTGACTACAACAGAAAGATAACAGTGCTTATTCTCTCTTCAGAAAGTCCCCTGGCCATCCTATGGCAGAGTCAGGAATCCTAACTTCCTCCTGACCTGGATTTTTTGCCACTATTTTGCAACCAAGTAAAAGGGTGATGGTGAGGTCCCACTGAGAAATGGCCTTCCAGAATCTCCCCCATTTCTCCATAGATCTGGAAATGTTTTGATAGCCTCTTGAATCAGTGATTTCCTCTAAGTCAATATTCTTTCCAGTGGAGCAAACTGTAGTCCAATGTATGCTCTTAATAAATGAGAATTAACTTCCTGTCCTATGTGACTCGTTCAGGTCTTCCTATGAATCTTCCACAAGTGGGCACCCCCAAGGTTTCCTAGCATAGTTCTCCTGACATTATGTGGATGCTTTTGGGTTACAAAGTCTTTTCCTATAGAAAAACAACTGCTTGATCTCATGGGTCAAAGAGGACATGATTGGGAATGTAGACTCTAAGTGGTCATCCTAATGCAAATATTAATAATAAGGGAATAGACCAATGACATATGTAAAACTCAGTGGAGTAACTTGTTTACAGGATGTGGGAAAGAGGGGAGGGAAAGAATATGAATCACGTAACCATGGAAAAATATTCTAAATCAATTAATTAAATAAAAATTTTCAATAAAAAAAGTCTCTTCACTGTTTATTCCTTGCACTCAAGACATGACTGACCCACTTTCTTTTCTGTTTATTAGATATCTAAGATAATATCTTTAATGCTACTTCTTTTGTTCATTTTTTATTGGAAATATATCCTAATCTGCTCACATCTAATTACAACCTTCCATTACTGTCCAGATGACCTGCAGTTATAATTCTTTGGAGAATAGTATTTCATGGCCCACGAATAACCCAGCATTGCTGGATGAATATAGTTTAAAAAAAAAGTGTCAGGGAGAACCATGAGGTCACTAAAAACATCTATCTGGACCAGCTTTTTGGATTGTCCACCCTACTGCACATCATAGTCTGGGGAACGGGTCTTCCCCAGGCAATCAGAACAATGTTTTCTGTAGTCAGGAACATCTAGCGAACCTTGCCCATCTATAAGGAATTTCTCAGGACCATGTTCTGCACATCATCCATGAGAATATACAGAAAGATTTGACTAAGAATTAGTCAGAAGAGAAGATGTAGAGAGTAGCAGAGGTAGGATTTGGACCAAGTTTTCTCATGATTGGTATCAGGGACGGCAGGAGTGAATTGGGTAACAAACTACCAAATGACCAAATGACTAGCATTTACTGCTAAATCTAGCATTCACTTCTAAGACCTATGATTTCAGTGGTGTGAGGAGCTCCTGGAAAAAACCTCCTCCAACCATACAGGTCATATAGATCTACTCTACTATAAAGATTTATAATCTTATGCAGAGTGAAAGGAACAGATCCAGGAGAACATTGTACACAGAAGCTGATACACTGTGGTACAATCGAACATAACGGACTTCTCTACTAGCAGCATTGCAAGGATCCCAAGCAAGGCTGAGGGACTTATGAGAAAGAAAACTAGCCACATTCAGAGGAAGAATTGTGGGAGGAGAAACACAGAAGAAAAACAACTGCTTGAACACATGGGCTGATGGGGATATTATTGGGGATACAGACACTAAATGATAACTCTAGTCCAACTATCAATAATATCGAATTAGGTCTTTATCAATGATACATGTAAAATCCAGTGGAATTTTGCATTGGCTAAGGTGGGCTAGAGGGGCTTTGGGGAGAGGGAAAGAACATGAAATATGTAACTAGGGGAAAATATTCAAAAGAAAAAAATTTTTAAAAAGAAAAAAAGATTTATAATCTTAGAGAGTTGTTCATGGAATTGAAAGATGAAGGCATTTATCCAAAGTCAAATAGTCAGAATGTACACCCCACATCCCACCCCCGGAGGTGAAACAGACAAAAAGTGATCCATAAGTGACATAGACAAGAGATGGTCCAGAGGTGAAATTGGTAAGAGATGATCCAGAGATGAAATGGACTAAAAGATGGTCCAGAGGTGAAAGTGACAAGAGATGGTCCAGAGTTGAAAGTGACAAGAGATGGTCCAGAGGTGAAATTGGTAAGAAATGTTCCAGAGATGAAATCCACAGGCCTTGTCAACAGTTGGGATATATGGGTGAGATATAATGAGAAATGCAGGATGGCTTCTCCTTGGTGAGCCTGGAGGACTGGGAGGACAGTGTGGCATAATAGGAGAGGTAGGAGGGGTGAGGTAGGGATTTTGGGGGGATGGGGTGTGTGAAGAGAATGAGCTCACTGAGTTTCAGATGTCTACAGTTTGAGATGTCTGAAGGGCAGTTGGAGCGGTGAGACTTGAGGTCAGCAGAGAGGCTGGGACAGAAAAAGTATATCTGACATAGAGCTGATAATTAAATCCAGGAGATGTAGGAGGGAGAGGGTCATACCTGATTTATCTCTAGAGCCATGCAACTTTAAATATGTAGCAGTCACAGGCCTCACTAAGAGCAGTCATATTACTCTTAGTGTACCATAGGTGTTTAATCAGTATTTGCTAAATTGAATTTAAGTAGATTGAAATGAGAGGTAAAGTAGTATATCTGGGAGCCAGCACCAGCCTTGAGGCCAGGAAGCCCTGAGTTCAAGCAATGCCTCAGACATACTCTGTGTCATATGTCACCTGTATGATTCTGGGAAAGTCACTTAATCTCTTAAAGCTCCTAGAGGAGATTGGGACCTGCATTTTCAGAGGGAGATCTCTAATCTGGGAATTCTTTAGACTGGTGAACTCCCAGATCCATTCCTTTTCTTGAAATGATATAATAATGCATGGGGTTTAATGGAAATTAGAATGGCCTCTGACATCAGACAGAAAGATCCGGGTCTAGATCCTATTTTTAACCCTTCTTACCAGTGTCACTTTTATACCTGGGTTTATACCCCAAAGAGATCATAAGGAAAAAGACTTGTACAAAAATATTTATAGCCGCGCTCTTTGTGGTGGCAAAAAATTGGAAAATGAGAGGATGCCCTTCAATTGAGGAATGGCTAAGTACACTGTGGTATCTGCTAGTGATGGAATACTATTGTACTGAAAGGAATAATAAACTGGAGGAATTCTATGTGAACTGGAACAACCTCCAGGAACTGATGCAGAGTGAAAGGAGCAGAACCAGGAGAACAATATGCACAGAGACTGATACATTGTGGTACAATAAAATGTAACTAACTTTTCTACTAGCAGTAATGCAATGATTCCGGACAAATCTGAGGGTCTAGGAGAAAGGCTGAAAGACTTATGAGAAAGAAAACTAGCCACATCCAGAGAAAGAACTGTGGGAGCAGAAACACAGAAGAAAAACAACTGCTTGATCACGTGGGTCGATGGGGATATGATTGGGAATGTAGACTCTAAAGGATCACCCTAGTGCAAATATCAATAATATGGAAATAAGTCTTGATTACATGTAAAACCCAGTAGGATTGTGAGTTGGCTATGGGAGGGGATGGAAGGAGGGGAGGGAAAGAACATGAATCATGTAACCATGGAAAATTTTTCATAATTGATCAATAAAAATTAAAAAAAAATTAAAAAAAAACTCTTACCTTATATCTTCGAATCAGATCTAAGAATTGGTTTCAAGGTCAAGAGCTATAAAAGGCTGAGCAATGGGAGTTAAGTGACTTGCCCAGAGTCACACAGCTAGGAAATGTCTGAGATCAGATTTGAACCCAGGATCTCCACTCTCCAGACCTGGTTCTCCATCCATGGAACCACCTACCTACTCTGTGTCACTTTAGTCTCTTCATGTGTCAGTTTCCTCATCTATAAAATGGGAGGTGAGTTAGTATATGCAGTGCCAGAATCAGAGAATCATGGGATCTCACAATGGGAGGGACCTCAGAAGTCATCTCATCTAATCCCCTCATTTTATAGATGAGGAAACTGAAGCTTGGGAAGGTGAAGTAACTATTCCAATTTGGTCTAACTCGAGTTCTGTGACTTATGACCAAATGTGAAAGATTTAGTCGGTACATGATTCTGGGTGTCTAGGAAATTCCATCTTCAACACTGTCAGTGCAACCAGGGGCACAGTCATCTCTCTAAGCCTCAGTTTGCCCATCTGTTAGATGGGGGAAAATAATGCCTGTGGCTTCTTCCTTCGGGCATTTTCTCTGGCTGTCCTCCATGCCTGGTAGGCTCTGCTCCTTCATCTCTGCCTCTTGCCTTCTCTGACTTCCTTCAAGTTAAACCCCCACCTTCCACAGGAAGCCTTTCCCAGTCCCCCTTCATGCAAGCACCTTCCCTCTGGTGATTATCTCCCATTTATCCAGCTTGTTTGTAAGCATGCTGAGTTCCCTATGAGACAGTGAGCTCCCTTAGAGCAGGGACTGCAGTTTGCCTTTCCTTGTATCACCCCCTGCTCACCGCAGCACCTGCTGAGCAACTAGTAGGCATTTAATAAATGATTATTGACTGACTGTGTTCTAAGGGTCAAATGACATAATCTGCTTCTAGAGCTGGAGTTCATTTCTTTCTCCTGGCTTCCCTGCAGTCTCAGCTAAGTCCCAGCTTCTGTACGAGACTCCCTCCAGGCCTTCGGAATCTCAATGATTCCCTGTAAGATTGCCTCCCACTTATCCAGTGTGTGTGTGTGTGTGTGTGTGTGCGCGTGTGTGTGTGTGTGTGTGTTCCCGGTGTAAATGCTTGTGTGCATAAAGGAAGGTCTGATTGCCCATGGATATTTTCAGATTGTTTTCCACCTTTCCCCACGAGCCTGAGCTTTCCATAAAAGTAGAGATGGTTGTTTGTCTTTTTTTTTTTGGTATTTTTGAAGCTTATTTAAATGCCTCTCACCAAATCGGTGCCTAATTAATGCTTGGTGACTTGATTTGAAATAATAGACTTTGACAACTGGATTTCGATAGAATTGGTTTTCTTTGTCATTCGACTTATTTTATTTTCTGTATTTACAACCAGGGCTCTAAGTAGGCTGTCCATAGGCCAGAAGAGCCTGCCCAAGGACTCCACAACACCCAGAGGAAAGATGAAGAACCCTTAGAGTTGAACGGGCCTTAAGCTGGTAGTATAATGAGAGTTCTCTTTACTGGAAACAGCCCTGTGAGGTCAATAGTGCCAGTATCACCCATTTTACATATAGGGAAACTGAGAAATAGAATGGATCTGAAGAACAGGGACCTTACTATTTATTACCCATGTGACCTTAGGCAAAAGGCACTTAACATCTAATAGCAGTTAGAGTTCTGGGTCTAGAGTGGAGAAGATCTGGTCTCAGTCAATTACTGACTGGGTGACCATAGGCATGTCATGTCTACCTCAATTTTCTCACCTATAAAATGGGGAGAATAATGGCACCTGCCTCCCAGTGATGTTGTGAAGATCAAATGAGATGATATTCATTTTTATTTGTTTTTTAGAAGCACTGAGTGCCCTGCTTGGCACAGAGTAGGTGTTATCCAAATGCTTATGGCCTTCTTCATTCCCTTCCCCTTCCCTGGGCCTCAGTTTCCATATCTGTAAAATAAGGGACTAAAAGATCCTTTTTAGCTCTAAATCTACGACACTGTGAAAAAGCAAAGTGATTTGCCTTGGGGAATAAAACTAGTAGTCCTCAGTCAGTCCTCTCTGTTGTTGGACAGCTGTTCCACCAGAGCTGTCCTATTCTGTGCCCTCCATATTCTGCCAGTTTCCCAGAAGCCCCAGCAAACAGCAGTGCCCTTGGTGGAGAGATAAGGGCTCCTCGCCACATTGGGTGGTGCGCATGTGTTTGAGACATGCGGTAGAGCACGGGCATCACAGAGAAGCGCCAGACCCTTCTCTGCCCCCAAGAGGCATCCTGTCTGGTTCCCACCTGCTCTTGGGAGCCCAGTGGGTCAAGGATGGCTCCAGGCAAGTTCTCTCAACAAATCAGTAAATGCAATGATTTTATTAGGTTTGTAGCAAAAGGCTTGCTTTTTATTAGCTGTCGTCTGCTTCCTACTTGCCTTGCTTCTGGACAAAATGTTCCCAACTCTCTCGGCCTGGCCTTGGGAGAAGGACTTCCTTCCCCACCTTGGGGTGCCATGGAAGGCCAGGTAGACAAGGCCATTCTTGGGATTCAATTGTCTCCCTTTGGTTCCCACCAAGGCCCCTTCCTTTCAGGGAGCTACTCTACTGCAGTAGATAATATTGGATTCAGAGCCAGGAAAACCTTGTTTCCAATCCTCCCTCAGACACACATTAGCTTGGTGACTCTGGCTAAATCACTTTACTTCTCTTCACCCTCAGTTTTTCCATCTGTGGAATGAAGAGAACAAGAGTATTTTCCCCAGGTTCATTGTGAGGATCAAATGAGATAATATTTGGAAAGTGCTTTCATGAACTATGACTCTGAATTGTCACTAACAATCTTAAGTTCAAAAGTGATAGCTGGTATTTTTATTTTAGAAACCAACAGCAGGAGCAGGTCGGTGGTTTAGCGGATAGAGTTCCAGGCCTGGAGACGGGAGGTCCTGGATTCAAATCTGACCTCAGATACTTCCTAGCTGTGTGACCCTGGGCAAGTCACCTAACACCCATGGCCTACCCTTACCACTCTTCTGCCTTGGAACCAATGCATAGCCTTGATTCTAAGGCAGAAGGCAAGGGTTTTAAAAAAAAAAAAAAGGAAAGGAAACAATAGCAGCCATTTGAGCCACACTTTCTAATATGTCTAAGGGTGAATGAAGCCTTGCTACTCGTCTCATACTGAGCAGCTTCATTTAAAGTCTTAACAAGCTGTCTTTGTGGAAACAAAATGTTTTCCCAAGAGCGTCTTTCATAGAATCTCTGCTCCCACCAAACTAGTCTTGCTCTCCTCTTACTTAATCCCTCTGGACTTCCTCTGCTCTCTAATGCCCCATTTCTCCTGGGGCTTTTTCCCTAGCCCACAAGACTGCCTCCTTCTCCTCCTGCCTCCCACATCCATCCTCTGCCTGGAATCTCTTCTCTTTGCCACCTCAGAGAGCGATCCCCCATGGAGCCTTAGTTCAGGTGCTTCCCACTGCACAGCCCACCTCATAGTCTCTCCCTTGTCAGTTTTATTTGAACAAGCCATGATGGTGGCCTGTTGTATCCCTCTGAGGAGATGCAGCTCCTTGAGGGCAGGGCCTGGGTCTTGATTTCCTTTGCGTTTGCAAAGCTTTGCAGTCTATCATTTTGGAGAAGACATTTTCTCTCAGATTCTGGTAGGAGATCTAAACAGCACAGCCCAGCAAAGTGCTTACGGCATTTTCTGAAGGATAAAGTGGGCTGGTTTTGCATGGGAACCATTGCCGGGGGGGGGGGGGGGGGGGGGGGGCAAAGTCAGTGGTAGCCCCCTCCTGCCATTCTTTCACCAGGGAGGATTGAGGCTGGCAAATTGCTTTGCCACCACCAAGAGAGCTACTTGAAATATTTTGGACACAGAACTCCTTTTCCTTTTATCCCTGATCCCCTTAGGAAGCCAGCCCAGTAGTGGTACTGCTGGGGCAAAGCATACCCATGATTTTATAACTCTGGGCTTAATTCCAGATTGCCTGAGCTCAGTAGGGTTAAGGTCTACCAGGTATAGGTACAGATTGGCACCTATATGGTGAGGGAGGCCCAAGGGGAGAGCCAGCCTGGGTCCAAAATGGAGAAGTCAAAGCTTTTGGCCTGGTCAATATTGAAACTGGGCCACGAGTGGCCACTGGATTTCCTGCCTGGGCAAGATAAGGACAACAACAACCAACAACAACAACAAACAACAACAACAGACGATCACATAAAAGTAGATGGAGTATTTTCCAAATTTCTGGCTGTTCCTTTTTGTAATTAATGAAATATAAAGACTGTCATCTTAGCAGCCCTAAAGTACTGAGCATTTTAATCACATTCTACTTCTCTGGAAATCTAGTAGCACTTTTGCAAAGGGCAGCTTCATTTGAAAAGGCACTCAGCACATTTCCTGGCACATAGTAGATGTTAAATGCTTAGATTCTCTGTCTCTGTCTCTGTCTCTGTCTCTGACTCTGTCTCTCTGTCTCTCTGTCTCTCTGTCTCTGTCTCTCTATCTCTTTCTCTCTCTCTTTCTCTCTTCCTTTCTTTCTCTCTTTCTCTCTGTCTCTGTTTCTCTCTCTGTCTCTCTGTCTCTGTCTCTGTCTCTCTGTCTCTCTGTCTCTGTCTCTTTCTCTCTCTGTCTCTTCCTTTCTTTCTCTCTTTCTCTCTGTCTCTGTTTCTCTCTCTGTCTCTCTGTCTCTGTCTCTGTCTCTGTCTCTCTCCCTCCCTCCCCCCCTTTCTCTCTCCCAGATTAAGATAGAGCCTCAACACTGCTAAAACAAGAGAAGAAACATGCCCACCTGGTGTCTTCCATCCATCCAACAAACATTTAGGACCACATCCTCTGGGAGTGGCAAGTAGACAGAGTGAATGGGGAGCCATCCCAAATCAAGAAGACACCCGGACTAGGTGTCCAGCCTAGACTGCTTCGCTCTGGTTAGGGGACGGTGGACCCTCTCTGTGAGACCCTGTCCCAGACAGTGCTCCTAGAAGTTACAGGTGAGCTGGCCTTTGTGGAGGGAGTCACATCAGAGGAGATCTTCACAAGTCTGGAGTGCCCTTAGGTGCTGGGCTACTGGTCTGACAAAAGGAGGAATCGTCCTTGCCCTCAGTGAGCTTACATTTTACTGGAGGTAGAACATGGACTTAGAGAAATAACCTAGGAGGTTAAGGGTGATGGGAACAAATGGTAGATACAAGAACTCTGGGAAAAATTAGGGTGACCAATGGGGGAGACAAGGAAGGCTTCATAAGGAGAAATTCTGGGAGAAGGGGATGAGGGCTAAGTTTTTCCATTCTTTAGAAGCTCTAGAAGAAAATGGCATATTCTTTGAGGTTTTGCCCTTCGGGGGTGTCTCCTGGGATCCAAGTTTCTTTCAGTACCCCCAATCTGGAGCTAAGTCCTGCCATTTTCACCTCTGCAGTATCCCTCAAACAGGCCCCCTTTTTTCCTCTGACACTGCCCCCTCCCTGGCACAGGCCCTGGTCACGTCCCCCCCTCCCCTCCCATCTGAACTATTGCAGTAACTGCTGGGGGGAGGGGAGGTCTGCCTACCTCAAGTCTCTCCCCTTTCCAGTCTATCCTCCATTCAGCCACTGAAAAGATTTCCCCCAAAGTAGAGGTCTGACCACAGATCTCAATAAAGTCCAGTGGCTTCCTGTTGCCTGTAGGATCAAACACAAATGCTCTGCTTGGCATTCCAAGCCCTTCCTATCCTAGCCCCTTCCCCTCCTCACCAGCCCTTAGAACCTGTGCTCAAGTGACCCCAGCTTCCTGGCTGCTCCTCCAGCAAAAGAGTCCATCCGTCTCAGCTTCCAGACTTTTCTCTGGCTGCTCTCTGCCCTGGGGTGCTCCCCCCTCTATCCTCTGCCTCGCCTGGCCTCCTTCCTGAGATCCAGCTCCAATCCCCCTCCTATAGGAGGTCTTTCCTGATCTCTCCTCATGCTAATGAAGCTTAATGAAGGCATTTAGTGCTGGGGCCCTTCCTCTGAGGATGATTTTCAGTTGATTCTGTATACAAGGTGGGGGGGGGGGATATAACGGGGTGCCAGTCTGCAGCTCCTGGAAGGCAGGGGCTGCCCTTTGTTTTTTTTCTGTAGCCCCCATTCCCGAGCACAGTGCCTGGATCAAAGGAGGTGCTTCAGAAATAGTTCACTGGCTGAGATTCCTCTGGATCTAGAGGTTCAGAGAATGGTCCCCCCCATCACCCCCCCAGGGAAAGTGAACAGGCCTTCTTCCCCTTTCCCTCCCCCTCCCTCCTTCCACGATGCTGACTGTCTGGCTTTGGGAAGGAGATCTGGGATTTCACTGACCAGGGGCCTTCCAGTAAGCACAGTCCCTGTCCCACTGCAGGTCAGTCGTCGGAGGGCCAGAGAGGGGACCAGACTTGCTCAGGGGCACGTAGCCACTTTGTCCGGGCTGGGACTTCAAGCCCTGTCTTCCTGTCTGTGAGGGAGGCCTGTTCTCTAGTCATTATACTCTGCTGCCTCTCTTAAGGTAGCCTCCTTAAGGTAGCCCCAAGCTAAATCCCCACCTGCCTGCTCTAGAGACCATCAGCCAAGATGGAGCCAGTGATTTTCCCACTAGAAGACACTTGGCAAACCTGAAGGTGTCACAGAAATGCTGGCTACTCTGATTATTATTATTATTATTATTATTATTATTATTATCATTATTGCTGCTGCCGCTGTTGTTATTGCTGCTGTTGCTGCTGCCAAAGCCTCTCATTCAGAGCCATTTTGAGTGAGCCGTGATTTAACAGATTTTCAGAGGGCTCTGGACTGGAGCTGGGGGTCCTGGGGGTGCTGGGGGTGAAGGGCTGGATCCTTCCACCACTTACCATCTTCCTGGCTCTGTGGGCAGCTTAACAGCCTTGTCTGAGACTTTGTTTCCTTCTCTGAAAAAAAGGGTGCTGAAGCAGAGGAACTCAGGGGGACCGTCTTCTCCAGATCCTTGGGGCTGCCTTCCCTCTGTTCATATTTTGACTGCTTCCATTCTGCTCTCTCCAGAGGGGACCAGTGACCAGTTAAGCAACCCCTGCATTGCAGGGGGCCTGAGAGATCTGCTCAGATCCTCTTTGCCAAAGGGAAAAGGGGCTCGCTCCCTGTCTCCCTCCCTCTCTCCTTCCCTCCCTCCCTCCCTTCCTCCCTTCTTCCCTTCTCTCTCTTCTTCCCTCCTCTCCCTCCCTCTCTCCTTCCCTTCCCTCCCTCCCTTTTTTCCTCCCTCCCTCCCTTCTTTCCAGCCTCCCTCTCTCTTTCC